>NC_083728.1:28702500-29028214 GCF_028564815.1 Eubalaena glacialis | reverse complement strand
TAAAATCACTGATTTAATTGTACACTTCAGTGAGTTTTGACAAATGTATACACCAGTGTAACCACCATGATAATCAAGACATAGAACATTTACATTACTCCAAAAAGTTTCCTCATACCCCTCTGCAGTCCGTCTCTCCAACCTCTGGCTCAGGCAACTACTGATCTGCTTCCTGTCTCTACAGATTAATTTGGCCCCTTAAAATTTCATAAAAAAGAATGTCAGTTTGGGGTCCTGGGAAGCAGATGTCAGAATGGAGTTAGCGGTTCTAGAGATTTACTGCAGATAGGGCTTGTGAAAGAAAAAGGGGAGCAGGAACAGGTGTAGGTGAGAAGGATTTTCATACTATGATGCAGGTCTAACACCTGTGAAAGAAGAGGGGAAGAAATGAAAACTGGACAGGAGGAGCCTCAGGCTTCAGTGCAGTTCTTAGAAAATCTCAATCAGCCCAGAACGAAGATTCCCATAGAGTCCCATGTTGGGCTGAAACAGCTGGGCATCCCTCCGTACTCCCTCTGTGACCTGTCACTGGGTGAGCTGCCGTGAAGAGCATGGCCTCAGCATTACCAAAGGTGATACAGCTGTGGGCTATTGGAGAACTTCACTCCTCACAGCTGATTGGCAGTTTCTTTCTTGAAGAGAGACTGGCACACCTCCATGGCTGACACATAAAATATACACTCTTTTGTGCCTGGCTTTTCTTCACTCTCACTCATTGTCATGTCAGAGGTTAATCCATGTTGTTCTATGTATCAGTTCCTTCCTTTTTATTTCTGAATAATATTCTGCTCTATGGCTGTACCACAGTTTATCTTATTGATGGACGTTTTGATTATTTCCATGTTGGAGTAATTATGAATAATGCTACTATTAACATTCACGTACAGGTCTTGGTGTGGACATATGTTTTCATTAGTCTTGGGTACATTCCTAGAGTGGGATTGCTGGGTCATGTGGTAGCAGTGTATGTTATAAGAAACTGTCAAATGGATTTCCAAGGTGGGTGTGCCATACTATACTTCCAGAACAATAAATGAGAGCCCTAGTTGCTCTGCATCCAGCAGGAATGGATTTAATATGAATAATTGGGAGCTTACAAAACCATTAGATGGCTTAAAATATAAAGATTAGGCTGGAGACAGCTTTCAAAGAGTCTGGAAGTTGCAGGAACTGCGGGAAACCACTGGCAATGATCACAGCTGCCTCCTATCCTGAGGCTGTGTTCAGGGAAAAGCCTGTGGAGGTGTGTGCAAAACTGAATCCCAAAACTAGAGATTCTCCTACTGCTGTTGGAGAAACAATAATGTGCCTTTGCTGCCTCCCATTGGCTGAATCTAACCTGGAACTCTGATGGCAAGTCAGGCTTCAGGCCCCTGCAATATAGGGGAGAGGCATAGCATTTGTTGTGTGTGTGTGTGTGTGTGTGTGTGTGTGTAGAACAGGAATGGTACTGTGGCTTTAACAGATAAATTGGCCAATGAGTATTATCGCGTTTAATTCTCATAGCCCTTTAAAGTAGAAACTATTATGATCTTCATTTTTAAAATGAGAAAAGTAAGGCCCAGCAAGGCTGTACAATTGCTCCTAAGTGATGGATACAGTCAGGATTTGAACCAAATGGTGTGCCTATGTGCTACACCACCACATGGCTGTGCCCGCTGATAGCATCAAAGGGCTTGCAGGCGCCCAAGTTTCGTGTTCCAAGGTCTACGCAGTAAAAGATGAGAAAACTGAGTAAGTTTTTCAGGCCTCAGCTGGAGGCAGAAAAAGCTGGGAATAGGGGAAAGGGTCCAGGCTGGAAACAGAGAAATGGTCTAGGCACGGGCAGCCCCTCCAACCACAGGGACACATGAAGCGTCCATGCATAGACAAGGGAAGCCACAAGAGGGCGCCTGGGCCCACCCAAATATCCACCAAAGGCAGCCATGCAGAGTGAGGTGTATGTATCACCTTCATCCTGATTCTTTCTACCTGGAGGTTCTGGGAGCCCTAGATTGGGGGCCCCAAAGCAGGCTCTGTCCACAGTGTAGTCAGAGTCTTCATGCATGGAAATACCTGCTTTTAGCTCTGGGCATTGTTGACCTCAGAGAAAAACAGTCCTCAGGGAATCCAACTCCCAGGGGCACTGAGGTTCTGCTCTGTTGTTTCTGAGGCCATTCCCCACTTCTCTCAGCAGACAGCTTTGTATTCATCTTTTCGTAGTTTTGGTCCTGATCCTTTCCCCTGCCCTCTACCCCAGCCATGTCCAGCTCCAGCTCCAAAGTCCCATCAGGTACTTGCCCCACCTTGGTCAAGCGGGTGGGATGGGTGACCAGCCTCACCTTGAAAGGCCAGAAGCTTTTCTTGATGCTCCTGTAACTAGAACGTCGGTTTCATGAGCACAGGGATTTGTGTCTGTTTGGTTCACTGCTGTACCTCTACCTCCTAGAACGGTGCCTTGCATACATAGTAGATGCCCAATAAATACTTGTTGAATCAAATGAATTAATGAATGCATAGAGTGGAAAAGTGTCTAGGTCTTGGAGTCAGGCAACCTGGTTTCTATCTCAACCTTATTGCTTACTCTCTGTGTAACTTTGGGCAAATGGCATCAAATTGTCAAATAGGGATCACCATAGTCTCTCCCCAAGGGTTGTTGGGAGGATTCCTGGAGATGATGTCACCAAAGCACCTCCCACAGTGCCTGGCACATGGCAGGGGTCCTAAGTGGTGGCTCATTATTTGAGATAATGAGGCCTTGGGAAATAGCACTATTTATTGAGGATTTACCATGTTTCTGGCACTTGGCTTACGTTATCTAATTCAATTATCTTAATTACTTCATGAGAGGTTAAGTAGCTCAGAGAGGTTAAATAATTTGCCCAGGGTCACACACTGTTGAGAAGAAAAAACTTGGGCTTAAGTCCAGGTCTTAAAGACTGCAGCATGCAAGGTTGGACTTCCTGGGTTCAAGTCTAGGCTCCAACATTTACAAACTGTTTGACCTTGGGCAACCTTCTCAGTGGGGAGATATAGGAAGGGACAGAGGGGGCCACCACATAGGCCTGGACTATTCTTCAGGATTTGGAGGGGTCAAAGGCACGGCAAACTGTAACACTGCAGCCTCACTCCCTTGAGATTGAGCGACCTGCCAAGGCCTCTGGAAGTTGCTATTTAACAGCATCACCTGGCCCCCATCACACACACCACACCATTTCCAAATGTATTCTTTGGACTCCACCTGGAGCTGGATTCACAATCTAGTCAAGGAGGCAGAACACACACGCGCGCACACACACACACACACACACACAGCTCCAGAAGGAGAAATTGTTGGCTTTAGCTGTGTAACCTTGGCTAAGTTGCGTTGCCTCTCTGAGCCCTAATTTCCTGATTTGTAAACTGAAGGGTGATAAGTAGCATCCTATATGAGGATTATCTAGAAAATACACATGAAAGGGCTGAGTCTGGAGCACTGGAGGTGAGCAAGGGAGAACAGGGGAGTTGATTTCCAGGACTCTTGCCATACGGATCAGGCACTGATTTCTTAGGCCTTGTTAAAAGGTAACCTTCAGAAAAAGGTAAAATCATGACTCTCATACAAATCTAAAAAAGATGTGTTAAAGGTTTTATTTTACTTGTTAAACAGTAAGAGAACCAGATAAATGTTATAACTGGCTCAAAGGAAAAGTCAAAAAAGCACAAACTTATATGGAGTAAAGGAATTGAGTTATATATAGAGGCAAAGCTAGTTTTTCCACAAAGGGGAGGGAAGTCAATTCTACTAGACAAGACAGAGTTTGCACATTCATCAGTTACCTACGGTTTACAAAGGTGCAAAATAGCTCAAAGACAATGAACACTTCTGGAATCAGACAGCAAGTGTTTGCTGTGGTTTCCAAGATGGGCTACATCTTGGCAGGAACAATCCAGGCTTCTCATCCTGGGGAAGTGTAGCACATGTCAACTTTTTGGGGTTTCAGTTTCCTCATCTGTAAAATGGGGTTACTAATTGTATTACATCCCAGGATTGTTGTGAAGGTGAAATGAGCTGGTGGAGTAGTGCATTTAGGATGGGGCCTCCTCTTTTTGGGGCTCCAGAGCTATTCTTAGGGGGAGTCACCACCTGCTGATGGACTGTGGGGGTCAGGCCCCTGCTGTTTGTGTGGATGCCTCATTTCATCCTGCTCACAACCCAATGCAAGAGAGACTGTTCTGACCTTTGATTAGGGCACCGAGGCTCACAAAGGTGGTGGAACTTGCCCAAAGCCACTCTGAAATTAAGCGAAGGCTGGGTTAAAACCCAGGTTGGTCTGGTCTCACAAGCCCTGGGCTTTTGTTGAACGTCTGTGTGACCCTGAGCGGGTCTCCTCCCCTCACTGGCCTCAACCTGCCCATCTCTCCAGGAGGGTTGCATCAGCTGGCCTCTGAATGACATCTCACATTCCCTCCACTCTCTGGGGCACTCCACAGCTGCTGAGCTGGCCAGGCCAGAGCAACTCTGGGAATGGCCTGGTGGGTAGGTGGAGTGGGTGTGCAGGGTCAGGGAGACTGGTTGTCAGGGACATGGTAGGGATGAGGTCCAGCCTCTAGCCGCAAACCTCAGCCTGCCCAGAAGCACCATAGTTTCAACCTTGCTCACAAGGCCTGGTGGAAAGGGCTGGCCCTGGCTGGCCCTTAACAAGGAAAAAAAAAAGATATTTCCCAATCACTGGGTTAAACCCTAGGTTGGCAAGGATGGGAAAGATGGGGCACAGGCCAGCTCCATCTGAATGAGTGTGTTTCCTCTGCCTTATCCATGGCCCAGCTGTCATCCTGCACACATCTGTTATCTTAGAGCATCTTTGTGCCAACTGCAGCCACAAGGCAGGTTGTCCTGCTTTGGGTCATGGCCTCTGATGTACCCGACTCTATGCCAAGTGCTTTGGGGAAGCTAAGGGAGGGGCCCTTGTCTTTGGAGGGGTCAGCTGTCAAGTCTTCATCAAGGGCTGTAATATTTAGGAACGCTTAGTTTGCACAGGAAGGAAAATTCAAATTAGTTGGGACAAAACCCACAATTTTTTGGCTTATGTAACAAAACTGTCTGTCCCAAGGAAAAAATGAAATGGGGAGGGGAAAGGGTGGATAAGAGTAAGATGGGCATATTTTAACTAGGGAGGACAGGGAAGGGTCTCACTGACAAGGGACATTTGAGCACAGACCTGAAGGAGGTGGAAATCCCGGACAGATAGAACAGCAGGTGCAAAGACCCTGAGGTCTTTGTGTCTGAGGCATGTGTGTCCAGAGCCCAGGGAGGGAGGGGAGAGGTGGGAGATGAGGTCAGAGGCATCACCTAGAGCCAAATATTAGGAAAAGACTTGGAAAAATTTTTTTGAAAAGAAAGTTCTTTATTCCATGGCCTAACAGAAGAGTCAGGTTCCTGTAGGCTTTGGTGGAGAGGGCAGCTGACATAGGGAGAAGTGGGGGGAGAATAAGATGAAGCAAGGACCACCCCTTCCAAGCTTGGCCCTCCTTGGTCTTCGGAGGACCAGACCAGGTACCAGAAGGGGAATCAGTGGCCTGGGCCCCATGGCACAGCTGATAAGGGACCCTGTCATTAGTGACAGCCCCATCAGGCAAAAACTTCCCCTAGAGTCACCTAAAGCCCCTGGACAACTAGGCTGGGCCAGAGAAGTCTGTGACAGCTGCCACCAACTCTCTATAGCAGGAGCATCCAGGCCTGCCCCCCATCTATGGGTCATAACTTCATCTGAGTGTCTGGTGGGCACTCCAGGCTTGGGGAAAACCCAAAATCTTGGGAGAGAATAGGAGATAATCAGCCAACCACTTCATTTTATACATGGAGAAACTAAGACACACAGAGAAACTGGTGCATCCAGGGTCACACAATAGAATAGTAGCAAACTTAGGACTTGAATTCAGACTTCCTGACTCCAGAGCCAGTGCTCCCTTCTCAATCCTGGGGAGACAAAAGAGCCTAGTGAGGGCATATACTCTGAGAAAACCATAATTCAAAAAGAGACATGTACCACAATGTTCGTTGCAGCACTATTTCCAATAGCCAGGACATGGAAGCAACCTAAGTGTCCATCGACAGATGAATGGATAAAGAAGATGTGGCACATATATACACTGAAACATTACTCAGCCATAAAAAGAAACGAAACTGAGTTATTTGTAGTGAGGTGGATGGACCTAGAGTCTGTCATACAGAGTGAAGTAAGTCAGAAAGAGAAAAACAAATACCGTATGCTAACACATATATATAGAATCTAAAAAAAAAAAGGTTTTGAAGAACCTAGGGGCAGGACAGGAATAAAGACGCAGAAGTAGAGAATGGACTTGAGGACATGGGGAGGGAGAAGGGTAAGATGAGATGAAGTGAGAGAGTGGCCTTGACATATATACACTACCAAATGTAAAATAGCTAGCTAGTGGGAAGCAGCCGCATAGCACAGGGAGATCAGCTCGGTGCTTTGTGGGCACCTAGAGGAGTGGGAGGGAGAAGCAAGAGGGAGGGGATATGGGGATATATGTATATGCATAGCTGATTCACTTTGTTATACAGCAGAAACTAACACACCATTGTAAAGCAATTATACTCCAATAAAGATGTTAAAAAAAAATAAAAAGAGCTTAGTGAGCTTGCCAGCCCTAGAGTTAACCTCTGCATTTGAATCCTGGCTCCAGCAGTTGTTGTCTGTGTGGCCTGGGGCTGTTCACTTTACCTCTCTGTGCCTCAGATTCCTCATTTGTAAAATAGAGGTAATGACAGTAACAATACCTACCTCATAGGGTTGTGACAAAAAATAAGGTGATATCTGTAAAATGTTTAGAAAAGTGAAAATGGTGGAGTGGGGCTTCCAAAAATTCTTTCTTCTATAAAAGCAATGGCAAAATGGGCAAAAATTGTCAGAATCAATGGTTTTCAGAATTCTTGAAACTAAAGGCTTGCAGTAATCAAAGAAGAATTTATTTTACAAAGGGTTAAATCTTGGTAAGAACACTGACATTTGTGGCATTTTAACTTGCCCTATTCCCATCTTCCCACCCCCAACTCCGTGGTAGACTTGAAATCCAGCAGCCTAGCAGCCACCAAAGGTGACAGAATAGGGTTGAACCTCTTTCAAAGCCTCATTCCCAGACTATTGTCATTAGTTGGCCTGTCTGGTGGTTGCCTGGAAGACCCCACTTGTAAGACTGTTTTTATTTGAACTGACTAGGAACTTACCCAGCACAAAAAGCCTTTTCCCTGAGGGCATTTTTCAAAAATACTTAGAGGCAATTGTTCAACTTTGGGGATGCCTAGGCAGTGGATAATATTTGGGAAAAACAATCAGCTAACCAAAAGGGTTTAAAGGAAAAGCTGGAGAATGAGATGTCCATAGGGGCTGTGGAAAGCTCTGACATATTCCTGGGAATCTAGAAGACCATGTGCATGTGTAGGACTGTGTGTATGCCCAGAGCTGTGCAGATGCACAGGAAAGATCTGAGAAGATCCTAAGCTTTTACCTCTGGCTAACCTTAAGCCTCTGCACAAGTAGGAAGTGAAGGCTAAGACAGAGTTATCAACTGCCTGGCTGAGTGTTGAGAGTGTGACCCATCTTGCACAGAGAGCACCTCAGCAAAGACTGGGAGACTTACTAGTTCTAGGAATGCAAGGAAATCTCTGCCCAACCATTTGCTGACCAGTAAGGTAACTGAACAGAGATTTCAGTGCCACACACACAAAAAAGAATACAAACTTTACAGAATTAGTTCAGAATCATTACTAAAACAAATAACAACAACAAACAGCAATAACAACAAACCCTGGAGATAAGGGAGAATCTGATTTACAGAGTCGCTACCTTATATTATGTAAAATGTCCACTTTTCAACAACAAAAATTATGAGACATGAAAAGAAATAAGAAACTATAGTCCCTGCACAAGAGAAAAGCAATCAATAGAAACTGTTCCTGAGGAAGTCCAGACATTAGACCCTGTAGAAAAAGACTTTAAATATGTTATTTTAAATACATTCAAAGAACTAAAGGAAACCATGTCTAAAGAAGTAAAGGAAAGTGAGAATGATGTCTCACCAAATAGAGAATTACAGTAGAGACAGAAATTACATAAGAAGAACCAAATGGAAATTTCAAAGTTGAAAAGTACAACTAAAATGAGAAATTCACTAGAGGGACTCAGCAAATTGCAGCAAGCTGATAAAGAATCAGTGAACTTGAAGTTAGGTCAACTGAGATTATCCAGTCTGAGGAATAGAAAGAAAAAAGAATGAAGAAAAATGAATAGAGTCTCAAAGACTTGTGGGACATCATCAAGCATAACATTGTTTACATAATGAGAATCCAAGAAAGAAAAGAGAAAATCAGAACATTTGAAGAAATGATTTGATGAAAAACTTTAATCTACACATCCAAGCAGCCAAATGAACTCTAGACAAAGAGTTCATTTGTCTGCTTGGATCCATACCTAGACACACCATAATCAAACTGTTGAAAGTCAAAAACAAAGAAAGAATCCTGAAAACAGCAAGAGAGAAGTGACTCCTTGAGTGCAAGTGATCCTCAGTAAGATTAATAGCTGATTTCTCACTAGAAACCATGAGGCCGGAAGGCAGTGAGATGACATAGTCAAAGCTCATAAAGAAAAAGACTGTCATTGAAAGATTCTACATTCCACAAAATTATCTTTAAAAATGAAAGAGAAACTAAGACATTCTCAGATAAACAAAAACTGACATAATTTGTTGTTAGCAAACCTGCCCTTCAAGAAATACTTGTACACTGAAAACTATAAGACTTCATTGAAAGAAATTTAAATTTATTTATTTATTTAGGCTGTCGTGGGTCTTGGTTTCTGTGCAAGGGCTTTCTCCAGTTGCGGCGAGCGGGGGCCACTCTTCATCGCGGTGCGCGGGCCTCTCACTGTCGCAGCCTGCGCGGGCCTCTCACTGTCGCAGCCTCTCCGGTTGCGGAGCACAGGCTCCAGACGCGCAGGCTCAGCAGTTGTGGCTCACGGGCCTAGCCGCTCCGCGGCCTGTGGGATCTTCCCGGACCGGGGCACAAACCCGTGTCCCCTGCATTGGCAGGCGGACTCTTAACCACTGCGCCACCAGGGAAGCCCCGAAAGAAATTTAAAAAGATCTAAGTAAAGGGAAGGACATCCTGTGTTCATATATAAGACATAATATTGGCAATACTGATCAAATTGATCTACAGATTAATTGTAATCCCTATCAAAATTCCAGCTGATGATTTTGAAGACATTGATAAGCTGATCCTAAATTTCATATGGAAATGCCAGGGACCCAAAATACTCAAAATAATCTTAAAAAGAAGGACAATATTGGATGATCCACACTTTCCTATTTCAAAATCTACGACAATGCTACAACAATCAAGACTGTGGTACTAGCATAGGATAGATGTATAGATCATTGGAATAGAAAGTCCAGAAATAAATCCATACATTTATGGACAATTGATTTTTTTTTTTTTTTTTTTTGGCCACACTGTGCGGCTTGTGAGATCTTAGTTCCCTGATCATGGATTGACCTGGGCCCTCAGCAGTGAGAGCACGGAGTCCTAACCACTGAACTGTCGGGGAATTACCATAGACAATTGATTTTTGACAAAGGTGCCAAGATAACTCAATGAGGGAAGGAATAGTCTTTTCAACAAATGGTTCTGGGACAATTGAATATCCACATGCAAAAGAATGAAGGTAGACCTCTATCTCAATATATATACATAAATTAACTAAAAATGAAAGACATATCTAAGAGCTAGCTTAGAATAAAACTTAGAAGTAGTTAGATTAGGCGATGATTTCTTAGATATGACACCTAAAGCACAAGCAACCAAAGAAAAAAAATTAAAACTTCTGTAATTCGAAGAACACTGTCAAGAAAGTGAAGAAAACTCACAAAATAGGCAAAATATTTGCAAATCATTTATCTAGTAAGGGTATAGTATCCAGAACATATACAAGACTCTTACAATTCAACAATAAACAATAAAAAATAGCCCAATTTTAAAATGGGCAAAGGATTTAAACATTTTTCAAAATAAGATATACAAATGACCAATAAAAACATGGAAATATTCCTAATATCATTAATCATCAAGGCATTGCAAATCAATGCCACAATTAAGTGCTAACTTAACATCCACTAGAATGGGTAAAATAAAAAAAGATGTACGATAACAACTATGGGCAAGAATGTGGAGAAAGTGGAACTCTCCTATGTTGCTGGTGGAAATGTAAAGTGATGCAGCTCCTTTGGAAAATGATTTGGCAGTTCTTCAAAAAGTTAAATTTAGAGTTACCGTATAACACATGAATTCCTATCCTGGGTATATTCTCAAAAGAACCAAAAACATATTCAATTGAAAACTTGTACATGAATGTCCATAGCAACTGATAAATGGATAAATAAATGTGTGATGTCTATACAATAGAATATTATTCAATCATCGAAGAATGAAGTGCTGATACATGCTACAGCATGGATGAACCTTGAAAACATTGAGCTAAGTGAAAGAAGCCAGTTTGAAAAAGCCACATACTGTGTGATTCTACTTATAAGAAATACCCAGAATAGTCAAATCCTTAGAAACAGAAAGCAGATTAGTGATTGCCAGGGGCTGGGAAGAGAGGGACTGGGGAATGACTGCTAATGAGTATGGAGTGTCTTTCTTTTTCCTTTTTTGAAATAGACTGTATTTTAGAGCAGTTTTAGGTTCACAGCAAAATTGAACAGAAGGTACAGAGATTTCCCATATACCACATGCCCCCACATACACACAGCCTCGCTTACCATCAAAATCCCACACTAGAGTGGCACACGTGTTACAATTAAAGAACCTACACTGACACATCATCATCACCCAAAGGCCATAGCTTACATCAGGGTTCACCCTTGATGGAGGGTTTCTTTTTAGGGTGATTTTCTGGAATTAGATAGTGGCAATGGTTGTGTAAACCACAGAACTGTACACTTTAAAAAGGGTGAATTTTATGATATGTGAATTATCTGTTAATTAAAAAGTTTTAGAACAGTGCTAGACACAAGGTAAGCTCATTAAATATTAGCTGTAATTACTAAAAAAAATTTTTACTAGGCTTAGTTGGATGGGGGAATAAATTAACTATAATTTGTCCTATATTGACTTCTACTTATTAGAGAAGAAAAAGCAGGGGGAAAGAAGCAGAATAAAAATGACTCTCAAGTGTGTGCAGCCCTTTTAGTTTACAAAGTATTCCCAAATCTTTTTCCAAAGAGGCTGTGCCACCCACCACAAGGCAGTTATGACCCTTGGCCATTACTGTGATTATTTATTCATCATCTCATTATTTTTGTCTCTTTCCCTCTCTAGGTGAGCAGATACTTTGTCTAGTTCATCTGGTACTTCCTGTCACACTCAATACCTGTTTGTTGTGTGAATGGATGAATGAATGAATGAATGAAAGAATACCCCCAGGATCTCACTTGAAATGGAAACCAACACTGTAAAGTTAGTCTAGGTTTATTAGCTCCACAGAGTTAGGAAACTGAGGCTCCGTGAGGGCAGGTGATGAGTCTAAAGCACTTCTGCTCTGCCGAGGTATAGGGACATGAAAAGTTCCTCTCCCTCTGCCCTCAGTGGTACTTCCTCTGACCAAGGAGGTTTCTCTTCCCAAACTGACAGAGTGTAAGACTCCTTTTGCCTAGTTCTCAGCCCCTCCAGTGATCCCCAAGGAGTTATTCCTGACAGTGTGTCCCCTCAGGTGTTTGTGATCCTCCTGTTTCAGAGACGACTGGGTCACACCTCTCCATTCCGGACCTGAAATTCCATTTTCTCACCTCTAAAATAGGTATAATACATGTTCATGTTTGTTCATTGCAATGATATCAATTCTCCCTGATTTGATCTACAAATTCGATGTAATCTCAATCAAAATTCCAGGAAATTTTTCTTTCTTTCTTTCTTCCTTCCATTCTCTCTCTCTCTCTCTCCCCTCCCCTTTTGTTTGTGAAAAAAGTCAAGCTGATTCTAAAATTTACATGAAAATCCAAAACAGCTGAGAGTTACCACTAAAATCTTGAAGAAAGTTAGGAAAATTTACTCTAGCAAATATCAGGATGTATTATTAAACCAGTAATTAAGATGATGTAGTATTAGCAAAAGACACAAATGGAATGGACAGAGAGGCTGGAATCAGACCTAAATGTTTGTGATACTTGAGTTAGGACAAAATTGACAATATAGTACAGTGAGGAGAGGATACACTTTCCCATAAATGGTGGTAGGACAATTGGATATCCAGTTGGGGGAAAAAAAATGAATCTTGATTCCCTACCTCACACACACAAAGAAAAAAATCCAAGTGGTTTGTGAAATTAAATTTGAAAGTTAAATGTGAGAATTAAATGTGAAAATTAAAACTAAATACTAAAACAATAGGTAAATATCTTCATGGCCTTGGGTTAAGCAAAGATTCCTTAAACAGTTCAGCAAAACATTAACCATAAAGGAAAAGATTGATAAATTGAATTTACTAAAATTAGTAATGTCTGTTCATCCAAAGACACTACTCAGATAGTTAAAAGTAAGCCACAGAGGAAGAGAAAATATTTGCTGTATGAACAACCAATAAAGGACTTGTTAACCAGAACATATGAAGAGCACCTCCACTCATTAAGAAAAATACAAATCAACTTAAAAAAAGGAAAACACACACAGACAAGCATTTCACAAGAGAATATTCAAATGGTGAATAAGGCACATGCTCAAGCTCACTGGTTATCAGGGAAATGAAATTTTCTGCCTAAATAAGATACCTCTACACACTCATCAGAATGGCTAAAAAGAAGAAGTTTGACACTACCAAATGTAGACAAGGATGTGGAGCAACTCAAACTTTTTCATGTTTTGGTTTAAAATCAGTACAGCCACTTTCAAAAACTGATGGTATCTAGTAAGCCAAATATATGCAAACCCTATGGCCAGCAGTTTCACTCTCAGGTTTATACCCAATAGAAATTAGTCCAAATGAGCACCGGAAGATACACAAAAGGGTTTGTAGAATTATCTGTAATAGCCCCAAACTGGGAACAATTCAAATGTCCATTGCCAGGGGAATGAATAAATAAATTATGGTATATTTATACAGTAGAAAACTAAAGAGCTATAAAAATGAATGGTTTTTACTTCATGTGACAAGATGGATGAAACTCTCAATCATAGTTTTCAGTGAAAGAAGACAGACACAATAGACACATACTTCATTATTCCATGTACAAGTTCAAAACCAGGCAAAATGAGTCCATGTTGTTAGAAGTTATGAAGGGGGATTCTCTTTGGAGCAGAGAAGGGGGAATGACTGAGAGGGAGCCTGAGGATGACAGTTAAACGGTATGTTCACTTTGTATGTGTCATACAAAGTATGTAAGTATGTAAGTATGTAAGTATATAAGTTATACTTGAATAAAATTGCTTATGTTCAGAAGTGATTATAATGATAGTACCTGATATTATGGGGAAGAAATGGTAATAATAATAATAATAATAAGTTGGCCAAGACTATTGAGCTCTATTTAAGTCAGGTGCTGAGTAAATGCCTCACAGAAGTGTAATGAGGATTAAAATATTGAAATATTTCCATGTACTTTTCTCCTTTCCCTTTCCTTGCACCTCACCTTCCCAGAGGCAGCCAGAGGCATCCATTTGCCTTCAGGGGGTCAGGATTGTTACAGCAGAAGCTCAAGGGAAAAAGTTGATATTCAGCTTTGGACTCTCAAAATAGGATTTCTGAGTCCCTCTCAAGGAAATAGTCTTGAAAGCCTGAGTTATTCAGAGAGAAACAAGTGTTCTCAATTCCTAGGGTTTCATCAATACGTGAAAAGCCTGACCTTGACCTGATGGGCAGGAAGATGGACCTTGACCATAAACCACAGGTAGAAAAATATCTAAGTTGGTTAGGGATGTCCCTTCTGCCTAGGAAGGAAGATCAGGGACTAGAGAGAGAAGTCAGGGAAAAAGAAGTAGAGAGAGGAAGCAAGATTCCTGGGATCTCCTTTTATTCACACAGACACAGACACACACACACACACACACACACACACTGCAACGCAAGGTGGGCTGCTATCAAACGTCCAGAGCGGCAAAGAGATCAGTTAGAGAAAGCAAAGACTCCATCATTTGTGCACATCTGCTCGCCATGGTAATGTCTAACCACACACAAACATGCTCTTGTTTCATCCTCATATCTAGCTGATTAGGTATACACTGTTATTGCCCCATTGATCACATGTGGAAACTGAGATAGAGAGAGTGATGTACTTGCTTGAGGCCATAGCTTGACTGCAGAATTTTGTTCTTTTCTCTGATGCTACACTATTGCTAAAGCACGGAATGTAGCACCTAGTATGTCAAAAGGTATTACTGTTACTATCTTCCCAGTCCTTCTTCCCAAATAAATTGTAGAGGATGCTACAATTAGAAATCAGAGGATTTGAGTTCTAGAAAAACCTAATTTAGCCACCAGTTAATTATAAGCCCTTGAGTGAAGGGACAACTGTTTTGCTGATCAGCCAGCACTTCCTGCCCAGTCTCCTGTCTGCTGCTTGCAGGGGACCTTCAGATATGACGGGTTGGGAGGTGTCAACACCATCCTGCCTTGTAGAAAAGGAAACTGAGGCACTCAAGTTGCTTGCCACAGGCTACTTAGCCAGTCAGTAAGAAGGTTTGTGACATAGTCACCACTCCTCCTTGAGCCTCAATGTGTCCATCTGTAAAGAAACGACAGAAAGTCACTTAGATTGGACAATTTCGAAATTCTTACACCTGGCTTGAAGTTTCTGGAGTGCAAGAGAAAAAGAGAAAGAGAAAGGGGAAAAGAAAGGGAGAGGAATAAAGGAAGACGAGATACAGAGTGTTAAAGGCGTGGCTTAGATTTCAGCTTGTATTTTTTTAGGTCATAAGGAGAAAAGATTCAAACCAGATGCTGTCCTGGTGACTTGCAGTAGCCGAGAGTGGAGCTGTGCTGTGATGACACCACATTAGCTTGAAGCAGTGTGTCTATCAACAGCCCCAGTCAGAGTAAAGCAGTTGGCATTTGCAGGGACCATGTCCCCACACTGGAGTTCAGTGTGTGGAAGAGCCTCAGACCCCAACTGGGTGTCTAAACTCTTCCAGGAAGGGCCCGCTCTTCCTAGGTTGTCCAGCCCCCATCTCCCACTCACACCTCTGGGGAGAGCCTCACTCATAGGGCAAGGCTGGGACCCCAGCCGCTCACTTGGCAGCACATTTGAGGCAGGCTGGGGACGCTGGGGCAGCGCAGAAGAGCCAGGCTCTGCGGGGGCCGATGGAGTATGGCCCAACAGCTCACGGGATCACAGGCCACATTGTTCATACTTTTTAATTAAAATGGCGTCTTTCCCCCTTATTACAAAAGCCATGTCTGTTTATTTTAGCAAAATTAGACAGGCCAGACCAGGAAAAAGAAAAAATTAAAAACGACCCATGACCCAGACAGAGCCATTGTTAATGCCCTGGTATATTCAGGGGTCACAAAATAAATGCACAGGGGGCCAGGCAGTTAATGTAAATGTGAATTGGATGGTATTAAAATTAATAAATATGTGTGAATCAAGTGGTATTAAAATTAGTATAAATGTGTGAGGGTGAATTGATTTATATAAAAATTAATATAAATATGTGAATTGTGATATTAAAAATGTCAGGATGTTTGAATCTTGGAGTAATTGAGAGTCTGTGGCTAGTATGAGGACATTCAAAAGTCAAAGAGATTTTAAATACTGACTGAGGCACCAGAGGTCACCAGTTTGAAACTCCTGCTGTGTATCTTTCTAGATCTCTCTCACTCTCTCTCAAATACATATATATGTATAAATATGTAGATAGGAGGGGAGAATCAAGATGGCAGAGTCTTCAGACGTGGAACTCACCTCCTCTCATGAATAAACATGTAGATATATGAAGATATACAATATATACACATACACACATATATACAGAAAAACACACATACCTCCACATACATCCAGTGGAATATCATGTGGATGCTCAAGATAATATTCAGACAAAAGTGGAAATGATTGGGTTGAAGGATGATTGGGGGCTAGTACTTCCACCCTTCTCCCCACCTTCTCACCCTAACAGAAGCCCCTAAATAACTCTGGGCAACATGGGAATCTGGTTTGAAAACCAGTCATCTATTCCAGTGGCTCCGAGTCTTCAGCATTTCATGAACTAGTAAATTTCACCTTCAAAAAATTAGGGGAGACTGATCTCACGTTGCCCACTTTCTTTCCATCAAGTGTGGCAGGCATGGCTAGCTGCCCTCTCGACAGCCATTTCCTACCACCCTACCCCTTTCTTTCTTGGTTTTGTTTAAGGGGGCTGTGTACCCTGTCCTGGCAATTAATCATCAGTAGTAAACCCAACATGGAAATTCCATTTTCTTTTGCCAGGTTCTTGATTTCCTAGACTCCCTTGCAGCTGAGGGTAGCCCTGTGACCTAATTTAGCCAATGAAACATAAGAGCAAGTCTGCTGGAGACTTCTAGGAAAGCTTTTGCTTTCCTGTAAAAGGGAAAACGTCATGACACCATCTCATCCCCACTCTTCCTACCTTGAATATACCTTGCCAAGGGCAGTGGCAGCCTTCTTGGGACCATGAGTGAAAGGGTAAGAGAATCACAGAGACCCCTACTTGCCCAGCATTGGTAAGCAATGAAACTTCCCCAGTGGTTGCTACTTCCAGACTTCTCTTAATGTGAAAAAAATATGCCCCTACATGTTTATGCCTCTGTTAATTGGATTTTTTGTTATGTGCAGCCTAGAAAGAAGAAAAAAGTTAACGACCCTTATCATTAAGCCAAAGAAGCAGAATGGAGATAATGTTACACACACAAAAAAGTTTTATGAACATCTTGTTGTTGTCTCTATTTTTCTGATTTTGCCATAGACTAGTAAAAACTTTTTCACAGAGCAGCCTTGGCCCACGGACAAATGTCTGGGAATCGTTGGTCTTTACCACAGAAGCAGCAGGTCGAATGACTAAAGAAGAGTCCATCATGAGATTTCTAGTCATTAGACCAGCCTCCTGTTTTTGGATATTCAGTTCATCTCCAGTTATTTCCTATAAAAAGAGTATGGCAATGAACATCCTTGAAGCTCAATCTTTGCTCTCACCTTTACTGATTTTCTTAGGATAAATTCCTAGAAGTAGAACTTCTAGGTTGAAGAATATGCATGTTTTAGGGTTTAGCTCATTTTGCCCAGCTGTCTTCCAGAAAGAAAACACCAAGTTTCATGGTTATCTCACCACAGATGTTTCACAAAACTTGAATTGATAACACAAGTCACCCCAGGATCCTTCCTGAACTGCTCTTTTGGTCAAGGTGGTTTGAGTTGGCCATCTTCTGCCCCCTACAACCTGTGCCAACTCCATCCCTCCCAAGATGAAAGTCACTTGCATATTTACAAGTGGTCACTGCCCATCTTATATCCTCCCATGCCCTCCCTCAGTCCCCCCGAGCTAGAGAAATAAAGTCAGGGCTCTGGTCAGCTTCAGACACGAGGCTGTGCCATCAGGGCCTGCTGACACCCCCAGCCTCAGTGCTTACCTTTCTCTGGCACATCCAGCATACGGAACTATTTACTGTTCTACAACCACTTCGTGAGCTTTTGTACTTCTGTGCTTTCGTATATGATGTCCCATCACTGAGAAGGCCTTTTCTCTCTTTCTAACTAACTTGTGCTCATCTTTCAAAATTCAGCTCAAGCATCACTGCTCCCAGGAAGCCTACTTGACCTCCTCCAGCTGGACAAAGGCCTGTGCTTGTGCCCCCACCCCCCTCTGTAATGCTTTCTCCTATAACGTCCTGGTCACACTCTGTAGCAACAGCTGGTCCCCGTGTCTTGTTCTCCCACCAGATGGTTAGGTCTGCAGAGGAAGAGAGAGCCAGAGAGAGAGAACTCCCTTTGGGGGAAACCCAGTCCTCCGCCCTGCCCTCCGTGGCTAGAAACTCTGCCCACCCTTCAAGCCCTTGCTCAAAGACCTTGACACCCCCTGCAACCCTAAATCTTCCCAGCTGGCCTCAGAACCCCATCGGCTCCCTTGGTTCCTGGCTCATTTGGCCTTGCCCCTGAGGAGAGAGTTGCCAGAGAGCAAGACCCGGAATCATGCCTGGGTTTTGTCACTGTGTCAGTCCACTTGGGCTCCTGCAACAAAACACCATAGACCGGGTGGCTTACAAACAAACATTTTATTTCTCACCATTCCGGAAGCTGGGAAATCCAAAATCAAGGTACTGGCAGATTTGGTGTCTGCTGAGGGCCCTCTTCTTGGTTTGCAGATGGCTACCTTCTTGCTGTACCCTCACACGGCAGGGAGGTTGGTGCCTCTGGTCTCTTCCTCTTCTTACAAGAGCACTATTCCCATTATGGGGGCTCCACCATCATGACCTCATCTAAACCTAACTACCACCAAAGGCCCCACCTCCAAATACCATCACAATGGGAATTAGGGCTTCAACATATGGATTTTGGAGGGACACAAACCTTCAATGCAGAGCACCACTGACAAGCTATGTGACCACAGGCACATCCTTCTCCTCTCGGAGTTTGATCTCCCCTTTTGCACAAAGAAGGGATTGGAAAGGAAATTTTCAATCAGCCAGTAAACTCTAAAGGAGGCATTTACGGTTTGTGACTCTATCCTGCCCTAACCCGAAACATTCCCCTTTCTTCTAGTAAACGCCCTGGTTTTCTCTTCTTCCAGTCTAGGAGGGATGGGGTTGGAGCACTGGACCCAAGCCAATCTGACTTAGGCGTTCCCTGGACGCAGTGACTGGTTACAGCATGCGGGCATGTGACCTGAGAGTCAATTAGAGTGTATCCCAAAACCGCTGCTGGGATTGCTACTGTCACTTCTTTGTGCAGCTTCAGAATCCAAAAGCTGGAGCTACCTAGGTTGCTGGAGATTGGGATTCACACAGATGGATCAAGAGAGAGGCAAGATTCTGGCGACATTGTTTGAACCCTGTATCCAGCCTCTTCTGGATGATTTGATTCTCTCTTCCTGGCCCTTTTCTCCTTTTTCTCCTCCCCTTTTTATTTCTCTGCCCCCTCTCTTCCTCCACCTCCCCAGCTCCTGAGCACCTTGGTCCTGCTGCGGCCTCACCCACCACATATGCGGACACTTGTGTTTCAGGCTCGGGTCTGTCCCAGGTTGTGCTCTGGCCCAGCCGCAACCTTGACCCCAGCAGGAGTGGGAACTGGGTCCTCAGAGGGCCTGTGAGGAACAGGCTGCAGAGGGCACATGCAAGGAGCAGAGAGACTGGGCAAGAGGCAGTGTTCCTAGAACCCTCCACAGGGAGTTTCTTTGTTCTGGGCTCAAGGCTTAAGGCTCAGCCTTGTTACCAGCTTAGAAGCTTGCCCCTTGCTGGCTCTGCGTACTCTTCACAGCACTGGGGGAGGGAGAAGGCTTCCTCCTTATCTGTCCCATTTGCTCATTCTAGAGACAGTTTACGGTCAGCACCAAACTGTACAGGGAGAATTAGAGGAAATGGTCTCCATTATGGCAGCAAAGTCATTCTTGTGATGTTGAACAAGAAGGCATCTATGTTGAACAAAAGGCATCTATGCCATCACCTGGGTCCATACATCTCTTTGCCCAAGCCTGGGCTCATTGTCTCTTCCTGGGGTCATCGTCCCTCGATGCTTGTAGTGCCAGCAGCATCTGATATGGCCTCCAAATCACCAACAGTGTGCTTTGTCTGAAATGTGAGGTATTCAGGTCACTCCACAAATTCAGGGAGTGGCCTAGTTATATAGTGCTACATAACAAATCACAAAACAAAGTGGCTTAAAGTAGAGATTTGCAAACTGGTCCTCAGGCCAAATCTGGCCCACCACTTGTTGTCAGTAAATGAAGTTTTATTGGTACACATCCATACCCATTCATTTATGTATGATCTATGGCTACTTTGATTTCAGAGTTGAATAGTTTTAACATAGACTACATGGTCCACACAGACTGAAATATTTACTACCGGGCCCTTTATAGAAAAAGTTTGTCACCCTTCGATTGACACAACAGTAGTCGTCTATTATCCTTCATAGTTTCTATGGGTCAGGAATTTGGGAGCAGTTCAGCCAGGCAGTTCTGGCTTAGGGTCTCTCATGAGGTTCCAGTTAGGTATTGGCAGGGACTGCACTTACCTGAAGGCTTGAATGGGGCTGAAGGATTCTCATCCAAGAAGATTTACTCACATGGCTGGCGGCCTCAGTTCCTCTTCACATGGGTCTCAACACAGAATGGCTTGACTGTCCTTATGGCATGGCTGCTGTCCCCAGAGTGAGTGATTCAAGGGAACAAGGTAGAATCTCAATGCCTTTGTGAGCTAGATTCAGAAGCCACACACTGTCACTTCTGCCATATTCTATTGATCACACAGGCTGGCCCTGGCTGAGTGTAGGAAAGGATGCCACAAGAGAATAAATACCAGGAGGTGGAATCATTGGGGCCATCTTAGAGGCTATCTATCATATGGAGGATGCAAACTCACGCTCCCATGAGTATTTTGATCTATAGATGTATTTTCTTAGACTTTCACCATGCTTTAAGTCATTATTTTTAAATTTGGAGATTTCACAAAATATCTAAAAATGTCCCACATTTCCACATGTAACAAAAGGATGGCAGTGACCAACAGCTGCCCTCTTTGCATGGGACATGATTCTTTCTAGTTTGCCACATTTGCCACTGTTCTTTATTGATCCCTGACAGGGAAACTGAATTTTAGTGATCATTAATAATTACTCTTGGGCTGTGTCCTTACTTGAAAGAAATACTTCTCTTCAACCTCATCTACATTAAAAGATGGCAAAGGAAAGATGCATTAAGAAGGCCTCCCAGTTTAAGAAGAATTAGAGGGACCACACTTCTTTTAGGAGAGGAGAATATCCCTGTATATGTAATATGCACATAAAGTATATGTATTTTAAACAACTACAACCACTACAGCTTGTAAATGTTACTGCCTGGCCTGTGGAGGCCAGTATCCTTAGTTTGGCAGTGAGGATCTTTTGTAATCTGGCCCATTCCTACCTTAAAGACAATGTGGCATAGAGACTTAGAGTTCAGACATTGGGATCAGACCACATGGGTTCATATATCAGCCCCACCCCTCATCAGTTGTGCCCTCAATTTTCTCATCTCAAAAATGGAGATAATAATGGTACCCATCACATAGGGTTTTGCGACTACATTTCCAGCTCTATTTCCTGTCCTACCAGCACTCTAGCTACCTGAACATTCCAGACTGTTTTAGGCCTCTGTGCCTTTGCACATTCTTCTCCCTCTGTCTGCAATTTACATGTCCTGCTTCTCTGTTGCAAGGCTCAGTCCACAGTCACCCGCTAAGGTTGTCCTTAACACTGTTCACCAAACACATCTTGTTCTCCTGGGCGTGTTGTGGAGTAGTACTTCTCGGTCCCCTCGTGGTTGGGTTGAGACCTTGTGACAAGATCTGGCCAATGAGTTGTGGATACAAATAACACATATCTCTTCCAGGCTGGAGCACTGAAGAGCAGGTTGAAGACTCTCTAGAATTCTCTCTTCCTTCTGCCACAGCAACTGGGTCCTGGACTGAGGATGATTGTGTGAGCAGGGCCACAGCCATGCCACGCTAGATGTGTTGAGCAAAAAACCCACCTTTGTGGTTTAAGATTCCAGGGCTTTTTACAACAGCATTACCTAGCCTGTGTTGACACCTTTCCTAAGAAAGCATCCTTAAGCTTTCCTCAAACAGAGCTGATCATGACCCATGGGTTTCCATGGCAACCAGTACAACCCTCTATCAATCCCTTATCCCCTACAGCCCTGTATTAAATAACTGGCTTATATGTATCATGGTGCCTCCTGGTGCCTCCTGGTACCGTTCTCTCCTCAGAGTGTCCTTCCCTAACTCCCCATTGTAAAGACTCTCCTTCGTTCTTCGCTGAAGGAACATTATTTAGTTCTTGGTACTTTATTCTCAAAGCAATTATTTTTATTTATTTACCTGCTTATTGTGTGCCTGCTCCACTAAACAACAAGCTTAGGGCCGTGGGGCCTAGCTTGGTGTCTGACACAGAGATATCAAAAATGAATCAGTGATCAATGAAAACTGCACATCAATGAAAACTGCTTAGCATGGTGCCTGGCACAGAGCATGAGCCTGAATGAATGAATGAATAACAGCTCCTCAACAACTCATCCATCCTTGACCACGTTCGCAAGCGTCCTCTCTCAGGCCACAGCGCGACTTGACAGGCAGCAGAAGGCCCAGTGGAAGAAGCTATTGCTGCTGCCTTTTTGTTTTCCCCCTTGCTGCAAAATCTCCTGTGACCATTTAAAGACAGGAAGCAAAATCAAGGGGCCCTGGATTCAAAGTACACTAATTACCTTTCAAAGAGTCCCCGTTGGCTTTAGCCACACGATTCCCGTCAGAGGCCGTAGGAGTCTGTGGTTCCTGTGCTGGGCTTTGAAACTTGGAGGGATTAATGGGGCTTGATTAAGCCACAAATGTCAGGAAGTGCAAAGGGTAGCTCAGAATGCCGGCCACCTCCGTCCTGGGAGGGAGACAGTCACTGACCTCCCCTCCCCCCACTAAGCTTGAGCTGCTGATAAAGGGGCTAAGGGGGTTGGCATCTTCTTCCCCCTACACCCAAGGGTACCACTTTCATGCTTAGGATGACACTCATTTACACAGAAATGACTGATGTGCTAATAAGAATTTCGTTCTGTATTTCATTAAGGCAGTCCTCAAAGGAGGTATAATAAGAATCCTGCCCACTAATTTTCCGTGACCTGATGTCTAAACAGCAACATCTTCAACTCCACCACAGCAGGATTGTGCTAAAATAATTGATAATAGTGACAATAGATACCAGTTCACTGAGCATTTACCTTAGTACTAGGCACAGAGCTCGTTGCTTTATGTAGTTGATCTCATTTTATCCTCATACCTCCCTGAGGGGAGACAGGGGCTCTCATTAGCTCCATTTCACAGATGAAGAAACTGACACTCAGAGAGGTGGAGCCACTTGCCCAAAGTCACACAGCATGGAAGTGAAAGACCAGAAGTTAGCCCTGGGTCTCTCCCACCTCAGATCCCAAACTGCTCTACCCTATCTGCATCTTTTGGTAAATTCTGAGGGCCCATCCCTCTGATATTCCAGGAGGAATGATTATGTGGAAAACAGAGAGTAAGATAGGAGAAGCAGAAAGGCATGTTGGAGAAATCTGTACCTACTGTGGTGGAGCCTCATTAGTTTGCACACCGACCCTGGGCCTGACTTCTGCACCATTTTACTGATCCCTCCACCTACTGGTACCACTTCCTGTCAGGAACTTTTTCAGCTGTGAGTAGCTAGACCTTAACTCAGCGAGGAAGACACTGTGGATTTGCTCACCCCACATCATCCCCAACCCTTCTTTGCCTGCCTTCATTATAGAGGTTGGAAAACCCAAATACCCACTTAACCAGTCTCCCTTGCTGCCAGAGGTGCCCCCCATGGCCAATTCTGGCCAGTGAGACATACACAGAAGCCTCCTGGGGGCTTCTGGGAAGCCTCTACTTTCCCCTATAAGAGGGACAGACGTGGCTTGCAGCAGCCTTCCTCACTTATTCCCTCTGCCTAGAATATGATGTTGCACTTGATCTGTGGCAGCCATTCTGTGTTCAGAGGAAAAAGCCAAGAGAATCACAGATATTGCTGAGCCATCAAGCCAACACTAGCCAATGCTTAGCTCTAGATTTTTTGAAAGTGAGAAGAATAAAACCCTTATTCATTTAAGCTCCTGTTAGCTGGATTTTCTATGGTTTGAAACCAAAAGCATCTTAATGAGTAGAGTCTTTCATTCTATTTCTCTTATTAAGAATGAGGAAATTTCCCAGAAGCCCCCTCCCTACAGACTCATCTCACATGTCCAGAATTTTGTCCAATGTCTCCTACACTAACTGCTGGTCAGGGGAAGGGAACCAAAGTTGTCGGCTTAGACTGGTGGTTCTCAAACTTGAGGTGCATTGGTATCTTACCAGGAGGACTTGTTAAAACCCAGACAGCTGGGCCCTATCCCTGGAGTTTTTGATTCAGTAGGTCTAAGGGGGTGTCTGAGAATTTACATCTCAGGGAAATGTTCTGCTCCACTCTCTATTTGTATAAAGTCAGAGAGAGTTCACTGTGGAGAGAAGTAGTCACAGAAGGCTTCTTGGAGGAGGGGTCATGAACTAAGCCTCAAAGAAGGCTTAAGGATGGAGAAGAAGTGTAAGAATGGTAACAGGAAGGAAGCACTGAGTGAGAAGGGGATGGTCACGAAGGTGGTATGAGGAGCATGAGGAGGTGTGGTCAGGAGTAAATTGGAGAGGACTGGATTCAGTGGATACTGCAGCATCAACCATTAGCTCCAGAGCCGGGAGGTGATTTTGGAGGCAAGAGGAAGTTAGGTGGGTTAAGAGCTCAGTCTTTGTTTCCAGACCTGGATTCAAGCCCTGCCTCCGCCATTTTTTTTTTTTTTCTTTTGCTGTGGTTTCTCTGAGCAAGTCATTTGTCTCTCTAAGCCTTCATTTCCTCAGCTGTAAAATAGGAATAATGTTGCCTCTCTCAAAGAGGTTGTTATAGGGACTTCCCTGGTGGTCCAGTGGTAAAGAATCTGCCTTACAGTGCAGGGGACGCGGGTTCGATCCCTGGTCAGGAAACTAAGATCCCACATGCCTCGGAGCTACTAAGTCCGCGTGCCGCAACTACTGAGCTTGTGCACCTCAACGAGAGAGCTCGCATGCCACAAACTACAGAGCCCACATGCCCTGGAGCCTGCGCACCACAACTAGAGAAGAGAAAACCCTCATGCCACAACTGGAGAGAAGGCTGTGTGCCACAATGGAAAGACCCGATGCAGCCAAAAATAAATAAAACTAAAATAAAAGAGTTTGTTATAATATTTAAATGATATAAATACATGTAAAGCACCTAGTGGTTACCACCTAATAGCAAAGAAAAAAAAAATCATTTTGAGAAAAACCTGTGTCCCAAACTCTCACGATACATTAAATGGCAGATTCTGTCACCAAGTGATTTTGGGAAACACTGAGTTAATGAAGTTTTCCTCATTGCAGGACTTTGCA
Source organism: Eubalaena glacialis (assembly GCF_028564815.1). NCBI lineage: Eukaryota > Metazoa > Chordata > Mammalia > Artiodactyla > Balaenidae > Eubalaena > Eubalaena glacialis. The sequence continues at coordinate 29,003,048 of NC_083728.1, read as the reverse complement.
GTCTTTAATATCCTAAAATGAAGGATGGATTTCATTGTGGAAGACAGTGGCATTTCCTCAAACTTGTTTAAAAATATAAATCCTTGTAAATATTTGGGGGGAATGCTTCTGTTTATTAGAACGACGAGAAACCAATGCAAAGCATCAATGTACTACTTATAAAAGGTTGCCATTTATACTCTAACAAAGAACAAAAATTTTATCAATTCATTGGTTATATTTCTGTATCAGTCAGCCTCTCTAAGTTATGCAGCGGTAACAAATGTCAAATCTCACTGGTTTAAAACAACAAATGTTTATTTCTTGCTCACCCTACACCAGGATTGGCTGCAGCTCTCTCCAAATAATCTTCCTTCTAGGACCCAGCTGGTTCCTTCTGGGACCCAGTGACCCTATTTGGGATATGCTGCTCTGGTGGAAGGGGGGAAAAACCATGGTAGAATGTGATGGTTCTTAAAGCGTCTGCTCAGAAGTGGCATTACATCATTCAACCTCATAGATCTTTGGCCAAAGTAAGTCACGTGGCCAGGCCTGATGTCAATGGCACAGAAAGTATAATCCTCTTACGGGAGAGAGAGCTCTGTGAATAAAAAATACTGTCCACTCTGTCATTTTGAAAGTAGCCGCACTGTTTTAAAATACTGCCTAATTTGGATTGTTAACTAATCCAAAAAGGCATTCCTTAACAGTGGGACATAATAACAAATCTGTATTTGGTATTTCATGGTTTCCTTACTACAACTTTAGAGTGAGTGGATTTTGATGTTTTATAGGATAAGTCCTTTTTTTTTTTTTTTTTTTTTTTTTAATTTTATTTATTTATTTATTTATTTATGGCTGTGTTGGGTCTTCGTTTCTGTGCGAGGGCTCTCTCCAGTTGTGGCAAGTGGGGGCCACTCACTATCGCGGCCTCTCTTGTTGCGGAGCACAGGCTCCAGACGCGCAGGCTCAGTAATTGTGGCTCACGGGCCCAGCTGCTCCGCGGCATGTGGGATCTTCCGGGACCAGGGCTCGAACCCGTGTCCCCTGCATTGGCAGGCGGACTCCTAACCACTGCGCCACCAGGGAAGCCCCCAGGATAAGTCCTTTTTTAGGGTTTGTATTTCTGATCATTTATTCTCCAACATAAATTTTAGGATTCAAATTTTCAAGTTCAATGAAAAACCCTATTGGGACTTTGACAAAAATTGTATTATATCTATAAATTAAATTGGGGGAACACCTGCCATATTTATAATATTGGGCCTTCCCATCTGTGAATTTGGCATATTCCACCATTTATTTAGGCCCTCTTTCATGTCCTTCAATATAGACTTACAGGTTTCTCCATAGAGGTTTTGCACATCTCCTGTTAGATTTATTCCTGGGAATCTTATAGATTTTGTGGCTAGAGTGAATGAGCTGTTTTAAAAAATTATATTTTAAAATTTGTCATTGCTGGAATATAGAAACACTATTGGCTTCTGAATATTGATCATCGAGTTCTATTATAATGTCTGCAGGTTAAAATTTCTATGAGGATAATTATATTACTTGCAAATGGCAGTAACTTTTATTCATTCCTATCATACTTTTCCCTTATGCCTATCTCTCCTTCTGTTTTCTTTTCTTTTCTTTTCTTTTTGTAACCTTATAGTTTATGAAGTATATTTAATTCTCCAGGAAGTCTGTTAGTTTGATTATTCCCATTTTACAGATGGAGAAAATGAGGTTCAGAGAGAACCCAAGTCTGTCTTACTCCTAAATCTGTATGTCAGGGCTGCTTCAGGTACAAGTGAAAGAAAAGCAGTCAGAGTGGCTCTGACAATTGAGAGGCTAGGCATGGCTGAAGCTGGGGGCTCTCACTGGTGTCACTGGGGCTGTCTCCAGCCCTCTACCTCTCAGCCCAGCTGTCCTCTCTGCTGTCTAAGCTTCTCAAGCAGGCATTCCCCAGATGACAGTAAAGACAGTTGCCAGAGACTCCTGACTTTTGTGATCCTTACTGTTGCCAGCCCTAGAGAAAACACTGAGACTATCTCTCCCTTAGCATCTATGCTAATCCTTGGGAAGGATTCTGATTGGTCAGCCTGACCTTGTGCCCACCCACTATAGGACCACACGATTGACAGCCCCACTAGAATCACTTGGAGTGAGAGGTGGAAGGGAGAGATTCCAAAAGGGAAGGAGGAGCTAAGGGGAAGTGATGCTAGGTGGCCAGAATGGCAGATGTTCCACAGTACAACGCAGTCCCCACTGCCCCTCACTGACTAGGGTATGGAAACAGGAGACCTACATTCTGGTTTTGGCTTTGCCACTGGCACTTTTGGCATATTATAATTTCTAGGACTCTTACTTTGCTTATATGGTAAATGGGGAGCCCAACCACATGGGTGGGAATCAAATGAGGAAATGCACAGAAAAAAGATCTGCAAAATAAAACACTTTGTAAGGAATTGTCTGCATCATCACTGGCCTTAATTAGTAGAGTCACCCCTCAGCTCAAGAACTTTGAATGGTTCCCTGCTGCCTGATTCATCAAGTTGAGGATTCTTTGTGGGGCTTCAAGGCTCTTCATAGTCTGGTCCCACCTGGCCTACCTCATTCCTCCCTAACCCACCTCCTCCATTCTAAGTAGGCTGGTCTTCTCTTGTCCTGCATTCCTGTGCTTCAGAGTCAATCCCATGGTTCCAACTGGTATGAACCCACCCACTTGCCTAGGTGACCCTGGACAAGTTATGTACTTTCTGTGAAACTTGGTTTGCTCACCTCTTAAATGGGAACAATTGCTTCACAAGGTCATTGTGAGTATTACAGGAAAGAACGGGTGTAGAGAGGCCAGCACAGTGCTTGGCAGAAAGTCCATGCTTACTCTTCCCTTGCACACCCACTTCCGTGCATTCCTCTGGGGATCGCCTTTGAGAGGATGGTAATGAAGGTATTTCCCCTTGGGAGAACTTGGGCCCACAGCAGGCACTTAAGTCAGATTGCTCAGGAAAAGGGTAGGATCAGTCTTTTATGTCCAAGGGCTTAAAGAAAGATCCTCCTAGAGAGGAAGAGGAAGGGGACGGGTTTGGGGTTCTGGGTCCATGAGGAAGTGGATGCCTTGGCCATGCCGAGGGTGCGTTCTGGGGTCAGGCAGTGGCTTGAGATGAGCCCAAGTCTGTGGACAGGGGAAAGGGTGGCCGTAAGCAGACACTATGATGGTGCATGGATTGGGGTCTGGACCAGAGGTCTCAGGTGGCTGTGCTTTGCAGGGGAAGCCCACCCAGGCAGGCACCCCTCTGCTCTTGACTCCACGCTCATATCTGTGCTCTGGGATGTCACTGCTGGTCTTCACCTCACTGTGTGAGCTGGATCTTTTATTCACTTCTGCCCTTTGGCTGCCCAAACCCAGCCTGCAGACCCATTTGGCAAGACCACAGGTGTATGGTGTTTTAATAAATGGCTGCAAATTCTTTGATACTCCTTCCGTCAAGAGGTAGGGTCTGTATACCCCTTCCCTTGAATCCAGGTGTGTCTGTGGCTGCTTTGACCAGTAGGGTTATCTTGGAAGTAACACTATGGGACTAGAGGCTAAATCATACAAGGTCATACAGCTTCCACCTGGCTCTCTTGCAGTGCTCACTCTCTGGATACTCTGTCTTGGAACCCAACCACATGCTGTGAGAAGCCCAGGCCACATGGAGAAGCCACATGTAGGCACTCACTCCAGTGGACAGTCCCAGCCTTTGAGTCATCCCAGCCCAGGCACCAGCAGAGAAGCCTCCAGATGATTCTAGCCCCAACCATTTGAATCTTCCTAGCTGAAACCCCAGACACCGTGGAGCAAAGTCAAGTTGTCCCCACGGTGCCCTGTCCAGACTTTTGACACAAAGGATACATGTACGTAATGAGATGGTTGCTTTACGTCACTGAATTTGGAGTTACTTGTTAGGTGGAAATATTAACTAGAAAATCGTGCTTTCAAAATTTTTGATTCTGTTACCAACATTTAAAATTGGGAGATTCCATGTACAAAATTGGGTTTTTGGCTTTTAAAGAGAAATCAGAAAATCTGGCCACACTGGCATGCCTGATTGGTAAAAATTAGTCAGAGTTGCCCTCTTGAGAAGTGATACAGATGTCCTGTCTACCTTGGCCTCCATCTGGCTGTCTTTGCTTGTTTAGGTCACCTGCCTGGTCTCAGTGGGCATGTGGGTGTGCTGGCCCTGGGACTGAACCATCCTATTGCCTTGCGGGGGTGCTCATTGTCTCAGGACCTTTTCCTTTCCCATGATGGCTGGGACATCCCTGATGTCTGTGGGCACCCTCTTTTTGTTCCATAAACCCACCAAATCATGCAGGGTTCTACCCTTTTGTCTGCTCAGAAAACCATTTATGTGAAATTAAAACCAGGCAGGGGCTGGAGGTGGTGATGGCTGTGTCTGGAGTTTGCTTGTCCTGTAAACAATTTCCTGGTGATAATCTTTCCAATTATCCTTCCAAGCTGGAAATGCTATGTGAAATCAAGCTGGGTGCCCTTGGCTTATCCTGTACATCTTGGAGTCATTAAGATATGGCTTTATATTTCAGGGTGAGCTGTCTGGAGCCACTGAGACCAGGATTTCCAAGATCCTTGACAGAGACACAGAGAATCACAGTATTATAGAAACTCAGAAACAAAAAACAGGGCAGATTATAGAATCTTATACCCAACAAGACTCTTAAAAGTCAATCTATCTTAGCACCAAGCATAGACGAGCCAGGTAAAAATTCCAGGAACTATAACTTTATTTTTCCTTGCACAAACTGAATTTATTAGCTTCCATTCACACAGATAGGAGACACTTAATTAGTTAATTTATTCAACAAGTGTTCATCAAAGGCCTCTATGTACTAGGTATTTTCCTTTTTATTAGGGGGTAGGAATATTACCATGATATGTCGGATAAAAACTTCTGCCACCATTAAGTTTAATTTGCATTCCAGTGGAAGAGATGGATTAAAAACAAAAAAAACAAATATATGATAGAATGTCATAAGTGGTGACAAGTGCTCTGATGAAAAATCCAGCAGAGGGAAGGGATAGGTAGTGATGGAGAAGGAGTGTTATTTTATAGAGGGTGATCAGAGAAAGTGTCCTGATGAGGTAACCTTCATGCAGAGACCTAGAAGATGTGAAAGAGTGAGGCCCATGAAGACTCAGATAGAAGGGTCCATCTGAGTGAGGGAATGGGAAGTCCAAAGGCCCTGAGGCTGGGCTGGAGTGTGCTTGGCCTGTCCTGGGAGAAACAGTAGGGAGACCTGGATGGCTGGGCAGAGATGGGAGAAGGGAGGAGGAGCAGAGACTGAGGTTGAAATCTCTGTTTAATATTCTTCTTCCCTGCTGGGTTATGTTTAAATCTAGATGGCATCACACAATCCCAGGATGGAGGGAGCATCTAGTCCTACATCTCACATATCTAGTCCTGCAGCCATACTGGCTGCTCCTGCTATGCCCTCCTCATTTTGATTTTCAGCTGAGACTGTTGGCTTTTGATACCTCACCTGTGCCAGCGTCAGGTGTCTGTCTCACCTTGATTCTCTGACCTGCAGAAATCTGCAGGAGGCTACTCAGAGCTCTCTGCCTAGGCACCTCCTGCAGAATTTTTCGGTTCCCGAACTGGGCCAAGAAGGAGGAATCTAGCTGGGACTCAGCCAGTGCCTTTTTTTCACCTTGACATCTCCTTGAAGGGATTGAGGGCAAAGGTGGAGGGTGGAAGCAGGACAGGATCTAGTTTTTGTGAAGTCTAAAGTTCATACCATCTTGGATGACCCTCTTTAAGAAAAAGAAAAGAAAATTATGAATATACATTTAGGCATAAGTGTGAATATTTATTTAGAATGAGAGAAGAAAATGAAAATAAACCACAAATTTTTAAAAGCTGACAAATACCATAAGCAATACAAGAGCCAGAAAAATAACACACTATTTTTATTAACTGACACCCCCTATAATACTTTTCCCCTACATTTTGGCTGAAGATTTGACAGCAAAAGCCATGAAGATGAGAAGGAAGTGGGGTAACATATTTAAAATGCTGAAAGAAAAGAACTGTCAACTCAGAATTCTGTATGTAGCAAAAATACACTTCAGGAATGAAGGTGAAATAAAGTCAGTCTCAAGTGAAAGAAAACTAAGAGGACTCATAGCCAGCAAACCTGTTCTAAGAGAATTGCTAAAGGAAGTTCTCCAAATAGAAGGAAACAGAAGGGAACTTGGAAGAGCAGAAATGAAGAAAGAGCAACATAAATTGTAATAATGGGTCATAAAATGATAAATATCTGAGTGAAAAATAATGGACTATTCTTTTTCTCTTGCATTCTTTAAAATATATTTGAAAGCTATAAGTGAAAATTTGTCTGAACATTATCTGATGGAAATTTCAATGTATGTAGATGTAATACATAAGACAACTGTAACATAAAGAGAGGAGGGTGAACAGACATATCTGATGGTAAGGTGTCTACATTCCACTTGAGATCATAAAATATTAACTCTAAATGACTGTGACAAGTATGTACATCTATTGCAATCAATGGAGCAGCCTCTAAGCATAACTATATAAAGAGATATAGTAAAAAACAGAATAGATAAATTAAAGTGGAATACTAAAACATGTTCAAATAACCCCCAAAAGTAGTCAGGAAAGGAAGAACAGTGGAATGAAAAATAGAGGGAACAAACAGAAAACAAATAATAAAATGGTAGACTTAAATCCAAACATATCAATAATAAGTACATTAAATGTAAATGGTCTAAACATACTAATCAAAAGTTATAGACAGCCTAAATCGATTTTTTTAAATGACCCAACTATATGTTCTCTATAAGAAATTCAGTTTAAATATGATTATATAGGCAGGTTAAAATTGAAAGGATGAAAATTATATACTGTGCTAGCACTAGTTACAAGAAAGCCAGAGTGACTACATTAATATCAAAGTGAATTTCAGAGCCAAGAGATTACTAGGGGTGAAAAGAAACATTAAATAATGATAAGTGGATCTATTCACTAAGAAGACAAAACAATCCTAAAGTGTGTATGCATGCATCCCCAAAAAAGCTTTAAAATACAGGAAGCAAATAGAACTAAAAGGTGAAATAGACAAATCCACAATTATTGTTGAAGGCTTCAATACAGCTCTCTCAGTAATCAATAGAATTACTAAACATAAAATCAGCAAGAATATAGGATGAACAACACCATTAAACAACTATATTTAACTGGCATTTATAGACTACCTAAAAACAGCAGAATTCTTTTCAAGTGCACATGAAACTTTCACTAAAACAGACTTTATCCTGCATGAGGAAACAGGACAAAAGACATTTTAAAATGCAAGGGAAAACACTTCAGTTAATATTTTAAGATGTGCTAGCACATAAAGTCTTTGAATCTTAGAAGAAAATCAGAGAATCTTAGAAATACACACACAGACTCTCTGGAAATGGAGTTTCATTGCTTAGTTTTTGAGTCCTAGAAGTATATAACAAAAAAATACTAGATTCTTGAATATTTTAAAAGCAAAGAATCATAGAATAATTGCTTAATAGATTTGTAGAATCTTGGAAAAAATGGAATGTTAGATATGTAAAGGGAATCTAATCTAGTGGTTTCAAAATTGAGGTCCCAGAAGACAGTACTATTTCAAAAGCCTAAAAGATATTGCACCTTAATAAATGCAGTTTACTTAAGACATAAAAATCTTTCAGAATTCGGACCTGTGGAGAAAAAATTTTAAAACGCCCTCAGGGTGAAAAGGCTGAAAAGCTGATAACTATAGTACGATGTCATTATCTTACAAGTGGCAAAATTGGTAAAAATAATGCAAACAATTGCATTATTGTGGGAAGTTGTATCATTGGCCCCAGTTCTTTACCTCTCTCTGTATCTATGCCATTTGCAGTTCCTCCTACAAAAGAGGTGACTCTACACTAAGCCATGTAAATTGTTTTGGCCAATAAGATGAAGCAGAAATGAGAGTGTGCCTAGGTCTTACAAAGCCTCTCATGTTTTCACCTGCTGCCTTGTGTTTTTGCCATCACCATGAGAAGAATGTGTCTGGGCTCCCACAGGACAAAAGTGAGAAACTCTGAGCAGAGCTGCCCCAGCCAAGCAGCTGGCCAAGTCCAGCCTTGAGCAAACTCCCAACCAATCCACAGTCACATGATCAAGCCCAGTCAAAATGAACAGAGTTCCAGCTGACCCACAAATGCATGAGCTACAGTAATAAATGATTCAAGCAACTGAGCTTTGGGGTGGTTGTCATACACCAACTGCTGATTGATATAGGGAAGAGAGTTAATGTCACCAATGAGTTCTTCCTCCAGTTCTTTCCCCACTGTGCCAGCTCCCATTCAAGTGTGGATGGAGCACCATGGGTGTACCCAAGGGAACCTAGGCAGGACTCTGAAAAGCACTAAATTACACTGGGGGAGTGTTATTCCATTTCTACGTCTTCATTAGTCCTTCTGATATCTTTAAAAAGAAAGTCACAGGAGGTAGTATGTCTTCAGCACCTCTCTGACACTAATCATTTTTTAAACAGAGAACATTCCTCGGGTTCAAATTTTTCAGGTAGGCAAGAGTATCTAGCGAGAATTTAATAATATTATTTACTTGTTAGATACCTTCTAGTCATAACAAGAGATAGATGTTGCTTTTCCATTTATAGTTGTGATGTGATTTTTAAAAATTTAAGTATATCTTTTAAAATGTATTTTTAAATATTTATTTACATACAGAAAAAAGGAATCTAAAAAATATGGAGTCAATGAAAATGCAGTTGTTGGTGGATCTGGCCAAAACCATACCATGGTGATACAGTACCTCAGAATTGTGTCCAACTGTGGCAGAGGGCACATCTGGGCAGTTCAGCTGGATGATGAACTTGGGGAAATAGGGATTGTTTGAAACAAACATCATCAAGGTCACAGATCTGTCTAGGATGGCCCTGCCAAAGCTCTCTTATAGAATTCATACTTTGAGGCTGATTCGTATTATGTGATGACTCTGGACTGTGTGGATCCAGGGGGGTCCATCTCCCCTCATCGCTCTCTGTGACTCTGGCTGGATCCCTTGCCCTTTCTGGGTTTGATTCAATGGGCTATTCCCTGTATGTAAGAAAAGTAAGTGATGTGAGACTAATTTCAGTGTGGGCTCAGACTTCACTGGAAAAGAAAGCTGCTCATGTCAGCCTGTTCTCTCTCCCTTACCAGTTTCATTTGGAGATTTCTCCCCAACTGGTTTTGAAGCAGGCTGATTAGGGGCCCTCAAAACAGCCTTGGAGAAACACAGATAGTATCTAATCACTCTCAGTGGGAACCTGTTCCCCTGCAAGTACTTGGAGAGACGTGGGCTTGGGTTTGAATTTTTCTGGGGCCTCTAGGGACCTTGGGGCCCATGGATTTTTCTCCCAAAGAGAAACTGTAGAAACCCAGTGTTGTGGGTTGAATTGTGTCCCCCCGCTCCCCGCCACTCCAAACTCATATTTTGAAGTCTTAACCCTAAGTACTTCAGAATATGACCTTATTTGGAAATGTAATTAGTCAAGTTAGGGTGAGATTATACTAGAGTAGGGTGGGCCCCTATCCAATATGTAAGTGTTCTTACAAAAATGGCAATTTGGACAAAGGTAGAACATGCACACAGGTAGAACACCATGTGAAGATTGGAGTTTGCTGCCACAAGCCAAGGAACTGCCAGAATCTAGGAGAGAAGACTAGAACAGATTTTTCCCTAGCACCTTCAAAGGGAGCATGACTCTGCTGACACCTTGCTTTCAGACCTCTGGTCTCCAGAATGTGAGACAATAAACTTCTGTTGTTCTAAGCCACCCAGTTTGCAGTACTTTGTTACAAGCAGCTGTAAGAAATGAATACACCCAGAGTCCCCATAGTACAGAGGTTGTAAACTCAAAAGCCTACGGGGCCAAACACATAACATAAGTAAGTGAAGCAAGCTGGAATGGGGCTGCAGCAAGCTGGAGAGCACACATACCCTCTGAATGGGGTCAGCATTGTGCCGTCCAGTCCAGTGTTGCCATGTTGAAATGTAGGCCCACTGTATCCAGAACTTCGGTTTTTCTAGAGAAGTCAGAAATCTGAACATGTAGTTGAAATCTTGCCATTGTTAAGTGTTGACAACTTGAAAACATTTAAAATTCTATATTTAAAAACAATAGCAACAACAGCAGCAATAGCAAACACCACCACCACCACCTCCTCCGCCTCCTGTTTTTTGTGCTTACCTTACAGCCTAGTGAATTCGATCCAATCTAAATTGAAAGTTTCTTGGAAAATTCTGGGAAGATGGCAGTAATGATAGAAGCACAGTTCATCTTTGGATCTTCCTAAACTCCCACATGAAAATAGAGCAGATAGATAGCAAGCCAAAACCCATGGACAACATTTATAGCAAAACTAAGTAACAAAGTGTTCCCTTTAACTCTAAGTACACTGTGGGGAAACCATCAACAGTCACAAAATTTATGGATATCAAGTCTGTGCCAGAGGAAGCCAAGTTAGGCAGCCTATGTCTGACAGACCTGAAAAGGGGATAAACCCCAGAGCCAACAGGTATTCAAAATTGAGCAGGACAGAGATGATTGAGATGAAGGAAAAAGAAGGCCCTGACTAAAGCAGGAGAGGGCAATAGAGCCAGAATATCTCAGAAAGCAACCGTGTTTCTTGACATTAAAAACAACAAAAAAGGGAGCTCTAAGGATTTAGAAAAGTGCCCCTGAACTGTGAGTATATTCTAAATAGCCTCCTTCCAAATGTTCAGGTAAACTAATTTAACATAAAAATGAGCCTCAGAAAACTATCAAGGTCAAGGTCAAATCCCATAGAAAATTATTGTTTAGAAAAAATAATAATAAATTTTTTAAAATAAAAAGGAATATGGACAATAACATCCCTACAGATAATGAAAGCATTCCAGAGAAACATATGTATAAAGTAGACTCAAAATGCAATGTACTATTTCCAAATGACCTAAAAGAATTAGAAAAAACTCAGAAATTATATTTAGAAATAAAAGAAACACCATTAAAAACTAAAGTCTTAACCAGAAGGAATAGAGTGAATCAACACAATAAATAATACCTTGGGAGAAGGGAGAAAATTCCTAAACAATCAAAAAGATATGAAGAAAAGCATAAAACATTTCAAAAGAAAATGACATATATTGGTAGGCAAAGAAGATACATCATATGGATAATAGGAGTATATAAAAGAGAAAATCAAGTGGAAAAAAAAAAAAAACCTAAAGAGAATAAATACTAAAAACTACAATTCAAGAAAACTTTCTTGAAGCAAAAAAATTTTTTTTTGAAATTATATATTGAAAGAGAACATTACATACTTGACAATATTGACCTCAACTGACCAATACATGATGCAGTAAAATTCCTAGACTTTAAAGAAAAATTGGGTATCAGGCAAAAAGAGTACTTACATAAAGAAAAAACATAAGGTTGTCATCATATTTTTTTTTGAAAGCACCACTTTATGGTCAAATGAAATAGTGCAACATATTTAAGATACTGGAGGAAAGAAAATGATAACCAAGGATTTTGTATCCATCAAAACTGACTTTCAAATGCAAAGGACACAAACTATTATCCACACACAGGAACTTGGAGAATATTGTTTCCATAAGTTTTTCCTGAAGAATCTATTAGAAAATGAGCTTCAGACAACAGAAATGAGCATGGTATATCTTTGTATGCCTAAAGGCCCCTTCCCCTTTGATTGATTCCTGAGGGAGAATTGCTGAGTCAAGAGGTATGCAAGTTCAAATACACTAGTAATGTATTGCCATATTTTTCTTCAGAGATGCTGTAACAATTTTCATTCCCATTAACAAGTTATGAAACTGGCCATTTTCTACACCATTGCCAGACTTAGTTGGTTAACCATTTCTGAAATGATTATTTAAGTTTTCTTTTCAACTCTTATTGGTAGCCAATTTCCCTAAGGCCTTGTCTTTGCAATCCTGGTTTTCTTTTTTTAAATAAAGGAAAGTTTAATATGGAAAAAAAAATGAACATGGTGGAGAGATGTCAAAATAAAGACTGGTGGTGAACATTAATATATACTTACTTGTAGAACCAAGATAGTTGATGGTTGAAAAGAAGAGAACATAGTACTAAAACATTTATTATCTAATAATGTAAAGTTAAAAATGGGGAAGGGAATGGGATCACCTATGCAAAAATTTTAAATCTCTTCTCAGTAATTATAACTAATGGTAATAGTGTTAGTATTATTAATCTAAGATTGTTGTGTGTATAGCATGGGATCAAGAAAATGAGTAATTACAGACTATTGCTATCATCCTCTGTGACATTAAGAACTAGAATTCTCGGGCTTCCCTGGTGGCACCATAAGAAAAAAGATACAAATATAAAGAAGTTGAATAAACAACCTGAGTTCTAAGTTAGAATTGAAAGTACCAGTATGAACTCATGAGCTATTATAGATCTGTCCACTGACAAGGTCTAGAAATAATGACCAGCCCAGTAGCAATGAGCATTTCCAGCATTCAGATTGTGGTCTTGAACTACCATTTCCCATCGAAAGAAACCAGTTCTCCTTGGAGAAATGGCTGTTCTGGGTCTGAGGTAAGAAGTGAGGACAACAAAAGCCTGGAATATTTTGTCATACTACATAGATGTTTTACTACATGTAAAACTAATGGAGATACGTCAAAAGGACTCAGGAGCCAAGAGGTTCCTACTGGCCAAAGATGAGACAATTTGAGGGTCAATTAAGATAAAAATGCAATGGATTGAAAATCATAAACCATACTTAAATCCATGATTTAAGTATAAATCATAAGTGCAAAGGCCCTGTGGCAGGAGCATATTTAGTATATTGTATCTTGAGCCCCAGTGACTCATTTGGTTCCAATTTTGATGATTTGTAGCACCCGGTGCTGGGACAGGGCTGCCTCTGGAGTTGTTAACACCTTGTAAATCTGTCCCTTTTAAGCAGCACCATGTGCATGTGCTTTAGCACAGCTATAATTGTGGTTTTGGTTTTAATTAGAGGAAGCCCCCTGGGGGATTAACTATGTGCTAGCAAGGGCAGTTAGACATCTTCCTGCAGAGTGCTCATAACTAAGGATATGCTCCAGCTGCTGGGAGAGGTCAGTCCACTGGGGTCACCTAGGAAGGGCAGGGCTGCAGGTGTAGCCAGGGCAGCTGAGAATCCCCATCAACTGGAAGTGACTGCCAGTCCTTTCTTCCAGGATGAATTTCTACGGTTGGCAGCAGTCCTGTGGAAGTGGATATCAGATACTGCTTGCCTCATTTAATGGGGAAACCAAGACAAGACTATCTTAGAGTTCCTTCAGGTAAAAGCCATTCAAGTCATTCATGGAACATGTATTGAACACCCACTCAGGGTCAGGGTCTGTGCACACACCAGCACACCAGTGAAAAGAGTAAACAAACTGTTGTCACTGCTTTCAAAGAACTTACAGGCATTTACACATTTTTGCTTCTGCTACCTGTATATTCTGTTTCTCTAGTAAAAGCAGTTCTGAGCTACTAAGTTGGAGACTTGAGATCTAATCTCTGATCTGAACCATCTCTTGGGTGGAAGCAAGGGAGGTGTAGTGGGTAGTTCATGGGCTCTGAGAATTGCCAGACATTCCTTTCTCCTTCCCCCCATTTCTCTCTCTCTCTCTGCCCTCCCTTTTTTCCCCTCCCTTCCTCCCTCCCCAAATATTTTTTGAGCACCCACTAAGTCTCATTCCCTCCTCTGGGTACTGAGGCTCTAGCCTTGAACAAGACAGACATGGTTCTTGCCCTCAAGGAGCTCATAGTCTAGTTGGAAAGACAATGAACCAGTAAATTTACAAATCAAATAATTGCAGACTCTTAGGGGCTGAGAAGGATATAAAGTGTGATGATAAAGAAAAACAGGTGGCCAAGATGGTGGAGTAGGAAGACGCTGAGCTCACCTCCTCCAACAGGTGCACCAATATTACAACTGTTTACAGAGCAACTATTGATGAGAATGACCCGAAGACTAGCAGAAAAGATTTTCCACAACTAAAGACATAAAGAAGGAACCACAACAAGACAGGTAAGAGAGGCAGAGATGTGGTATAGTAAATACCCAAAATTCTGGGTAGGCAACTCAAAACTGGGAGGATAATCACAATTGTAGGGGTTTTCCCGAGGAGCAAGGGGTCCAAACCCCTCATTGGGCTCCCCAGCCTGGGGGTCCTATACTGGGAAGGTGAGCCCCCCATAATGTCTTGATTTGAAGGGCAGCAGGGATTGTGTACAGGAAAGCCAGAGGGTTGTAGGAAACAGAGACTCCATTCTTAGAGGGTGCATGCAAAATCTCACTTGCTCTGAGATCCAGTGCAGAGGCAGTAATTTGAAAGGAGCCTAGCCCAGACCCACTAGCTGATCTTGGAGAGCCTCCTGGAGAGGCAGGAGGCATCATAGACTCCCCCTGGGGACATAGATACTGGTGGGAGTCATTTTGGGGAGCCCATTCTACCATGAGGACACTGGTGCTTAGAAGCACCATTTTGGAGTCCTCCCTCTACCTGATTAGTGCCAGGGGCTTACCTGCCCCCCAGGGTGACCATCCAGCCATTCAGGAACACTGACCTGCTCATAAGCACCTGGCAACAGCCCCAAGGCCCCCATGGGTAACCCAGCCAGCTACCCAGGGACTTGGCCCTGCCCACCAGTAGGCCAGTAGCCTCCACATGAGACAGGGCCTGGCAGCCAACCAGGCCAATGGATAGCCCCACCTACCAGCATGACCACAGTAGTTGGCCCTGCCACAACAGAAGGGCCCACACAGCCCACATAGGAGGGCACCTCTAGAGCATATAGCTCTGGTGACCAGGGGGAGAATGCTGCTGGGCCCCATAGGATATCTCCCAAACAAGGCCACTTCTCCAAGATTGGGAAATGTAACCAACCTACCTAATGCATAGCAATAAAACCAGAGGATAAGGCAAAATGAAGCAACAGAAGAATATGTTCCAAATGAAGCAACAAGATAAAACCCCAGAAGAAGACCTAAGCAAAGAGTACCTAAGCAATCTACCTGATAAAGAGTTCAAGCTAATGATCATAAAGATGCTTAATGAACTCAGGAGAAGAATGGATGAACACAGTGAGAAGTTTAACAAGGAGCTAGAAAATATAAAGAATTAACATAGCTGAAGAATACAATAACTGAAATTTAAAAATACACTAGAAGTAATCAACAGTAGATTAGATGATACAGAGGAACAGATCAGCAAACTGGAAGACAGAATAGTGGAAAACAGCCAAGCTGAAAAGAAAAAAGGAAAAAGAATTTTTAAAAATGAGATTAGTTTAAGAGAGCTCTGGGACAATATCAAGCATACTAACATTTCCATTATAGGGACCCTAGAAGGAGAAGAGAAAGAGGAAGGTGCAGAGAACTTATTTGAAGAAATAATAGCAGAAAACCTCCCTAACCTGGAAAAGAAACAGACATCCAAGTCCAGGAAGCACAAGATGAACCCAAAAAGATCCACGCCAAGACACATTGTAATTAAAATGGCAAAAGTTAAAGAGAGACTCTAAAAGCAACAAGGGGAAAGAAATTATTTACATACATGGAAACTCCCATAAGACCATCAGGGACTTTTTAGCAGAAATTTTGCATGCCAGAAAGGGGGGCATAATATATTTTAAGTGGTGAAAGGGAAAAACCTACAACCAAGAATACTCTACCTGGCAAGGCTATCATTCAGATTTGAAGGAGAGATAAAGAGTTTTACAGATAAACAAAAGCTAGAAGAGTTCAGCACCAATAGCCAGCTTTACAAGTAACGTTAAAGGGACTCTCTAAGTGGAAAAGAAAAGACCAAAACTAGAAATATGAAAGTTATGAAAAGAAAAATCTAATTGGTGAAGACAAATATATAGTAAAGGTAGTAGATCAATGACTTATAAAGCTTGTAGGAAGGTTAAAAGACAAAAGTAGTAAAATCATCTTATCCACAATAAGCAGTTAAGGGATACACAAAACAAAAAGATGTAACATATGATCTCAAAAACATTAAACGTTGGGGGAAGGAGTAAAAATGCAGGGTTGTTAGAATGTGTTCATACTTAAGAGGTCATCAACTTAACAGAATCCCATATATACAGGTTGCTATATATGAACCTCATGGTAAGCACAAATCAAAAATCTATAACACACACACACACACACACACACACACACACATCCCAAAGAGAAAGGAATCCAAAAATAACAGTAAGATAGTCATCAAGTCACAAGGGAAAAGAGCAAAAGAAGAAAAAGGAACAAAGAAGAAATATAAAAACAACCAGAAAACAATGAACAAAATGGCAATAAGTACATATCTATTGATAATTGCTTTAAATGTAAATGGAATAAGTGCTCCAATCAAAAGACAGAGTGGCTGAATGGATAAAAACAAGATGCATATATATGCTGCGTTCAGATTTAAAGACATACACAAACTGAAAGTGAGGGGATGGAAAAAGATATTCTACGCAAATGGAAGTGAAAAGAAAGCTAGGGTAGCATACTTACATAAGACAAAATAGACTTTCAAACAAAAACTGTAACAAGAGACAAAGAAAGACATTACATAATGATAAAGGGATTGCTCCAACAAGAAGATATAACAATTGTAAATATATATGCACCCAACATAGGAGCACCTAAATACATGAAGTAAATACTGTCAAACATGAAAGGAGAAATTGACTAACACAATAAAAGTAGGGGACTTTAACACCTCACTGACATCAATGGACAGATCATCCAGACAGAAAATCAATAAGGAAACACTGGCCTTAAATGACATATTAGGTCAAATGGACTTAATAGATATCTATAGAACATTCCATCCAAAAACAGCAGAATACACATTCTTTTCAAGTGCACATGGAACATTCTCCAGGACAGATTACATGTTAGACCAAAAAGCAAGTCTCAACAAATTTAAGAAGATTGAAATCATATCAAGATCTTTTCTGACCACACTGGTATGAGACTATAAATCAACTACAAGAAAAAAATTTCAGAACACACAAACATGTGATGGCTAAACAATATGCTACTAAACAACCAGTGAGTCACTGAATAAATCAAAGAGGAAATTAAAAAATACCTGGAAACAGGTGAAAATTAAACACAACAATCCAAAATCTATGGGATGCAGCAAAAACAGTTGTAAGAGGAAAGTTTATAGCAATACAAGCCTGCCTCAAGAAAAAAGAAAAATCAAAACTAAGAGCTGATCCTTTGAAAAGATTTAAAAATTTGATAAATCTTTAGCCAGGCTCATGATGAAAAAAAGAGAGAGGACCCAAATTAATAAAATCAGAAATGAAGGAGGAGAAGTTACAACTGACACCATAGAAATATCATAGACGAATCATAAGAGATTACTGTGAACATTTAAATGCCAATAAAATGGATAGCCTAGAAGAAATGGACAAATTTCTAGAAATGTAGAATCTCAAAAGACTGAATCAGAAAGAAAGAGAAAATATGAATAGACCAATTAACAGTAATGAAATTGAATCAGTAATTAAAAAAAAAAACTCCCAACAAACAAAAGTCCAGGACTAGATGGCTTCACAGGTGAATACCACCAAACATTTAAAGAAGAGTTAACACCTATCCTTCTCAAACTATTCCAAAAAACTGCAAAATGAGGAAGGCTTCCAAACTCATTCTATGAGGCCAGCATTACTCTGATACCAAAACCTGACAAGGATACCACAAAAAAGAAAATGAACAACAAAAAATATCAACATCAGGGATGAGCATAGTTGCAAAAATCCTCAACAAAATATTAACAAACCAAATTCAAGAATACAATAAAAGGATCATACACCATGACCAAGTGGGATTTATCCCAGGGATGTAAGGAAGTTTCAATATCCACAAGTCAATCAATGTGATACACCACATTAACAAATTGAAGAATAAAAATTATATGATCACCTCGATAGATGCAGAAAAAGCTTTTGACAATATTCAACATCGATTTATGCTTTAAAAAAAAAACTCTCAAGAAAGTGGTTATAGAGGGAACATGACTCAATGTAATAAAGGCCATGTATGGCAAGCCCATACATACTCAACAGTGAAAAGCTGAAAGCATTTCCTCTAAGATCAGGAACAAGACAAGGATATCCACTAAAATTGTTATATATAAACAATTGTCTAATTGTTAAGGATATCCAATAAAATTGTTGCCAATTTTATTCAACATAGTATTGGAAGTCCCAGCCACAACAATTAGACAAGAAAAAGAAATAAAAGGAATCCAAATTGCAAAGGAAGAAGTAAAACTGTCACTGTCTGCAGATGACATAATACTATATATAGAAAATCCTAAAGACACCACCAAAAACCTATTAGAATTAATAAATGAATTCAGTAAAGTTGCAGGATACAAAGTTAATATACAGAAACCTGTTTTGTTTCTATATACTAACAACATACTATCAGAAAGAGAAATTAAGAAAACCAATTTCATTTATGATTGCATCAAAAAGAATAAAATACCTAGGAATAAATATAACTAAGGAGGTAAAAGACCTGTACTTGGAAAACTGTTAAGACATTGATGAAAGAAAACCAAAACACTAATTCAAAAAGATATATGCACCCCTATGTTCATTGCAGCATTATTTACAATAGCCAAGATATGGAAGCAACATAAGTGTCCATCAACAGATGAATGGATAAAGATGTGCTATATATACACAATGTAATATTACTCAGCCATAAAAAATAATGAAATCTTGCCATATGCAACAAAATAGATGGACCTTGAGGGCATCATGCTAACTGAAATAAGTCAGACAGAGAAAGACAAATACTGTATGATTTCACTTATATGTGGAATCTAAAAAACAGAACAAATGAACAAACACAAAAATACAGAAATAGACTCATAGAGGACAAATGGGGTTGCCAGAGGGGAGTAGGGAGGGAGGATTAAAAGGGGGAAAAAGGTAATTCTGTGAGGTAATGAATGCCAATTATCTTGATTGTGGTGATCATGTCACAGTATATATTTATATGAAATCATCACATTGTGCACCTTAAATATATACAATTTTTATCATTTATACCTCAATAAAGCTTAAAAAAGACTTTAAAAAGAAAAAGAATAACAGATGGATCAGGGTTATTCTTTCCGGAGATGTGATGCTTAGACCTGAATGATGAGAAGAAGCTGGCCAAGCAGAGACCCAGGGAAATAGAAGTCCAGGTGAACGGAACAGCAAATACAAATGGAACAGCAAATGCAAGAAATGACTGCATGTGTTTAAGGAACAGAAGGAAGGCCAGTACGGTTGGAGCCTGTAAGCCAGGGAAAGAGTGGAATAAATCAGATTGAGAGGGGGACAAGAGCTGATATTTTATGTCAAGGGGAAGAAGTTTTGTAGGACTTTAAATAGGGGGTATGTCATGGTCTGGTTTATGATTTTCAGAGATCATTCTGATTGCTATGTGGAGGATGCATTGGTGAGGGAGTGAAGAGAGGAAGTAGGGGGTATGGTCAGGATGCTGCAAAGACAACCCAAGGAAGAGTTGATAGTATCCTGACCCAGGTGTTAGCAGTGCAGGTGGAAGAAGAGGAGAACTGGGGGAGATGCTGTGGAGGTGAAACCAGCAGGGTATGCTGAAAGATTGCACTTTGGGACCTAAAGGGGTGAGATAAATCAAGGATAACTCCAAGATTTTTAGCCTGAGCAATAAAAGGGATGTAATTCCTGTCTGCTGAGATGGAGAAGATAGAGAAGTAGCATGTTTGGAAGTAAAGATTCAGACTTCCACTTTGGATGTGTTAATGCTGAGACATTTGTGAGTCATCCAAGTGGAGATTTTGCATGAGTAATTAGGTATGCTGGGCCGAAACTCAAGGACAGTTCTGGGAAGCGGAAATAAAGCTGGGAGTCATCAGCATTTAGGTAGTATCCAAACCAGTGGTTCTCAACTTTGGGTGCACAGTGGGTGTACAGTGGGATCACCAAAGGAGGTTTGTAAACTCCAGGTGCTCAAGATATAACACAGTCTATTAAAATCAGAATCTCTGTGGGGTTGGGACCCAGGCATCAGTATTTTCAGGCTCCCCAGGTGATTCCAATATGTAGCCAAGGCTGAGAACCGTGGCTCTGAATCCTGGCTGAGACAGTGAGTGGTTCTCCAGGTGTAGTCCCAGGACCAGCATCATCACCATCACCTGGAACTGGTTAGAAATACAAATGTTCCGGTTTCACCACAGACCTATGGAATCAGACACTGCGGGGGTGACACCCAGTGCCCTGTGTGTTAACAAGCCCTCCAGGTGAGGCTGATCCAAGCTAGGATCTGAGAAGCCCTGGGTTAGACGGGGTGGAGGTGGGGAGTAAAAGGAGAAGAGCGCACATGTGAGTCCTGAGTCAGTGTGAATTGAGAAACCTGGTGGAGGAGGAGCAGCCAGGCCTATGAGACTACAGAAGCCCAAATAGGATCATGTATCAAGGAGAGAGCAATTAACTGGTCAATAAAATAACATGAATGCTTAGGGGGATTCAAATAAATGTAACAGCAGGAAAATGAGCACAGGATTTGGCAGCATGGAGACCCTGGGTTGTTTAGCAGAGGCTGTTTCAACCTGATTGAAGAGGTCACCGGGGGAGGAAATGGGCTTGCAGGTCAGGCACTCAGCATGGTGTTGGGGACCTGGGCTGTGCTTAGACAGTAATAGGTTTTCCCTCCACCTTTGAAAAGTCTGTTGTTGAACAAATGCAAAGTATTATGTTTCTCTTCCGATATTGATTTCTCTTAATAGGTCGTGAATAACAATAAAAGTAGACTGTGCCCTTCAGAGTGCTACCAGCAAATACGAGTTTTCACAAAAACTCTGAGGTAGAAAGATAGACTCTGTGGATTGATTGCAGGAGCCAGTTCTTACCTTCTCTTCCTTTGCTGCCTCCCACTAGGGAGGCTGAAGTTAAAAGCCTAATACTGGCATTCCCACTTTCCTTACCTACTAGAGTGGCCATGTGGCCCATGTCTGCCCAGTGGGTTGTTAGGGTAAGCTGCTGGGTGGGTTCTGGGAAAGATATTTTCTTTCCTGATAAAAGAGACAGGCATGTGAGCAGAATTCATAGATGCCACCCCTCCTTTCAAAGCTTTCTTCTAGATGCTTGGTGCTGTGGCAGACATCTTGTAACCATGAGGCAACAGCTTGCAGACAAAAGGCAAATGGTTGATAGATGGCAGAGTGCAAATAGAATGGAAAGAGTGAGAAGGGGAGGGAAGAGGGGAGAGAGTATGAGTGAGCACTTGGGTCCTTAATCACATCACTGTGTGGGTAAACCAGCCCTGGAGCTTCCTGCTTCTGGGCCTCTTGTTTGTCAGATGTTGTTTAAGCAACTATTACTTGGGGTTTCTGCTATTTGCAACTGAGAGCCTTCTTACCTGATACAGGAAGGTATTCTTGTCTACTTTCAGCAGAAGGGAAAATGGAGGTACAGAAAGGAGACGAGGCTTTCCCAGGGTTTCACGGCCATGAGAGGTGGGGCTCAGGTTAGATTTGGACTTCTGGGCTCACCCATTCATGCCTGTTCCTGGGATTACTACCTCCCCGAGGCAAAGCTGGTGTCCATGCAAATCTCTTGGCACAGACCCAAGGACTCTTTAAGGAAGTGACTTTTCAGCTGAGATCTGGATGGGGAGGGGGGAGGAAGGAGTATTTTAGGCAAAAGGTACAGTGTGTTCAAAAGACAGAAAGGCTGCAAAGGACTGAAGGTTAGAGGAATTGACCTTGAGCATGGTGGGCCAGTGAGGTAAGTAAGGGTCATGAAGGGATGAAGTTGGAGGGGTTGTCATTCACCAGAAATGCCATGGTAGATTACATCATTCTTCCAAATTTCTCACCTTTTCCAGTATCCATGCCCTTTGCCATGAGACCAAAAAATGTCGGAACCTTTCACATCAGCACACGTAGTTCCTCCTCATTCTTTTTGACCGCGGTGGGGCATCAGCAGTCATTACGTGCACCCCCTCTGCTTTCCTTGTCTATGAAGTTTTCTATCAAAGGTCTCTCAGGCAACCTCAAACTTAAAGATTTAGCTTCAAGCTTCAAAAAGCTAACCGTGCAAAACAAGTTGTTTTTTTTCAGGGGGTCCTTCCCTCTAGACCTTAATTTGGGCCACCCCGACCCCCCCCCCTTAATGGTAGTCACTGAGGCTAATCCTGAAGGACTACTGAAGGCAGAGTGCCTCAGTGTCAGCCCCATCAGGGTGTCTGCTTGGATGGAGGTCGTGCCTTCCTGGGGCAGCCTGCATCTGATGAATGAGCGGGACAGGGGTAAAGGTCCAGAAACCTAGTCCTCGTTTGAGACAGTTTGAAGGGCTATTCTTGCTCCCAACTTCCTCGCCAGGTTGCCCAAAGCTCTACTAGACCTGCTGCTCAGCCCTGCTTCCTCCCCTTTCCTTCCATAGATGTTGATGCCTTAAAAAATCACCTTCCATTCCAAACTCTTAGCTTCTGCCTGCATAGACCTCATCTCCTACAGCACTAGTTCTGATTCCCAGAGGTCAGGTGTTGGCTCCTCCACCTCTCCTTCCCATAAGATACAGGTCTCTTTACACAAGCAGGTCCCCCAGGCATGAGCTTGGCAAACCTGGGATTGAGGTGAAGGGTCACCTCGAGGTCAGGCCATGAAGGCATCCACTGCACCAACCCCTGGAAATGGTGCCAACTTGCCTGGCATCTTCACAGCCAGTGCTGTCTAAGGCATCTCATTGTTTCTTCCTAGTCAGAGTGATGGAGAGTGGCTTCTGTGACCTCATTATACATTTGACTTATTTGTTCTGAGTCTGCTTGTCCCACTAGCTAAAGAGTTCCTGCTTTCTCTGAGGATAAGGATATCTTGCCTCTGTAACCTGGGAACTGGCTTGGAGAAGGCTCTAAAAAATGTGTGTTGAATGAATGCCTATGAGTCTTGCTTCTTCCCCTGGACTGTGAAATCCTTGAGGATGGGAATCATGTCTTATTCTTTCTTGGCACCCCAAGGCCTGGGGATGGCCACAGAAAAATGCTAGTTAATGATGGGTGGGTGGGTGGTTCACGCCATGAAGATTGGCCACTCAAGAGCGCGGGTAGACTATATATACTTCCTGGGCACCACCAAAGGAGAAGGATAAACTTCAGCTGGTCTCTGGGGAGAGCTTCCAGTGGAGGAAGCTGTGAGCTGCACTAGGATGAGTATGTAGGGCTGGGGATGGGGGCCGAGATGCTTCATGCAGAAGGGACAGTGTGAGTGTGGAGCCCAGCTGTAATTTCTACCTTCCCAGCATTCAGGATCCCTCTGGGAAGTACTTTCCTAGTCCTCTTCTGAGGAGAGGCCCCCACTCTCAGTCCAGGTGGAGTTGACCCCTTTGTACCCCTAAGCCACAAGCCTCCCACATGATTGGTTTGGGGATGGGCTCTTGGCCTACAGGCCCATCAATGCCTGTGAACCTCTGCTTTGGTACATTTGCTAGAACATTTAGGAAAAAGAACAAAATCTGTTAGGATGCCTTCAGCTGCAATTACAAATACCAATAAAACAGCTGAACAGGCTTAAAAAGAGAAAATGCATTATTTCACATAATGAGATGTTTATGGTCAGGGCACCTTCAGGAATGGTTACTTTAGCTATTCAACAATATGATCAGTGGCTTAGGTTCTATCTCCTATTTGGCCACCAGAAGCACATCAACCTTGTCCTTACAGTCACAAGATGGCTGCTGCAGATCCAAGTATCACATCCAGCCATGATAAAGGCCAAAGGTGGAAAAGGGACTGTTTCCTCCTTTGTGGTTCTCACATCTATCATCTACGTTGGTCTCACCAGCCCATGTTCTAACCAATCACAGGCCAGAGAAATTGCCTCTGTTGATGCATTCTCAATGGGAGCAATATCTCCCCCAAGGAGATAAAAATTTGTTTAGTGGAGGGTGATGGAAAAAAATCTTAGATATTACAATGATCTACGGCTCTCCAAAGGGCCATAGCATATAAACAGATACATATCTGTGGCATTAAAATTTCATGGGGGCACAATTAGGAGAAAGAATGTCTTAAAAAGCTCCTTAGGGAGATGATAATGGGAAACAAAGGTTGAGAAACACTGCCTTAGACCTAGGTTCACCTCCTGTGCCTGGAGACTGCCTCCTCTAAAACATATGCATCTGGGGAGGGAGCTGAAGACAGGACAAAACCAGGCCCCATCATCAAGGAGGTAGGCAGAGACTGTGGTCCTGGCAGTCACCTGCTGCCACTCTGCAGGAGCTCTCCTTACCCTGCAGTTGCTAGAGGTGGGAGGCTGGGAGTGTGGAATTGCCAAGATGGAGAGAGAGTGGCATTTAATTAGCAGCGGCCGCTAATGAACATTCAAATCTGCACTCTATCCTTTGTTTAAACCAGCTTGAGTTAGGCACCTGCCACTTATCATTAAACAATGAAGGGCTTATGCAATAATCAGAAGCTGTTAAGTCCTCTTGCATGACAAGTGGTCTAGAGGTTTCTTGTGGAGAGTTAGAGGGAACCTAGGCCTCCAACACCAGGGAATAGGCAGGTAAAGCATGGAGGATGTCCATTGTGATAGACTACTCAAGAGTTAGAAATGGTGGTTGCGCATTCACACAGAGCCTAGATCTTAAAACAGTGTTGAGTGAAAAAGGTAAGAAACGATATTAATAGCATTTATGTAAATTAAAAACATGCACACAGAAAACAACATTGTACATTTTCCAAGGGCACATGCATGTTTAAAGACATATACAAGACGTGTTTGAGGGGATGACGAGGTGGAGGAAGGATGGGAGCCAGACTGGGGTGTGAAAGGAGATGTGAAAGGTACAAATAATAAAACAAGGAAGGGTTTCCCTCTGACTAGTAACAAAGTGTGGCTGGAGCGAAGGCATGTGATTAACTTAACTCTGCACCTGACTTCCAATTAGGAGAGAAAAGGAAGTGGAAGTACCCAGAGTCTCCTTAATGAAGAACAGGGGACACTCCCTTAGGGAGAAAGGGAAGAAACAGCTCCAGGCGGACAGAGCAGGGAGGAGGAGAAAGGCTGGGGCTGAGGGTAAGAAAGACCCTTGGGCTGAAGGAGGAGATTGCTGCTTATACCACTCAAGCAGGAGGGTCCTAGTGACCTGCCTCGGGGACCTCAGACTTCTCATCTGTAAGATAGAGACAAAGTGGAGGAGGAGGTTTGTTTCCAACACAGTTCCCAGCATCTGCCCGGTCAGCTTAAAACCCAGACCCCCAGGTCCCAGCCCAGAGATGCTGGGTTATTAGGGTACCGTATACCTGGGCCACCCTGGGTACCCTGGGTACCGTATTTACTTTCAAGTGCCCCAGGTCATTCAGGTGTGTGCAGCAGGGTTAAACTGACGTTCCAGGGTTCTAGAAAGAGATGAAACTTTCATTGTATGCTCTTCTTTTTAAAAAAAATAAATTTTATCTAATACAAATGAACTTATTTGCAAAGCAGAAACAGGCTCACAGACATAGAAAACAAACCTATGGTTACCAAAGGAGAAGGTGGGGGGAGGGATAAATTAGGAGTATGGGATTAACAGTTACACGGTACTGTATATAAAATAAACAACAAGGATTTACTGTATAGCACAGGGAACTATATTCATTATCTTGTAATAACCTATAACGGAAAAGAATCTGAAAAAGAATATATATGTGTGTGTATATATATTTATTTATTTATTCTGAATCACTTTGCTGCACACCTGAAACTAACACAATATTGTAAATCAACTATGCCTCAATAATAAATAAATAAAATAAAAATGCAAAATCAAAAATAAATAAATCTCATTCTCCCCTGCAGACCACCACCTTGATTACTTGATTACGAACATATTTCCTTGACTCTAAGACACCTTCCCCCATAGATTTTAACTTTTCTAAAATTGGGAGAAGTCTTACAATGACATACGGTCAGATTTCCTTTTTTCCTCTGAAAAAATGCTGTTAAGTTGGTGGTACATCTCACAGTTTACAATGTCATAGAATTAGGGAAACATGGTGTAATATTCTTCAAGCTGAGAGTTTGAGGGGAAAAATCACAAAGATGACAACAAAATCACCCATAATCTCATTCCCAGAGGGATCTATTGCCAGCATCTTGTAATATTTCTAGTCCCTTGTTTTTGTTGTTCTAAGTCTTCCTTTCACCATCAATGAGTAATTCTCAAGCACCTATTCTACACACCCCACTTACGGACTTAGAAGTAAAGTACGAATTCTAGCTGCTCTGGGCTAACACTTTAGGTACGTGATTGCTCATTCCACACAATAGCCCTAAAAGGTGAGGGATAGTATTTCTGCTGAACACAGGAGGAATATAGAAGCTGAGGAGGTAAAGGGCTTGTCCCCTTGGTCAAGGTTAATAAGAGGCTGAGCTGGGATTTGAGCCCAGGCAGCTGGACTTGATGCTGCCTCTCAGGGCAGAGGCCAGTCTGGTCTAAGGAAGGAGGATCGTGGACCATGGGTCAGGGCTGTGGGAAGGGGTTTTTTCTTGGTGGGGCCAGGGGTTTCCTGGAGAATCATGTGGAGGCCCTGTTAACACAAACATGGCTCTGCAGCTGGAACTTGGGTTCAAACCCAGCTCACGGTTCTTACAGATCATTTAACCACTTTGAGCCTCAATTTCCTCATCTTTAAAATAGAGATAAATGATACCACCCTCAAAGGGCCGTAGGAAGGATTAGAAATTATTGTATAAGGAAAGTGCATGGCTCACAAAGAATACTTAACATAGAGAACTAAAAAACACTGGGGTTTGGATCAACGGTGTAGAGGAAGTATTAGAAGTCTCTATGACATATCAATATCAATATAAATATTCTAAGAAGGGGTGGCTATTTTAGCCAAGCTCTATTCGGGAAATTCTAGGAGATATATTGGGGGCTTCTATTATGAACTGACTCACTTTTTTGGTAAAGAAAAAAATTAGTTTGCAAAACAAGTCAATTAAGCAAAAACAAAGATAGTCTTCAAGTTTGAGGTCTAGAAAAATAATGTATCTCCTTCTGGCTTGGGACTTCACATTCCCTTCAAATTCAGTCCAGAACCTCTGTTTCTTCAACCCCAGGGATGGAACACAGGTGCCCCAGGTGATTCTGATGAGCGACCAGGGTGGAGCTGGGCCCGAGTGAGTCAGCCATGCATGGGCCACAGACCCCTTCCTACATCCTCATGCCCACAGCCTAGCAATGAGGGGGTGGGGGTAGTGGGGGCAGACACAGCAGAGCTGCCAATTCCTGGTGCCCAGGTTCAAGGCCAAGAGAGAAGGAAACACCAAGGTGAAGCCTGGGTGGGAGGGAAGCCAGCACTTACAGATTACTTCTAGAAGGCCAGCACCAGGATGGGTCCTGAAGATGTGGAGGCTGGGGTCAGGAAACCTAGGTTAGAATCCAACTCCTCTACCTCCCTGCTGCTTGTCCTCAGGGGAGATTCCCAATCTCTTAGGCCCTCTGTTCTCTGAAAGCTGGTTGTGGTGTAGATTAAATGAGAGGATGAAGGTAAGGGCCTGGCTCAGTGCCTGGCATGCAGCAGGGCTCACTGGATATTGTTCATGGTGTTCCTGACACCTCATCACAGCACTGAGAAGTTCGTGCTATTGTTTCTGCCATTTTACAGTTGAGGAAACTGAGGTTCAGAGAGGTTAAGTGACTGGCCCAAGGTTGCACAGCCGGTAAATGACAGAGCTGGAGTTTGAATTCAGATCCGTTTGCTCTAGAATTCGTACCTTTTCCTTTTCTGGGCCTGGGCTAGACAAAACAGACAAAGGAAAAATGTGAGTGATGATGATGGGATTTGAACCGTTATCAGCCCAGGCCTGAGCTCTATGCTTGCTGGGGACGTAAGAGAACCCCCATCCTTTACTTCTGACTCAGGCCACACCAGCCAGACGGGACCGCGAGGAGACAGGGCTGTGGAGGCTCCAAGACTGAGGGTTTTTGACAGCTGGGGGTTTTTTTTGGTGTTAGTTATTTTGGAAAAGCAGAGGGGAGCACAGGAGGAATGGTCTCACTCCCAGGCATATGGGAGCTGGCTGTCAGCTAATATGGAAAATGATAAGACAGCTTAATTTTTAAAATCTTTTTTTTTTTAAATAAATTTATTTATTTATTTATTTTATTTTTGGCTGTGTTGGGTTTTCGTTTCTGTGCGAGGGCTTTCTCTAGTTGCAGCGAGCAGGGGCCACTCTTCATCGCGGTGCACGGGCCTCTCACTGTCGCGGCCTCTCCTGTTGCGGAGCACAGGCTCCAGATGCGCAGGCTCAGTAGTTGTGGCTCACGGGCCCAGTTGCTCCGCGGCATGTGGGATCTTCCCAGACCAGGGCTCAAACCCGTGTCCCCTGCACTGGCTGGCAGATTCTCAACCACTGCGCCACCAGGGAAGCCCTAAAATTTTTTATATATACTAATAATGAAGTGGGAGGAATTTGGAGGAGGTCTACGAGGAGAAGGGAAAGTATTACAGATGTTGGAGTCATGCATGGGGGATGGCTATGGCCCCCGTGGGACTGCAGTTCCTGCAGCCAGGAGGGGTGGCAGAGGGGAGGGCCTGGTGGCATCTGACCATGGGTCCCTCAGCAATGTGGAAAATCTCTGTGGTCTGTCCGGGGACAGGAGTGTGTCTGGGCTGGGATTAGAGGTGGACAGGGAAGTAGGGGTTCCTCTCTGGGCTGGTTCTGGTCCCCAAGTCCTGGCATGACACACATGCCAGGCAGGAGGGCTGGGGAAACAAGATGAGTGTTTGCTCAGCAGGAAGGTGAAGCATGTGCGAGGTGGGCTCAGGTGGTCAGTGGGGAACTTGGCCTGGGGCGGCTAAGACCCTAGGGCCACAGGGTGATCGGTGGATGCTGCAAAGCCCAGGAGGGTTTCCTGGAGCAGGTTGAAACGGGGCTGGCAGGATGGAGAAGGTGGTAGGGGTGATGAGGATCAGCATTTATTGAGTACTTGCTAAGCATGGAACTAAAACTAGAATAGAAATGCATTCATTTAACAAATATTTATTGAGCACCTACTATGTGCTAGCCACTGTTATGGGCTCTGGGGATGAAGCAGAGAATAAAAGAGAATCCCTGCTCTCATGGTGCTCACATGCTGGTGGAGGACAGCGGCAACAATCCAGTAAGCAGATAAATACCATGCTGGGCGGTGATCCATGATACAGAGTAAGAGAAATCGAAGAAAGGTCCCTTCTGTTTACTGAGTACCTACCATGTGCCAAGCCCATGCACTAGTGGAGGACTCTGCAGCTGTTGATACCACTTTATAACTAGCTCACCTTACCTGGCATTGTTCTCAGTGCTTAAATGGATTAACTCATGGGATCCTGACAAAACAATTGGAGGGAGGTACTATTATTGTCATCCTCATTTTACGGATGAAGAAATGAGGTGAAAGAACTCCTTGAGGGTCATGGATTTGAACCCAGTTAGACTCCAGGACCTGCACACTTAACCTTGCTGGGCTGTCAGCCTGATCATCTATATCTGACTTCTCCTTGGGGCCTGGGCTTCCTTACAAAGTGGAAACTGGGTTCCAAGGATGTGTCCCAAGACAGAGCCAGAGTGAAGCTGTATCATCTTTCCTATCCCAGCCTTGAAAGCTCCACAGTGTCACCTCTGCTGCATTGTGTTCAATGTCAGTCCCAAGTTCTGCCCAGGACCCAGGGTAGGTGAAATAGACTCCCCTCTTGATGAAAGAGAGTGCCAAGGTTCTTGAAGAGCATGGGAATGAAAATGTGGCCATTTTTGGAAAGCACAATCTACCCCACTCAGCCACCTGACAGATGGCAAGGTCACACATGGACAGACCCCAGTGGTCAGGCCTCCCAGCCTGGGGCACAGGGTCTGGCCCGCCTCATCTGTCCTCTGCCCTGGGAGACCCACTCCTGCCCTGCCATCCAGGGCTCTGCAAAGGTGAGCCTCTCCTTGCTTGGCTGGTGGCGATTCCAGCTGTGGTTGAGGGGCATTGACTCCATTTGCAGCTACAAGCTTCCTCTCCTAAGGGGTGGGTGAATGACCCTGGGAGGATTCATTCTTCCTCTGCTTCTAGGTCCATCTCCTTGGGGTCTCTATCAAGGAGAGAGCCCTGGACCTGGTCCCATTACCACTTCAGCCTCACCTCTGACAGCCAGGATGATCTGATTGGCTGAGCCCCAATCAGGAGCCCATTCCTGGTCCATTCAGCAACACGGGAGGGCCCAGGTTGTGAGCTAAGCAGAGTTTCCATTGGTGGGAGGTTCTCAGGAGAGGCAGTTACGAGCTGGAAAGATACCCCAAAACTGTCTATTAATATGTATTTGCTCCTGCATTAGATTTTGTTTGGCTCATTTAGTTTCTCCTGCCCTCCACAAACAACCCGTCAGCAAGTCCTCCAAAATATACCCTGAATCGATTCACTTTACTCCCTATTACCCCCTAGCCTCATCCAGGCCACCATCACCTCCTGCCAGGATGACTGCACCAGCTCCTCCTGGTCCCACATCCACTCCCACCTCCTCCGGCTCATCTCTGCACAGCAGCTGGAGGGACCTTTACAAAATGTGAATTAGTCTGTATTTTTTCCCCTGCTTGTGGCCCAACCCACAGTGGCCTCCCCTAAAGTCTGGACTCCTGACTGAGGCCCTGTCTGTGTGTCTCACCTTTTGTGCCATTCATTCTGGCCACACTGGTATCCTTTCTGTTCCTCTGATATGCCACTGTTCCTCAGTCCTGCCTTGAGGCCTTTTCACTTTCCATTTCCTCTGTCTGCGATGCCCTAACCCAGCTCATCACATGTCTTTCAGGTCTCAGTTCAAACATCATGGTATGCCTCAACTCTGCTAAAGCGCTGAAACAAAAAGGCCCTGGAATGTGCAATGGCTCAAACGCAGCAGAAGTGTGTCTCTCACTCATGTAATGGATGTGCCAATGCAGTAGGTGGCTCTCCTCCACGTGGTGATGCAGGGATCCAGGATCTTCCATCCTTGCTGTCACTTGCACTCCACCAGGGGAGAAGAAAGAGCATGAAGGAAACTCACACACTTCTGAAAGCCTAGCTTTAGAAGTGGCACTCCCATCCCATTGGCAAGAGCTGGTCACACGGTCACACCTGGATGCTCAGAGAGGGCTGGGAAACATTGCCCCTGCTTGAGAAGCACTTGTCAGCTCCAGCCATATACCCACAAAGGGGAGCATGGATTTGATGGACAATTGACTACCTTGGCCACGGTCACCTTCTCAGAGAGGCACTCCCGCCCCAATCATCCCACCCAAAGAATGTCCCTTCCATTACCATACATCTCATATCCCTATTTGATTTTCTTCATAGTACATTTTATTTACCTGCTAGTTTATTGTTTCTATCCCCTTCTAGAAGGTAAGCTCTAGGGTGAAAACCTTGTTTAGCTAGTTAATGCCATATTCCTAGCACCTTGATCAGTGCTTTGTCCATAGTAGATATTTAGTAAATAGGTGATGAATCAATGAAAGGACAAATAATTTCCATTTTACCAGTGGGGACACGAGGAAACCAGTGACTTCAAGGACAGAAAATGCTTGTCCCCGGGGCTCGGCCTATGTAGGGGCCCCGTTCATGTTAATTCTTTTCCTTCTCCAATGTCGATCTTGAGGCTGCAGATTTCAAGGAAAGGCTAGGCTGTGGTCTGTGAGTCAAGAGGCTTGGGTTTGAGTCTGAGTCTGTGCTGACTTCTGTGTGTGCCCCTCTTCTCTCCTGTCTGGGCCTTGGTTTCCCAGCCTGCAAGATTGGGGTGGAGCAAGTTGGGTCAGGCAAACTTCCACATTCCTCAGGGCTCGAGAGTAGACGACCACCCCCAGAGTCCATCTGTACCTTCTTTTTCCAACAGCTGACCTTTGGGAGAAAGGTCTCCTCCCCTTCTTCCTCCCCATCTACAGGCTTAATAAGGCTTAATGAGGGGCCTGGTTGGGCCCAGACTCTCAGTGGCCACCAGCTCATACTTTCATCCAAGGGCAGGGTAGGGGAGCGTGGCTAATGACAGGGTCCTGGTGGGGGGTGAGCTTTCAGCCTCAGCTGGCCTTTCTGAGCCTCTATTAACAGACCACACAGGGAAATGTCTTCTCAGGGCCCATGATTTTCAATTTTCCACTGGAAAAGGCAGCCAGGAGGAGGTAGCCAGGAGGCCAGAGACTCTCACCTGTGCTTTTGTCAGCATTATTCTATTTGTCTTCCCATCTAGCTACCTACTTGGCCTTCCATCTGTCCTTCCACTTACCCATTCATTTACCCACACAGGAATTCAAGTATCTGCCCACCTATTCACACCTCCATCCTTCCACCTAACCATCTACCAAGTTACTCTTCCACCCAGCCAATAATCCAGCATCCATGCAACCTTCCACCTTTTCCATCCATCCTTCTACCTACCCACTCATCTACTCTCCAACCATTCAATCCTCTATCTATCCCTTCATCCATCTACACACACACCCATCTATCTGTCCTTTCAAGGCAGGGTGATCCAAGATCTAACTGGCATTAATTTTGTGCCTTCGACTAAAATAGAGATGAGCAAATCATTCATTCCATTCCCTCCAGCCTTTATGTCACATGATGAAAAGTACATAGTGAAAAGTATTACTTTGTTGGCTATCAGACTTGGGATTGAATCTGAGCTCTCCTTTTACAGACTTAGTGACCTTAGACAATTTCATGCCAACGTTATTTTTGAGCAGCTGCTATATGTAGGCCTCATGCTCAACACTTTACAAATGTTGGCCCATTCAATTCTTTCAGCAGCTCTTTGAGGCAGCCCCCTACTTACTTTATAGACACAGACATCTTTCTGGGCTGCCACATAAGGCTGTGAAGGTTGCACACTGCACAGCTCTTGGAGGCATCTTTTACACCATAGTCTATGGAAACAGTATCAGAATTGGATTCAGATCTGGCTGGCTCCAAAGTCAGCAATCTTTCTAGAACAATTCTGTTCTTTGGCACCTAACTGGACTTTCCCCCTGGTGACTGGGGTGCATTCTCACAAGTCTAAGTGCAGAATGACCCTCGTCCAAACTCTGTCCCTTGAGTGGAGAGAGGGCAGGAGAGAAAGGGAATAGACATACTGGTTCCACGATGTGGTAGAAACTCAGTCTTTGAGAGATGGCGAGAGCTGCAGATGGGGAAACTGAGTCCTAGAGAAACCCACAGGATCCAAGATTTAAAGATCCTCTGATATAACGATAAACAGTGGCACTTACTGAGCACTTCCTCCAAGCTGAGGCCACATGGTGACTCAGTTTCCATAATTCAACAATGGGAATTAATAACAGCACCAACTTCACAGAGTTGCTGAAAAGATTATAGAAGTTAAGACACGCAAAGGGTCTAGAATTGTGCCTGCCATGAAAAAAGTGCTCAAAAAATGTTACTTACCATTATTCAGAATAACCCCACAGAACCCTGTGAGGATGGAGCCTTTTCTTCCTCCAAGCCTGGCGAGTCCAAGGTCATATACACAGGCCGTGGCTGCTGCCTCCCAGCTCTTCTGTCCCCCCAGATAGTCCCAGATGGGTTTTCTCTGAGTGTGGTTTTAATTAAAGCCAATACTGTCAGGTGTCAGGCTGTCTGAGAGGGTGTCCTGGAAGGCCTCCTGGGAGTTTCATCCTCCTCCTAATCACCCTGCACCAAGCCCGAGTTCTGGCAGATGTTGCCTAGGAACAGGATGCTGGAGTCCTTAAGAGTTCAGGCTCTGGTGCCAGATGGAAGCCTGCCATTGGCCCTTCTGAACTGTGAACGTGGCTTCGTCTCTCTGAGGCTGTTTCCTCATCTATAGATAGCAAAGAAAACAACAGCTACCTAGTGTATAGTAGGTCCTTATGGTAAACGTTGGTTACTTACCTCCCCAGAGTCCATTCCCCCTTCTTCTGATTTCTGTTTGGGGAACCCCTTCCTGCTCTTTGGTCGGTGTAATGTGGGGCATCCCCCAGGCCTTGGCCAATCAGAGTGTTGCACTCTTTGGCCACAGCGATTGGTTCAGGGTGTATGACCAAACCGGTCCAAGCAGACACTCCTAATGCCATTATGCCTCCACAGGGACCTGGGCATGAAGCCAACTCTAAAGGATGCTGAGCAAAAAAATGGAAACTCACCCTGATGACATCATTGGAGCCGTTAGACCCTTCCCACCTGGAGCTCATGCCTGGGCTTTCCAGTCCAGTAGATCCCCTTCTGAGTGAGCCAGTTTGCCGGCAACCAAAGGAGTCAACTGATACGGATATAGACATGAGGGTCCCTCACATGGGCAACGTGCCTTTTCTTCCTCAGGCTTCATTTGGTTTTGTGCTGCATACTCGAACAGGCCTGGTTCCCTGGACTAAGGGCTCTGATTGGATCCAAACTCTTTTACTTTGGAGAGTTTTTGCTCTCATGGCACCTTTTAATTAAGGGCTTTTGCAAGCCCCTCTGCGAAGAGTTGTGCTTTTTGCTCCATGAGAATTTAGGGACCATCCCCAGAGATGGTCCTCTTTTCAATGATCCAAATTCCAAGCTCTGACTTCTACCTTCAGATGCTGCCTCTAGAGGGCTAATGAGCAGGTGATACGGGGGCAGAGAGATCCCACTGTGCTGGGTATGTGGCTCCACACTCCTCCCATTCCACCCCTGCCCAGGGGCATTCAGTAGTTCCTTACTGGCCTGGCATTCAAGTGATGCAGAGTTGGGATTTGAACACAGGCCTCCACAAATGGAAGGTTAAACTGTGAGGGGAATGGGAAGTGTCGCCACAGGGTGAGTGAGGGAGAGCTGCAGTGTCGGGAAGCCTTCCCAGAGGAAGCAGAGCTGGGACAGCTGGGGAAAATGGGCAACACCTGGCGATGCAGAAAGGAAAGGAAAGGGATCCGGCACAGTGCAGGGCATGGAGATGGGAACATGGGTGGGGTTTTGAGTGATGGTGCAGATAGAGGCTCTAGGGCACAGAATCCTGTAGGGTCCACCTCCTATCTCTCTTATTGCCCATGCCCGTATTCCTTGCAGGGTTAGGTCCCACTCTCTCTCACCTGGACAGTTGCTCTAGATGCCTCACTGGTCTCCCTGCCTCCTGTCTGATCTTGCAGTCCACGCTCTACCAGCAGCCATCCATTCATCCATCTGACCATTCATGCATTCGTTCACTCAGCAAATATTCCCGAGGGGCAGAGACTGTGTCATGTAGCGCCCTGTGGCTGGAGCCTCTCCACCTGGCTGACCTTGCTTCTCTTCCCTGGCTTCCTGGGCAGGATGCCCCTATACTCCACCCTCAGATTGCATCTCATCACAACATTTATTACAAGACATCAGATGTCTGGACTATAAGCTCCTTGAAGGCAGAAACTCTGATTCCGGAGACCAAGTGCTGAGTTGGATTAAAGGAAGGAGTTCTTATAAGGGACAAAAGTAGGATCCTGAGGTCCCACAGCTTGGGGTAGAATCCCAGCTGCAGCATTCTCCAGTCATATAACTCCGAGCAAGCTCTTCATCTCATTGAGCTTCAGTTTACACATCTGTAAAGTGGGAGATAATAGTGTCCCCTTCAAGGATGAAATGAGGGAATCCACATGACACATGTAGGGAGGCTCCTGAGAGGTAGACAGTGCCTGGTCAGCGGGAGCCTCTGTATCACAATCATGGTTACATAACAATGGGCAGGTGGAATGGTCGCTGGGGTCTCTGCCCATATCCCCTCAGCCACCCATTCTGGCTGTTGGGAATATCGGCTGCTGATGGCTCCCATCTGGGAACTGCCCTGCCCAAGGACACATCCTTTCCGGGGGGGCAGCCCCTGGTGATGTGTATTTGGTGATTTGTATTACAAATACTCGACTACACCCCTCAGCTGGGGGCAACCCTGAAGGGCCACCTCAACTCCAGAGCTCCTTGTGGGATCAGTTGAGATTTCTGTCGCAACTCCACCATGTGTCAGCTTTTCTATCCGCGCAGTCCTGTCTTCCCCGCTGTCTCACAGGTAGTCCTGAGAGCTCTCGTGAATAAAGCCCTGAACACTGACCTCCATCTCGGGAACCAGTGGAAGAGCACAGGTGTGGCAGGAGTTCCAGGACAGGAACCCGGGAGGGTGGAGATGGAAAGGAAGGCCAGAAGAAGAGGGTGGGGCCCTGGCCCGGAAAACCCAGGTGGCCCCGTTCTGGGTCTCTGGAACATTCCAACCTTCCTCCTGCCCTTGTCTTCATGGCCCACCTTGTTCCTTGCTGACTGATCACAGTGGTTGGGGGTGCTGGCTTTGGGGTCCTCTCTTGAGTTTGAGTTTGAGTCCCAATTCTGTTTCTGACCCTCTGTGGAACTTTGGGCAAGTCCTTTCACTTCTTCAGGCCTCAGTGGTGCCAAGTGTATAATGGGTCTGGGGAGAATCAACAAGGGGCACTACAGAGCTCTTAGCACAGTGCCTGGGGGTCAGGGAGCATAAATGCTACCTCCTATGCGATCCCTCCGAAGGTAGTTTACAAATCAACCTGCCTGGGCAGGGTCGCCATTTTCACATTTCCCCCCTAAGCCTTTCTTCTCTGAAACCTCCATAACTGACCAAGTTTCCTAAGGCTTTCCAGAAATCACAGAAGGTTTGTCCATTTGGAAAGTTTCATTCTATGCCCTTTTGTTCCATAATAGCTGATAGGATATCAAATGAGAATGGCTCACTGGAACTAAGGTGTTACTGTGTGCCAGGCAGGGGTCTAAGAGCTCCGTAGGAATTGAACTTTCACAGTAACCTCGTGATATGGGTATTATATTAAAAGATAAACTGAGGCTCAGAGACGTTAGGCAATATGATCACACAACAAGCAAGTGGAGTAAGGCCATGTTGGGTAATGGCTAAGATGCAAGGCAGACCGGACTGGAGTAGAATCCATGGTCTCTGGCTCCACCTTTATTAGCGGTGTGTTTATTTATAAAATGGGGATGATAATAACCCCTATTTCACTGACCATTGAGATTAAATAAGATAATACATGTATAATGCCTGGTGCATATTTTTATTCACCCTGCACCATACTCTGAGCACCTACCATGGGCTAGGTACTGTTCTAGCTGCTGGGGGCAGAGCAGTGAATAAACATACACAGCTCCTGCCTCCAGGGGACAGATGTCCTGGAAGTAAAGGCTAACTAGAATAACAGCTAACTGAGTTTTAGCTGATATTCTTAGCTAGAATTTGAACCCACATCTATTTGAGCCCTCAGAGAGGCCTCCCTCATCCCCTTCACCTGCAATATTTTCACCATAGCTCTTATCACTCACCATATAATATGGATCTGTTTATTTGCCTCGGATGAGTCTCTTCCATGGAATGTAAATGCTTCTTGGGCCTTTACTTGTCTCTAAAATGGGACAATGACATCTAGGCTGTCTGGACATTTCTATTAGCTAATGTTTTCAAATCAGTGCAATAGACAAGGTTTGTTGTCCTAATAAAAGAATACTCGGAGCAAGGAGTGATTCGTTCTGACCCAAGGAGAGTCAGAGGAGGGCTTTAGGAGGCAGGGCTGTTTGAGCTGAGCCCTGACAGTGAATAAAATATGAATCATCAGAGAAAGATAGGAAGGCATTCCAGACAGGGGCAACTGCCTTAGCAAAGGCCTAGAGGTTTGTATTCAAGCCCCAGCTCATCCAAGTTCTAGCTGATTTCTCCAGGCAGGCTGATCTCTCTCTCTTCCCACTTGATTAATGCTGAGGGGCAAACACATAACACTTACTACTTTAACACACACCATTCAGCATTGGTTACTGATGTTTCCAGCAATCTGTGTTGCCTTGGGCTTCCTGGTGAGTGCCAGGGCATCAGCAGGCAACTGTTTTCACCACTTACTTATTTAATTTGTTCATTTGTTCTTTCATAATGAATTTGTTTATTTGCTCAACAAATATTTCTCAAGGGCCTTCTCCATGCCAGGTCAGATGCTGGTACCCAACATCAGGACAGGCTTCCTGCACTCGAGGAGCTCATGGTCTCATGGGGAGAACAATCCATGCTGACAATAAAGGTAAAATAGATGGTGTGACATCTGTGAAGAGAGCAAACAAGAGGGTGAGAGATGACGTTAGAGGAATCCTGATTTCTTTGGGGTAGTCAGGGAAGGCTCCCTAGAGGAAGTGACCATCAAGCTGAAGAAGATGAAGGAATGGCTGTGAGGAAGAGTGAAGAGAAGTGTGTTCCAGGCAGAGGGAACATTATGTGCAAAGCCTTGAGGTGGGAAAGGATTTGACATGTCTGGAACTGGAAAGAGGCCAGTGTGGTGACAGTGGAGCCAGCTAGAGGTTAAGAGTGGGAGATGGGGCCAGGGCACACAGGGCCTTGCAGGCCATATTCAAGAGTTTGGTTTTCGCTTTGAGTGTGATGGGAAACTATTGGGAAGTGTCAAGTGGGAAAATGAGAAGATCCTTTGGCTGCCAGGGGCCATGGGGTAGCCGGAGGGGCAGCTGCCCTAGGCATCTGGACAAGAGATGCTGGACACTTGTCTCCTTTCCCCACACCTGATGCTTTAATCACTTTGTTTGCACACACCTTGTACTGGGAACTCAGTACCTTGGAACATAATCCCTTTCATTGTCAGGTAGTTTGAGCTGAAGAAACATGGTCCCTTTGATCAGTGATTCTCAAACGTTTTCATCTTGAGCTCCCTTTATACCCTTAAAAGTTGAAGACCCCAAAGAGCTTCTGTTCATGTGGATTATATCTAGAGCCAGGACCACAGGGAGTTAAATAAGCATAAAATTTAAAGGGTGCCAAAAATCTCAATAATCACAATAAATATTTTAATGCAATATTTTGAAAAATCCATATTGGAGCCTGAGGCAAAAGGAAAAGAAAAAATCAGTAATACTGATCTTTATTGAAAATTGATATTTTGTTCATGAATTTTTTTTTGCATTAATTTTTTTCGTTGTTTTTGAAGCGATAGTGCTATCATGTGTCACATCAACTTTGGAAAATTCCACTAAGAGTGATAAGGGCAAATGATGTCTCAGTGTTGTAAAAATAATTTTGACGTTATGGACCCCCTGGAATGGTCTCAGGACCCCAGAGATTCCAGACTGTACTTTGGGAACCATTGCTTTTGATGGAACCAAAATATCTGGATGGTTTCTACCCTTTGGTGTTGGGTCTGCCCCCGAGAACTCCACCTGTCTCTCCTCTGCCTTCAAGGAGGCAGCACCTGGGAGGCTAAGCTTTAGAATTCAGGATACTGCTCCAGGCTAAAGACCTCCCAGTGCATGGGCTTCCCACTCACCTCTCCCCATCCCTCCACTGGACAAACCCCATTTGGTTGATGTCATTGAAAGGTCAAGGGCCTCTAGTTAGGAGCTACTTTTCCAGGTGTGGCCTGAGCAGCATGGAGCCTGTGAAGGCCTATCACACCCTGCCTTGGGACACTCCCTCTCTCTTCCTGCCCTGGGGTCTTTCCATGTCCCCTGTCACCTGCCCCATGGTTCCTGCCCCTCCTCTATCCTGGGCTGCTGATTTGAGTGTTCAAAATCTCTATGGGCTCCCTCTGGGCTTCTGGAGAGCAGGCCTCTCACCAAGAAACAGCATGCAGGCAAAGAAAACCTCCAACGCTTCTAGGAGGCCAACTTCTGAAAATTCAATTTGTCAGCAGTATAAACAGGATATTGAGGCTGGTGAAGGCAGGCTCCGAGGAAAACATCTGATGGGGAAGAAAGGAAGCAGCAACCTGCAGGGTAGTGGTACTGTGGGCACATTCCTCCGCAGCATTGAAACCCACAGCTAATCACAAACAGATCCCTGCCTGCCCAGGGCCTTGCTTTGTTCACTCAGATTTCTCTCTCTAAACACCAACACCCAGTCCGCCAGACTCTGCCTCTCTTGGACACCTCCCTTCCCCTCTGTGGTCCTCAGTATCCTTGCCTGCCACGGGAGAGAGCCTGTAACCCAAGTTCCTTTCTGTCGGTCTAATACACCAGAATCCAAACCTCGCTAACTCAAAGCCCCCAAGAGCCTAGAATTCCAGGATTATAAAATGCCCAGATTTTCTGACTGCAGAATTTGACGAGTCAACAATGGTAGATTCTAAAATGCTACGATTTTAAGTTTCAGTTGCTATAAGTCCCTGCCCATGAAAATTTCTATGATTCTAAAAACCTGAGATTCTGAGCCTCAATGATTTTAAGTACCTGAGGCAGTGCAGTGGACTCTACAGCCAGATGGCCTGGGTTCATCTACGGCCAGCCCCACTCCCACTAACTGGGTGACTTTGGGCAAAATTCTTGACCTTCTGATGCTTTAGTTTCCATATCTGTAAAGTAAGGAGCACAGTAGTTATGACCTCATGGAGGGGTTGTGAGGACTAAATGAGTTAATATTTGTGAACAGTGCCTGGAACACAGTAAGAACTCAGTGTTTTACTCCTGCCATTATTCTAGACTGGAAAGATTCTACAGCCTCAGAGTCTGAGATGGGTGTTTCTGTCTCCAGGCTTCCAAGTTTGAAAGTTTTAAAGAATTCATTGTTCAAAAATTCAGTGATGCACTGATTCTGGAGGCTGGCTGTGGACATATGTGTTTTGATGTCCCTGCCCCAGGATCAGGATTTACCAGGGCAAGCTGAGGAGCCTGGCTGATTGGCTTGATCCTGGCACTCTCAGCCA
Source organism: Eubalaena glacialis (assembly GCF_028564815.1). Classification (NCBI taxonomy): domain Eukaryota; kingdom Metazoa; phylum Chordata; class Mammalia; order Artiodactyla; family Balaenidae; genus Eubalaena; species Eubalaena glacialis. The sequence continues at coordinate 28,962,351 of NC_083728.1, read as the reverse complement.
CCAACCCAAAGGGAATGACAAGCTTGGGATCTGCAAACTCTGAGGAGTGTCCTCTTCTGCCCTCAACACACACATGGCCCTGGAGATAACTTGACCTTCTGGCCAAAGGTTCACTGACCTTGACTAATTCCTGAAATCCATGGGACACAGGAAGACAGTTACCCACCCCCTCTCCACTACTTGGAACTTCTTCTCTCAAAAACCTGCTATAGCTCCCCAATGTCTTTCAGATCAAGTTCTGTAACTCAGCCTGGCTTTTGGAGCCCCTCTTTACCTTGTCCAGTTCAAGGTAAGTTGAGGTCATCTGCAATGGGGACAGGAGATTCGAGACGGTTCTTTTGGAAGTTACTTCTAGGTCTACATACCTTCATTCATTTGTTCACTCCACAAATATTTATTAAGCATTTACCATATGCTAAACTCTGTTCTAGGCCCTGGGGACACAAAATGAATAAAACAGATAAGGCCTCTGCTCTTGGGAGATCATGAACCTCATTTCTGGCCCCACTCATTGTAGAGCATTATGCTCAGGGGGTAAGAGCATAGGCCATTTCCTGACTGCAGAACTGTGGATCAACACTCTGTGCCGCATTTGTAAAATAGGCCAATAACACCACCTACCATGTAAGATTGCTGTAAAGATTAAACAAAGATAGTGATGGTGAAAACTCAGCTCAGTGTCTGGCACTGAGCAAGTCCGCAATCCATTGAAGCTGCTGCTGTTGTTGTTGTTTGATTTCTACCCCCTGCTCCCTTCAGAGAGCTTAATTTGTGGGTAAAACCAGGCAGGCCTGGGCTCAAGTCCTGGGATGTAAAAACGGGTAATCATACTGCCTGCTTCCCAGGACTAGCTGCCTGGTATGTTGGGCATAGCCAGCCGGGGCGCAGATTGTAACAAGGATGTATTCTCACTTCCCTCCAGCTCTCTCTGAGAAGTCATCCCAACCAACTTCACTACCTGCAGCAGCTCTCACATGCACACACCTGACAACTTTCCCTTCTGGGTTCCGTGTCCTCCACGTAGGGCCTAAGGAAAATCAGCTCTAAGAATAGGCTGAGACATTTGGACATGATACAAAAGGCAATAGGGAGCCAAGGCTGGCTATGGAAAGAGGGAGACTCCAGATGAAGGGCGTCCCCTATCTTCCAGTGGCTCCTCTGTACCCTTTGCGTCTTGTCCTCACAGCTCAGAGGCTCCCGCCAACTGCCATGAGTCCCTGTTGTGTTTGGGGGTTAGGTTATTTTTTCATTGTTTGCAATTATTACAAAAATGCAAGTCAAATTGTGACGTGCTGCGCTGAGCAGGCAGGAGGTTAAAGCTTTTTCCCTGCCTGTGGCCCGCCGGGCCCCCACCCTGTTCTGGGTAAAGGGGAACATTTTCAGGAAAATAAACAAGGAGGCCTTGATCCTTTGGGGAGTTTATGAACCTGCCCTTACCCCCACTCCATACCCCACCCCATTAGCAGGCTTGGTCTCTCTCCCTGTTAATTAAAGAGAAAACTATTTTCCAGGGCAATTTCAGCTCTGGCCCAGCCTGTGCCCACATCCTTGAGAGGGAGGCCATGGTGATGGGCTGGCTGGGCGGCTGGTGGCCTCGGAGGTAACAATTTGTCTCGAGATGGAATCCACTCCCTTGAATAAAGGGACTCTGTGTTCTTTCTCATAGCCCCCTGGCTTCCAAGGAGGGAGTTATTAGAGAGGAAGCAGCTGTGGCTTCCCAAGAGCAGGGGCCACCATGGTAGGCTGCTCAAGCCTCACTGCTTGGGCCACAAGCCTCTCTCATTGCCCCTTGGCCTCTGTCTGTGTCCTCGGAGCTTCAGCCTTCTCATAGAAACCTGGAACTCATGCAGCCACTCATTCATTGGTTCATTCAACAGCTCTTTATTGAGCATCTACTAATATACCGGGCCCTGTGCTAGGCACTGGGCATACAGAAGTGCAAACAACTCCTGCCATCATGGAGCTCACATTCTAGTGGGTTAGAGAGACATTAAAGATGAATAAATCAATATTTAATCCATTGCCAGGCAGTCAGGTGAGGACAAATAAAGCAGAGGTAGTAGGTAAAAATGGTGGTGGGCAGAAGTTCTCTTTGAGGGGATGTCTAAGCAGAGACCTGCAGGGAGGAAGGGGTGGGCTGTGGGGACAGCGGCACCTCTGCCATAGCAGGGACAGACTGGCCTCGTACCTCGACCCCTCTTTCTACCTCTGGGCTTTTGCCAAGGCTTCCTGGACTGCCCTTCTATCTGCCTTCTGCCTGGCCAGCAATGACTTATCTGTATCTTCCTTAATATATAATTTGCTATTTTATTAACTGTATCAAATGCATTTGTAAAAGCAGAACACGAAGCCAACTGGGCCATAATACAGGCTGTCCAACCAGAGTCTTGAAACCCACATTGCTGACACTCTTCTCAGAATAATGGTTCTTTTAATATTTAAAACTCTAATGAAATGGTATTTTAAGATGGTGAACTAAAGGCATTTCTACTCTCCTTCTCTTGTTAAAAAAATCTCCCCAAGACAAGAACAATAAACAGAAACACAAACTCTGTCTTTGAGAAAACTGGAAGACACTGTAACCCTGAACAACAATATACAGAGAAGGGAAGTAGATGAAGAAATGGCCAGTGACTTAGCAAAGAGGAATAACATCATACTAAATGCCTGGGGTGGGTGGTTGCTATGTGGGTGGATTGCTACAGAGAAACAAGCTGGTTTGCCTGAATGTCTCCCAAATTGGAGATGCCAGGTATCCCAGAAGGTGCTAATGAGCTGGGGATTGAAAGCGGGGGGTGGGGGGGTGGTTTGGAAGTCTGTACAAGGAGCCCTGAACCCCTGCATCCCTGACCCCCACCCGGCCCAGCCAACCAATTGCCCCTCTGACATCCAGACCAGCAAAGGGAGGTTTATTATTTGGAGAAAGGGAACCAAAGAGGTTCTAAAAGTAGGGACACCAGGTCCAGAGAAGATGAGATCCTCAGTCCCGTTCATCTGTCTAGTTCCAGAATGTCATTGGTGGCCTTATGCCCTCCCCTCACACCTCAGGCAGGAAATTATCTGGAAAACCACTTCTAAGACTAAGACCTACATGGATGACAATTTGCAGGGGGGGAAGCCCGCCAGTCTACCATCTCCACCCACAGCTTCCAATCAGATTGTTCATATGAATGGACCTCTAAGGATAATTACATATTTAAAGGAATTTCCAACATGAAAGAGATCAAAGCAAACAAGGGGGTGGAGAAAAAGGACTTAGAGAAAGAGACAAGACAGAGAAAAGTAATCCTACAGTAATAGCCTTTGAGAGATGAAGATATTGTATCCATAAAACATGAACAGGAAGCTATTAAAAAAGAACAGAGTAAGAAAGTAGAATTTAAAATGTGTGGTAGTCTGCACGAATGGCTGCAAGTTCCTTCCATCCCAGAAATCCTGCCCCTTTGTCCCTCAGGAGATGGAGTCTGTTCTGGTTATTTATTTCTGTGTAACAAACTACCCCCCAAATCAGTGGGCTAATTCTGTGGGTTAGAAACTCAGCAAGGGCTGGGTTGGATGATTATTTTCTTCTACCTTGTGTTGATGGAGGTCACTCAGTGGTTTTCAGCTGGTGGGTGGGCTGTTCTGGGGGTCCAAGATGGTGGCAGCTCCATGTCTACGGCCTTTGGCAGGGATGGCTGGAAAGCTGGGTTCGGCTGGCACTGTTGCCTGGAATGGCTACATGTGGCCTTTCCAGCATGGTGGTCTGAGATAACTGGACCTCTTGTGGGGGCTGGCTTCCCCTAGAGTGTGTGTCTCAAAAGAACCAGATAGAAACTGCGTGACTTTTCTGACCTAGCCTCAGAAGTTATGTAGCATCACTTTTGTGGTGTTACTAAAGCTAGTCCAGACTCAAGTGGGTATATGGGTGTGTCCCAAATCCCATCTCCTGATGGGACAGATATCAAATAATTTTTGGACATATTTTAAAACTGCCATGCTACTGGAGGATGTGTGTCATCAAAAAGAGGGACTAAACCAAGAACTAGGAAAACCTGTATCATTTAGCTTTTCCCGGGGAACAAACTGCCTCAAAATTTAGTGGCTTAAAACAGTCACCATTGATTTGTTCATGAACCTATGGTTCAATAGTATGAGCTGCATGCCCTCTTATGTCTGCTGTCAGCTGGTGGTCAATACTGGCAGACATCAGCTGGGGTAATGGAGATGATGTAGCCGCGGGTCTCTCATCTTCCAGCAAACCAGCCTTGTGGTGCTACAGCTTTCCTCAGAGCTGCAAGAGGGCAAAGCCCCAAATGTACAAGTACTTTTGGAGCCTCTGTTTGTGTCATATCTGCTATTATACTATTCGTCAAAGCAAGTCACATGACTCAGCCCAGTGTCAGTATGGGTAGAGCCTGGGTCAGGGTTCAAATGGAGGAGGGGAATTGTGGGATTTATTTGATAAATCTCCTAGACAATATGAGGTATAGGGAACTGCAGAGAGAGGCAAGGGAATTCCTCATGGGTATGTGCTGTCCCAGGCCTTGAGCTAAATGAGTCCAGCTGGGCACTAAGGGTCAAAGAGCCCGGAAAAAAGATGGCAGCATTATATTATCAGAGGGGTTTGTCTTTGAGGAAGTTACACTGAGGGGTGTTTTACAGAGCTGTTTTCAGGATGTGGGAAGGCTTGGGTCAAATGTTCAGAGAAAACTAAACAGATAAATATAAGCAATTATTAATTCAAGGCAAAAGAGCTCGGAGTTTAAGAGAATATGTCATTATAAAACAGCTCTTACTCAGCAGGAAACAATATTTTCATAACCATAATAATGAAAACACTGATCTGAAATTAACAAAAAATGGATATTGGGAGAGGTAAGAGGAGAAGCAGGTGTAATTGAGCTAAAATCCCTCCTCTTTTATAACAGGAAATCAACATTTCATGTCTAAAATGAGTACATCAAGACAGGGGTCCCCAATCCCCCAGCCGTGGACTGCTACCGGCTGTTAGGAGTCAGGCCGCACAGCAGGAGGTGAGTGGAGGGCAAGCGAGCAAAGCTTCACCTGGTGCTCCGCATCGCTCCCCATCGCTCGCGTTACTGCCTCAATCATCCCCACTTCTTCCATGGAAAAATTGTCTTCCACGAAACCAATCCCTGGTGCCAAAAAATGTTGCAGACTCCTGCATCAAGACATAGCTATACATTTGTGAGATTCAGAAATATGGAAGTCAATACCAGAAGACACAACTAAAAGATTTTGAGATGCATTTTGGATCAGGTGAGGTAATGGTTACATCCCTGAAAAGAGGGGAGGTAAACTTAGAATTTCACTACATCACTCAAGGACAATAAAGATGCTAGGCTCCTGGTTGTGCCACTGTGTGTAGCACTCATACTTTTCAAGCCACCCGAAGGGCATGTGCTAGAGTTTCACTGACACCCCGGCCAGTGGAGTTAGGGGCATCCCCTGGGCTCCCAATGGCCCCCCACATGGGTTTTCTGGAGGACAGTCACATCCTCATCACTATATTTTGGGGTCCATCTAAACTGAATCTAGTCTGCCCCTCAATTTTACACAAAGGGACTGGAACTCTGAGAAGGGATTTGCTCAAGGGGACAGTGAGGTCCTGCTGTCAGGACGGTTGACTGAGAGGCGTACTGGGCCCACCAACCTTGATTCCAGTTCCTGCTTTGTTGCTTACATGGCTGTGTGGCCTTGATCCCCTGATCTCTTTGAGACTCAGTTTCTTCATCTGTAACATGGGGTAACACAGCTGGTCCTTGTGGGTATTGTGAGGTTTAAATGTCATCAGGTGACCCAATGTGTCTTCGAAGGTCTTGGTTTCTCATTCACCCCAGTATATTTTATTTATTTATAAAGTGAAAACATGTATCACTGTCCCAATATATCGTTACTTTATTATATGATATACACAATAATGAAAAAAAATTTAAATGACATAAAAATATGCAGATAGAATTACTAATCATTTTCCTGCAACCCACTAGGATGTATCCCGCAGTGGTTGACCTCCACTTTGGAAACCGCTGATCTTGGACACAGCAGGTGCTTATTAAATGGAAGTAGTTTTAATGCTATTACTTTAAAAATACATAATTATAATTGTTAGAGAAAATCCTTGCTCTAAGAGAAAATCTTACACTAGACTATAAGCTCAGTGGAAGGAGAGACCAGAGAAGGTTTCCCTGAAGTGTACACAATAGGAGCTCAATAAATGCTTGTTGATGGATGTGCCCAGGGGTGAGAGAAAAGTAGAAGAAAGAACAGTGGGTTTGGAATGAAACAATCTTGGGCCCAAATTTCAGACTGACCAGCTCACTGTGTGACTTTGGGCACGTCCATTTTCTGGACCTCAGTTTTCTGGACCTCAGTTTCCACATATGTAAAATGGGATTAATAAACTCTCCCTGGTAGGATTGAGGTGAGGATGACGGGCATTGGATGTGAATGTGCTCTGTGCTCTATTCCCTGTAAGAAAGCTCTGCATGACCATTATCATCACTCACCCAACAAACATCTTCTGAGCCTCCAGGGTGTGTTAAAGAAATGTGTTACTTGGAGTGCTTTTGGCTGCAAGTAACAGAATACCTGATTTAAAGTGACTTAAACCATAAATGTTATTATTTTTGACTTTTTAGATTGGTGTATTGCATACATAAAGTGCATAAATCTTGAGCCATACAGTTCAGTGATTTTTGCAGATGTATCCACCACCCAGATCAAGATATAGAACATTATTGGAACCCCATAATGAGGAAGCCAACCTCATTTCCCTTTCATGGCTAATTCTCCCTCTATCTGCCTCCACTGCAAAGGGTAACCACTAACCTGACTTCTAACAGCATAGATTAGTTTTGCCAGTTCTTGAACTTCATAGAAATGGAATCATACAGTATGTACTTTTTAATGTCTAGTTTCTTTTGCTCAATGTAATGATTTTAAGATTCATCCCTGTTACTGCATATATCAGTAGTTTATTCTTTTTTTACTGCTATGTAATATTCCATTATGTATGGAATAGTATGGATATATCACAACTTATTTGTCTAGTCTCTTGTTGATGGACATTGGTGGTGTTTCTTGTGTTCTGCTATCATGAATAAAGCTACTGTGAACATCTTTATTATGAATAAAACTATGTGTACACAATCATTTGGTGGACATGTGTTCATTTCTCTTGGGTAAATACCAAGGAATGAAGTTACCTGGTCACTGGGTAAGTTTGTGTTCAGTTTTAGTAACTACTGGTCAACACTTTTCAAAGTGATTGTACAAATTTACACTCCTACCACCAGAATATGAGAGTTCCAGTTATTCCATGTCCTCACCAACACTTTGTATTGTCAGTCTTTTCAATTTTAGCCATTCTGGTGGGTATGAGGTTATATCACGTTGTAGTTTTAATTTGCATTTCCCTGATGAATAATGAAGTTAAGCACATTTTTATGTGCTGATTGGATATTTGGATCTCCTCTTTTGTGGGGTTCTTATTCAAGTTTTGCCCCACTTTTTAAAAATTGGGTTGTTCATCTATCATTGATATATTATACAGATGAGTTCTTTGTTGGAAAGATATTTCAAATATCTTCTCCAAGCACATGGGTTGTCTTTTTGTTCAGTGATTATTTTGATAAACAAAATTCTTAATTTTAGTGTAGTTCAATTTGTCAATTTTCTTGTGATCATGCTTTTTGTGTTCTGTGTAAGGTATATGACAATTGCCAAGATTATTAAAATATTTTTATAATATGTTTTCTTCTAAAAAACGTTCATTAGACCAAAAGGGGTTTATTGTTATCACACACGATAAGAAATCTCTGATCCCAGGGTTGATTCATCATCAAAGTCTTGGGCTCCTTTGATCCTTCAGTATATTGTGTGGATGTTCCCTCATGGCCACAAGATGGCTGCCACAGCTCTAGGCAACATATTCTCACATGACAATAACCAAAAGCAGGAAGAAGGGGAGTGGGGGAGATAAGTATAGATAAAGGGAGGAAACCCTTTCCCAGAAGCTCTCAGCTGACTCTTTCTTTTGCCTTATTGGCCACTGGGTCACATGACCAACCCTCATTATAAGGGAGGTTAGGAAAGTATCTGCCATTTTTGGCCTCTACCATGAGAGGTGGGCTCTGCCAGCATGGGAGAAGGAGAGAACTTCTGATTCTGATCTCTCTGATCGCTCTCTAATATCTGATCAGTGAGCAAATACAATATCTGCCACAGAGATTCAGTGGCAAACAGGGCCCAGACCCTTAACTCAAAGTAGGGTGACCAATTGCTCTGGTTTGCCTGGGAAATGAGACTTTTAGAACTAAAACTGAGAAAGTCCTGGGCAAACCAGGACATGTCAGTCACCCTATGCCAAGGAGCTTTCACTTGGCCTGAAGTCAGGGGTAGACTGGACCTTGTCTCAAACCTGGATGGAGAAAGTCATCCAGATAAGTTGCTAGGAAGGAAGTGTCAACTTGCCTGCTTTAAATTTCCACCAACCTTAGACTCCAGCCCTCGATATTCCACCATTAGCTATACTCTAGCCAGTCACTCTGACTAAAAACATTTATGAGTACCTACTATGCACCAGGCTCTGTGCTAAGTGCTGGAAATTCTGCAATGAATCAGATGCAGATCTTACCCAGAGAAACTCCCAGGCCAGTAGGGGAGACTGTCAGATAAACAGTCATAAGTTAGGGCGGTGATGGAGGAGGCATGATGGGAGGACAGTGCAGTCTGGCAGGGCTTTCTCAGGGAGACACTGCCCCTCAGAGAGGTGCAGGAGCCTGCCAGGTGGAGGAGGAGTGAAGAAGTCAGGAATGAGCCAGGAATAAGCACTGTCCTGTTTGCCACTTCTTTTAAAGATGCTGGGCAGCTCATTCTTTAGAATTTTATTTTTCCTTTAATAAAAGTGTATTTCCCTCTTAATAAGAATGTTAACCCTGTGTGTGCAGAGCTCCCTGCGAAGCCCTTTCATACCCACTCTTGTTTGAACTTCACGTTGGCATTATGTGGGTGCAGGGCTGCAAGGATGATTATCCTCATTTTATTGAGGAGGAAATTCAGGATGACCCAGAGAGGAGGAGTCACCTGCCCAAGGTCACAGGGCTACAAAGTGCCAGAGTGGGCGTGTCAACTCAGCTCCATTCCCTCCAGCTGCCCGCCTGCAGCCAGGGCCGAGGTTGCCCTAGTGCTTGGCAGAAGAGGTCAGATCTCCTCGTGGCAGGTCCCTCCCAGAGCTGTGCAGTGTCCCCGGCAGGAGCACCCCTAGAGGTGATGGGAGCCGATGTCCAGACGTGGTGCCAGGACCTTCCCATTAAACACCGGGCCACAAGGAAGGCCTCCCCCATCTCCACCCCTGGAGCCCAGGTTAGCCCCCTTAAAAACAGGGTGTCCTCCTCTCCCTCTCAGAGATATGGTGGAGAGAGGGCAGTGCAGTCCCATGGGGTCTGGCAGAGTCACTGATGTGACTGGTCACTTTGCCAGACAGCATCAAAATAAACACCCCCCAGAGAAGGATGAGGTGGCTTCAGGGTGTCCACAGTCTCATGGGAGTGGCTCCCCACATCAGTAGGGTACAAGAAGTGGGGACAAAGGACAGCACCTCTCCCTCCAGATCCAAACACTGAAAACACTCTGTAATCACCATGCAAATGAGGCATCACACCCCTCAGACCTCACAAGGAACTAGCATGGATTCACTCACTCATTCATTTACTCATTCATTCATTCCCTCATCTATCCAACAGCTATTTTTTGAGCACCTTACCTCAAGGAGCTTCTTAATTTAATGTAGCCCAATGTATCTATCTTTTCTTTTATGAAAGGGCCCTATTCTTGGAGCTGGGGAGACAATGGTGGACCAGGCTGCCTCACAGAGCTAACAGTCAAAGGGGAGAGAACTTAGTCCCATCAATAACATGCGAAGTGAGGATAACACTAAAGGGAACAGTGTAGAGACAGACAAAGCCAGATTTATTTGGCAGGGGGGAGGTGTGAGAGGGTGGCTCACTATGGGCCCCTGGCATTCTTTTTTTTTAATCAAATTGAATCAAATATTCTAAAATGTACCTACACTAAATATATTTTTAGCCATAACATAATTTGAAAGAGTTTAAATTTTTTACCTTTTACTGGCTATGAATAATTTATTTCATTAGCAATTGTCTAGACTTTATGGCAGTTGGCATGCACCCCTGGGAATGCTTGCAAAGTGAAAAAAAGAACCTACAAAGGGTTTTCAACTCCACCTTGAGATGTTGAGTGAGCTGGAGTTTTGAGTAGGATTTTATGTGAGCGGAGATCTGTGGCTAAAATGCCTTGGAAACTTTCCTCTCCTGGGGCCACTCCTGGGCTTTCTCCTGGGTGGGAAAGGTGGTATGGGACAGTCTGGAGTAGTAGGGGCAGTACTGGGAGCCTGAGGCCAGCACAACATTGGTGGGGGTGCCACCATTCTGGAGCAAGGTTCAGCATCCAGAGGATGCAATGGGTAGAGGGACTTTCCTTGGACTGGGGATCGGGGGATGGTTAGGGGGTGATAACTGTAGGACTAGGGCTGGCTCTCAGGCAGGCTGTAATCTTGGCCAGGGCCACCTCTGACCTACAGCCTATGACAGCTGCAGTCCCTGGGAACAGCAGGAGGCATTTCTCTGCCCCTTCCTGCAGCAAAGATTGCCTCTGGCTGTCATCAGGAAGGGCAAGGCATGCCAGACCCATCCCTTGGCCTGAGACCCAGATGAATTTTGGAAAGCAATCCTACTTGGATGTGCTAGAGAAATAAGGATTTTTAAAAAATTATTATTATCATCATGGATCAAGAGCTATAGGGCTAAGCTCAAAACACGCAGGTTTTTAAAAATAAAATAGAATAAATAAAGTAAAATTTAAATTAAATAAAATCTAAATTTAAGAAAAGAAAATCATTATCAAAATTTAATAAAAAGGAAACCCAATGGTTCCTAAATACAGGAGCAAATGCTCCCCATCACTCCCAATGAAGAAATTTACATTTGAAATGTACAATGGGTTTGACAAGGACAGCTATTTAATAAAGATATTAAAGTACATCCCTAAAAGTTAATTACAAAAGGAAAAGTAATACCTTTATGGTGGAGAAACAACACCACCTTAACCCAGTGATCAAAGTTAACACTAATAAAGGGACAAATTGACACCATGTGTCTGCTGATGTAATACACAGGAAAGGATACAGCACCACTTCTAAGGCATTCTGCCAAAAAGGCATAACCTGAGTCTAATCATGAGGAACAGTGCACAAACCCAAAGCGAGGGATGTGACATTCTATAAAACAACATATTTATATTCTTCAAAAATGTCAAAGTCATAAAACACAAAGAAAGGTCAGAAACTGTTCCAGATTAAAGGAGACTAAAGAGGCACAACAACTAATACAATGGGTAATGACTACACCTTGCACCGGAAAAAAAAATTTATAAAGGACATTATCGGAACAGTTGACAAAGTTGGAATACAGACTGCAGATTAGATGAAAAGTACTGGGTGACAGACTGGCCAGTGGGGAACAGGAATTCTGCTACACTGGTTGGAGTGTCAGGCCATTTGGCAACATTTAGCAGGTTACAAACACATATCCCCTTTGCCACACTGATTCCAGTTCTAGGAGTTTATTCTGCACATACTCATATTTACAAAATGATGTCTGCATAAGGACAGGCATTGCAGCCTTGTGGTAATAACAAAAGACAAGAAACAACTTAAACATTCATCCTATTAAATAAGTGATGGCACATCTAAACCATGGAATTCATGCAGCTGTGAAAAAGAAAAGAGGCGGATCTCTAAGTACTGCTAAAGAATGCTGGCCATCATCAAAAAATCTAGAAACAATAAATGCTGGAGAGGGTGTGGAGAAAAGGGAACACTCTTGCACTGTTGGTGGGAATGTAAATTGATACAGCCACTATGGAGAACAGTATGGAGGTTCCTTAAAAAACTAAAAATAGAACTACCATACGACCCAGCAATCCCACTACTGGGCATATACCCTGAGAAAACCATAATTCAGAAAGAGTCATGTACCAAAATATTCATTGCAGCTCTGTTTACAATAGCCAGGACATGGAAGCAACCTAGGTGTCCATCATCGGATGAATGGATAAAGAAGATGTGGCACATATATACAATGGAATATTACTCAGCCATAAAAAGAAATGAAATGGAGGTGTTTGTAATGAGGTGGATGGAGTTAGAGTCTGTCATACAGAGTGAAGTAAGTCAGAAAGAGAAAAAGAAATACAGTATGCTAACACATATATATGGAATCTAAGGAAAAAAAAAAAAGGTCATGAAGAACCTCGTGGCAAGATGGGAATAAAGACACAGACCTACTAGAGAATGGACTTGAGGATATGGGGAGGGGGAGGGGTGAGATGTGACAGGGTGAGAGAGTGTCATGGACATATATACACTACCAAATGTAAAATAGATAGCTAGTGGGAAGCAGCCGCATAGCACAGGGAGATCAGCTCGGTGCTTTGTGACCACCTAGAGGGGTGGGATAGGGAGGGTGGGAGGGAGGGAGATGCAAGAGGGAAGAGATATGGGAACATATGTATATGTATAACTGATTCACTTTGTTATAAAGCAGAAGCTAACACACCATTGTAAAGCAATTATACTTCAATAAAGATGTTTAAAAAAAAAAAAAAAGAATGCTGGCCAGGGTGTGTCGCAGCAAGTGAAGTGCAAAACACTGCAAAGTAAGGTACCATTTGGTAAAGAAAAAAGGGGAGGAGAGAATGTATGTGCATATGCTCACAAGTGCATAAACCACTTCTGAGTGGAAACACAAGAAAGAAGCTGAAAACAGTTGCCACTTCCTAGAAGGGGAACTGGGTGGCTGGGGGACAGGTGGGGGGCAGGTGTACACTTTCCCCAGTGTACACTTTTGTACTGTCTGTGTTTGCACAGCATGTCTATTACCTATTCAGAAAAGAAGAAGAAAGAAGGAGAAAGAGGAAGAGGAAGAGATGAAAGAAGAGGAGGAAGAAGGGAAAGGAGAAGGAAGAGAAAGGGAAGGAAGGAAGGAAGGGAGGGAGGGAGGGGAATGGTTAATAAAAATTCTTTAAAAATTTTTTCTTCAAATATTGTCCGCTTATACCTGCTGTCCGGATGCAACGTTGGAAATGCGTATAAGGAATCACAGACGACAGATGAAAGGAGACTATTCAATCTGTTTCCCACTGACCAAAGGTGGAGGCTTTGGCCCTTTCGCCCCCAGAGAGGCCGAGAAGGTCTCAGAGGAACACCCAGCCTACAGACGCCCTCCGCCCACCCGAGCTGCCACCACCCAGCGTGCAGGCTTTTCTTTTGCGTTTTGCATCAGGGTCCCTGAACTCCCAGCACCCCATTCTCTCCCGCACCACGCCCACCCAGCCTCCCGCGGTGTGGATTTCTGTGCAGCCACGTGCCTCTTGGTTAGCACGTCCTCATCGTTTTCTTGGCTGCCTATTTCGCTACCAAACTGTAAAATACTGGTTCAGAATGTGAAGCCAGGCAGACCTGGGTTCAGCCTGCACTGCACCAAGGTCCATCTCCTTTCTGGTTTGTACGAGCCTAAGCAGACCCTGCTGATGCTCAGCGAGGTGGTATCGCCGCAGCGAAGCTGCGTTATCATGGAACTTGAGTACCCTCTGCCAAACCTCTAACTCCCAGGAAAGCCTCAGCCATAGTCAAGGAAAGCCTACAAAACAGGTTCCAGGACCCCAGCTGCCTGCTCTGGGAGGAGGGGTCTGAAACAGCAGCCTGTGACCTGCTAGTTCTCTCTTTTTACCTTGGGTAACTCCCTGTTGTACACGGTGAAGGCAAATCGTTGATGCTGGCACCCTGTCTGTGTTGATGCATTTTAATTAATAAATTACAATTATCCAACTCACATATGTAGAATACAGGTGAACATTCTCTTTGAAAATAGTTGAAATGCACACAAATATATCAATAAAAAAGTGAAAATAATGAAACACATAAACAGAATGTTGTGTGCCCAAACAAAATTGTATCCACCTTATGATCCCATTTATATAAAGTTCAAAAATTGGCATAACGAATCTAAGGTGGCAAAGGTGACAGAAGGATAGTGATAATCCTTGAGAGGATAAGGAGCAGGGCCCCTGGGGTGCTGGCAATATTCTCTTTCTTTATCCGAGCTCTGGTTAGAGGGGTGTGTAGAGTTTGTGAAATGTTACCAACTTTCATACCTATCTGTGCACATTTTAAATGTATTTTATACTTAAATAAAATTTTAAAGTAAAAATAGTCCTTTGCACACCTCCTTATTTTATTCTCTTCTCCAGAAGCTACCACTGTGAACAGTTTGGTGTTTCCTTCCAAGATATTTTTCTGTTTGTTTATATTGATAGAGTGATAGATGATAAATGGGTGGATGGAGGAATAGATATATAGATACATAGATAGAATATAGATGATAGATAGATGATTGATGGATGATAGAGTCTTTGTTTTTCCCATAGATATTACATACTGTTGCTCTGTGACTGGCTATTTTCTTTTAGTAATATGTCTTAGAGATCAGACTACATGAGTATCATAGATCTGTTCTTGTTCTTTGTAATAAGTACACATAGTATTCCATAGTGGGGATGTACCGTAACTTACTTAATCAGTGCCTTGCTCTTGGGCATTTAGGTTATTTCCAACTTTTGCCATTTAAACAATGCCATAAGGAACATTCTTCTACCCATTCCTTTGAGAATTTGTATGTTTCTCTTGAGCAGATGGCTAAAGAAGGAATTTCTGAATCAGTGAGTGAGCCTTGAAAATTCGAGCGGATATTGCCAGATCACCTACCAAAAAACGTTACACCAACTTACATGCTGTCCATTCACTCATGTCACTCGCTCATGCCCTTGCTAAATATTTATTGAGCACCTACTCTGTGCTGGGATATTGTTCTAGGTGCTGGGGATTTAACAGTGAAAAGGCGATAGTCCTTATTCTCATAGAACTCAGAGTCTGGTTGGGGAAACAGCCCCAAAGAAACACATAAATACGTAAAATTTCAGATGATGAGAAGCGCTAAAAGAAAATAGAGGTGTCTGAGCAGGCCCATTTCCTCATACTTTCACCAGCACTGGTGTTACCCATTCTTTTGACGTTTTTTGCTGATTTGATAGCTATTTCTTCTGTTGTGAATTCTGTTGTGAATTGTGTCTTTATTCTCCTTTGCCCATTTTATGATGGTGTGCTTTGTCTTCTTACTCACTTGTAGGAGCTCTTGATTTATTATGGATTTTAATCCTCTAATTTATATATGTTGCAACTATTTTCTCCATCCTGTTACTTGTCTTTTATCTCTGATCATGGTGTTTCACAAAGTCCTTATAATGGGGACCACAGAAAATTTAGTCTAGACTTTCATCCCAGGAAAAGTTGGGCTTCTTCTCAGGAACTGGTTTGGGGTTTTTCCCCCCATGAAACCATGTAACCATGTTTCTCCCTCTTTGCTTTGGCTGCAGGAAAGCTCAGAACAAACTTTTCTGGTCACTTCTGACATCGGTTCAGAACCTCACGGCAGGCATTTAGGAACCAGACCTCATCCTTGAGTTCACATTCTTTCCCTTTCTTCTCACAATTTCATTATCCATTTCTTTTCCTATCCTCTGGTTTTATAATATCTGTAAGCTGCCTCAAATCATTTTTGCAACAAGGTGAAGCATAAATAAATGATTTTATTTCCTGCTCACAGCAGCCCATTTCACAGATGAAGAAACTGAGGCCCAGAGAGGGGCAGTGACTTGAGCCAGGGCTGCAGTGAGTCAGCAGAGAACCTTAGACTTTCACTCAGCTTCCCCATGTCTGCTGTGCTCCATCCCTGCTCTGGCTGTTTCTAAAGAGGAGGCCTGTCTCAATTTGCCTACTATATTAATGAGAATTGTTTCAGTTGCCTATGACAGAATCCCATTAAACAAACAAAGAGAATTTATTGATTCACATAAAGGTCAAATTCAACGGGCTGCAGGTGTAGTGGGATCCAGACACATGGGCAATATTGGCAGGCCTCCCGCCACACTTAGCTTTGCTTCTCTCTATATCTCTATTGGATAGCATCATCTTTTTCTGCTTTAGACAAGCTTCACTCCATGTAGCATAAATATGACACCACAGTCCCAAGATTGCATCCTGATAGTCTGAAGAGGGAGACCCTCCCCTACAGCCCCTAAAGAAAGAAAAGATTCTAACTGGCTCCAGTTCCATTCTAACTGGCTCCAGTTCCATTCTAACTGGAATGCCTTACTCTTGTAGCCAGAGTGACAGGCATCTTGATTGACAGCTCCATCCAGACTCCTGGAATTGGGAAGGAGTTCCCCCAGAGACAGAGGAAAGAGGGAAAGAAAGTATGATGGGCAAACTCTGCACTGACCAATGCCTATTGTCCCAGAGAAACAGAGATCTCCCCAGCAAGGAGAAGAGAGATGCTCACCCCAAGAACGAATCAGTCAATGAATGCCTTTGGTTTTTCTTTAAAAGGGGAAACTCATATTTTCCCCTTCTGCTCTTGAGCTCTTTCTCTTTGACGGTGATCTACCACCATCACCGTCAGCGACAACATCATTCAGCTCAGTCCTGCCTCTACACGCTTGCTTTTGCTGTTTGCACCTCCCAGATGCCCCCTTCTTACCCCCTAACCAAATCCTAGCAATTCTTTTCTAGGAATCCTTCCTTGAAGACCCCAACCCAGGAGATGTCTCCCTCTTCTGAACTTCCCACCCCATCCAAAGACATTTTTATAGCAATGACTATGTGCTTGGCTCTTTGGGGAGAGTTAAAGATGTACCAGTGTAAGAAGGTGCATCCAGTTTGACCTGAAATGCCATTTCAGAGGGTTGGCTGAATGGTCTCTGGAAGGCTGTAGTCCATGCTGAAGAAAACAAACAACACTCCTCCCGTGGTCCCCAAGATTGTTTAGGAGACTAAGAGAGAAGAGAAGTGGGAAGAGAAGACAGTGAAATTTTCATGTGTATCATCTAGTTTAGAGCTCCCCAAATCTCTGCCACTTAAATCTTAATTTACAGACAAAGGAACTGGTGCTCAGAGAGGTGAAGTGGCTCACCCAAGATCACACAGCCAGTGAGCGACTCACAGAGCTCGAATCTGACTTGTCCAACGGTCCTGTCCCCTTCCTACCCATTCCCTAATACCCCCCATTATTAAGTGATGACTCACACTACAGAAACGTCTTCTAATTAAATTTGAAAATAGGAAAAGCATTTGGAATGTACTCTGAGGAGGCTAGCCTTAGCAGAATTACTTCCATACCAAGAATTTGTTCCCCAGCTATGTAGCAGCTGGAATTTTTTTTTTATTCCTTGATGAATGGAATGTAAGAAGCACAGAAGATGACCAGTTTCCACCCTTGGCTTTCTTCCTAAGCTGCCTCGAACCCTTTGTACCATAAGGACATAGAAATCAATTGATCAATCAATTAAGAAACCTATTGATGAATTAATTCCCACTTTTACCAGATGTGCCTATTTGGGAGAGTTATTGACCCAATATGGACACAGCAAAGTCCTAGGCTCTATTCCCCAAAACACAGTGACAATCAGTGGGGAAAGCTGTTTCGTTTTACAGCCAACAGTCTGAGAACACATCTGCTGTCAAGCTCCAAGTCAAGTTACTAAAATTGTGGAGGAAAATATGGGCTCTTTCCCTTTCCTACCATGCAGAGATGTAGTAAAATAAGCTGAATGTTACTATCCCAGCTCCCTCCTCTCTATGCTGTGTGACCTGCAGGATGTACCTTCACAGAGCCTCTTGTTTCCCCATCAAGAGAATGGTGGGTTGTGCCAGGTGGTTGTGGAGTTCGCCTCCAGAATTGGCCATAAGCCTACAAGTGTCTCTCACGCTAAGTCCAGCACCCAGTAAGAACTCAAACTAATTTTTTGAAAGATTTAACTGAGTAGAGTTGAAAAGGTAGAATATGGGCGAGTTTGGTGCCACCTCCTGGCCATGTGACCTCAAGCAAGCTCATGACTCTCTGAGCCTCGACTTCCTCTTCTGTAAAATGGATTCGATGATGCTAGCTTCGGAAAGTGGTGAAGATGGAACAGGTTAAGGGATGTGAACAATGCTTAGGAATGGTTGGCCCCTCCCCTTCATTACCCAGCGAAGGACAGACTCATCTCCTGTGGAAGCTGATGCACAGGTCAGCCTCGTAGGCCCCCATCTCTGGCACCAGCTCCAATGGCAGTTGTGAAAGGCACTGGCTGGTTGGTTGAGGGAGAGATCAGGAAGCAATGATGCCCACAGCTCTGTGGCCCCTCCCCTGGCAGATGAGGAATCACTCTGCTATTGGGGAGACTCTGTTGGCTAACTCACCTCAAATAAAATGTATTTACCAGCATCCCCCTCTTTTCAAAAGTTTGCTTTACACTACTCTGCTTTTATGAAACATCTACATTAGTACCTGTTTTCACTAACCAAAAGAAATTTGAAGAGGATTTACACTTTTATAAAAAAAGGTGAAAAGCGAAGACAGAAAATAGCATTCAGCGTTTGTGTTGCAGCGAGCCCTTAGAGAGGCAGCGCACCCCCTGAGCAGTGAGAATGGCCCCACCCAGCTCGTCCCCCCCCGCCCCGCCCAGAACTACACTCAGCATCTCGGCATCAAGCTGCCCTAGCTTTGAACTGTGGCTGTGAGCATCTGTGCTTCATCTCAATTTATTTCATGCATATCCATTAGCAAGATGTGTCCTAAGGCAATCGTTTTTTCACCCTACACCACTTTGGCTTACACAAGTTTTCATAGGAACCCTCTACTTTCAGATAGCAGGGGAAACCTGTGTTCATAGTGACCAACAAGGGCTGATGTCACTTAGCCCAACTGGCCTCTTCACCTTCTCTCTCTCCATCCCTTGTTCTGCTTCATCCACACCAGCCTCACTGATCTTCAGGCCCATCAAGCTTGTTCCCACCTCAGGGGCTTTGCCCAATTGTTCCCTCCGCCTGGAATGCTCTTCTCCAAAGTTGTCACAAGGGCTCGCTTCCTCACTTCCTTCAGGCTTCCTCTGCTCAAGTGTCACCTTGTCAGAGAGGACTTCTCTGACCTCCATCTTGCCTTAGTTACTCCCAACATTGCTCCCCGGCTTTACTTTTCTTTGCAGCACTTATGCCTCATGTACAGTGTGTATTGATTTGTTTGTTGTCTGCCTCCCACAACCAGAATATGAGCTCCAAGGGGGCAGGACTTTGTCTAGCTCCAAGTCAACCTCAGACCATAGAACAGTGATTGCAGGATGGTAGGCTCTCAGTAACTATCGAATAAATAGGGATTATCGGGTGGATTGGTGGATGGGAGGATGGATGGATGAGAGAATGGTAGTGTAGGAAGATGGGCGATTATAGTTTGGCGGATGGGAGGATAGGTTGATTGATAGGTGGATGGGGAAATGGATGGATGAGAGGATGGGAGGGTGGGTTGATGAGCTGATGGGTCAATAAGTAGATTGGAAAGAGCACTGGGTTTGGAATAAGACAGACCTGGGTTTTTGTTCCAATCCTCTCCCCACTCCTTATGTTACCTTAGCTGAGTTACTCAAGCTCGCTGACCCTCTGTTTCCATATCTGCAAAATACACAGAATGAATCCTGCCTTATGGGGTCATCCTTTGCACCTCCATCTTCTAAGAGAATGGGCAGAGGAGAGCTGAGGGTGGATCGGGTGGGTAAAAGCAAGGAACATCGGCAGAAAGTATTGCCTCTTCTGACTTTGTATCCACATGGGAGACCAGATGACCCACGATAAGAATGAAGTTGTGGGGCTTGAAAAGAGAAGAAGTATATGGCAAAAATATTAGGAAGGAAGGATGGGTAGGACCAGCGATTCACTTAACAGAGGGTCTGATAAAGGGTGGAGCCCACAACGGAGCTGGAAACTGGAGGGAGAGTGGGACCATGCTCCCAGCAAGGGGAGATCTAAATCAAACCAAAATGATCCTGGATCCCCAGCCATGGATTATTTGTTGGAACTCTGTGATGATTCAGAGAAGCAGCCCAGTAGTTAGGAGTAGCACTTTGGAGCCAGAGGGACCTGAAGTTGAGTCCTAGCTCTGTCCCTGACTTGAGCAAGTTGCTTCCTCTCTCTGAACTCTGGTTTCCTCATCTGAGAAATGTAGATAATAATCATTTTTGGCCCTTAAGGATGTTGTGGGGATTAAATGAGACTGTGTATAAAGTGCTTAGCATGGAACCCTTCACTGGGGAAATCAGCTGCCATGTAGTGAGGAGACTCAAGCAGCCCTGCAGAGGGGCCCATGTGGAGAGGAACTGAGATGCCCAGCCAACAGCCAGCACCAGCTTGCTGGCCATGTGAGTGAGCCACCTTGGAGGCAGACCCTCTGGTCCCAGCCAAATCTTCAGGTGAGTGCTGTCCCAGCTGACATCTGGACAACAACCTCCCGAGAGACCCTGAGCCAGAACCACCCAGCCAAGCCATTTGCAAGTTCCTGGCCCTTAGGAACTGTGTGAAATAATAAATAATTATTGGTGTTTTAAGCCAGGGGTCAGTGAACTGTCTCTGTAAAAGTCCAGATAGTAAATATTTTAGTCTTTGTGGGCCACGTGGTCACCGCCATAACTACTCTGTCATTCGAGAGCAAAATCAGCCATAGATAAATGTGGCTGTTTTCCAATAAAACTTTATTTATAATAACAAGTGGTGGGTCGGTTTCAGTCTCTGATCCATAGTTTGCCAACCCCTGCTTTAAGCCACTAAAATAAATGATTCATGCATTTCTCATGGTGTATAAAAATGGTCCCTTTCTTCTTAGAGTTGATGGTCTTACCTGGAATGCCATCTCCTGTACATCCTCTCCACTGGATTGCTCAGACCTCAAGGGAGGGTCTGTGCTGATTCACTTCCATGTCTTGACTCTCCCAGCTCTCAGAGAAAGTGCTAACCTAACTATTTGCCGGAGAAACAAACCACGTAAAACTCAAGACACTATTTGTGCCACAAGTAGGAAGCAGACACTTAGGGCTGTGGGAACACTCCAAGGATTAATGTAGTTTGCAAGGTTTCCTGGAGGAGGTGATTTGAGCTGAATCTTGAGGGTAGGTACAACTCATTAAGTAAAGGACAATCATTTCAGACCAGAGGGAACAGCATGAGCAAAGCGTGGAAGGGCAGACACATGTGGTGGGGTCAGTGCATTGAGGGCCTTAAAGGCCAGGCTTGGATGTCATCCTGGAGACCAGGGCTTCTCAAATAGGGGCTTCACAGATGGGCTCTGGGGAGAGATGCTGTCACTTTCCTAAAATTCTGTGACCCAGAGACAATGGGTCCACTGTGGTAAGCCACTGAAGATTTGTGTTTTATTTTTAAACAGAAGAGGGTGAGTTGTTTTGGGTTCCCCATGAAGCAGACATGGAGAAGAGGAACCAAGCAAATGGTTAATTTGGGAGGTGATTCCAGGAAACACTGTAAAGAGAGGGAAGTGAGGCCTGGAAGGAAAGGCAACCAAAATAATCAAGCAGGTTGCTGATGTGGGCTATGAGAGCTCAACCCCAACTGGACCTCAGCCGGGGACCTCTGGGAGACAGTGAGAGACACGACCAAGAGGCATCCCAACTGAGGGCTGGGAGCTGGGTATTCACCCATCAAATCCAATTAGTCATTGGCCAAAGGTGCTGGGGGACCCTTGATTCCCCAGCACCTCTGGCCTCGGGCAGAGAGCTGCAGATGTTTTGGGAAGGCTCCTTGGGCATGGAAAGGTGAGCACCAAGGGGACACCGACACCAAAGGGACAATGACAGCATGTGATATGGGTGGGGTGACACACGCAAAGCAGTGTGTTAGAAAGAGTAATTGAGCAGCTGTGGAAGGCAGGCGGGCACTGACAGGAGGAAGTCAGAGACTGAGACCCAGGGAAGTGGCCGCAGCAGACACTGCAGCCCAACCCTGCCGGGGCCGGGGGTGGAGGAGGGGGTACCGAGGACCAGGCCTGGCCCCACAGACCCAGTGAAGAGGTGGATGGGCCCTTCCCAGGGTCGGAAGCCAGGAGGGGAGGAGGCTGAGTCAGGTTCCAGACAACCCAGGTTTGACATGCCCACAGGGCTTCAAGTGGAGAGGACCAGCCAGGCGGATGGAGCCTCATGTCAGAGCTGGGGAAGGGGTTTGGGAGCCCCCCAGAGGCGGAGATAGGAGAACAGAGCTGAAAACTGACCCAGGAATGTAGCTAGGTGAGGAAAGAGCAAGAGGAGTTAGAAAAGAAGGAGAAAAGAGTACAGAAGGGCCATGGGAAGGGCAGCATTTCTGAGCTGATGCATGGCAAGAGCTTGGTCCCTGAGTAAACAGGGAGTGGAGAGGCCAGACCTCCAGAGAGGGTGGAGAGAGAAGAGGATGAGAAAGCAGCCCCCACACAGGTGGGCAGAACTTCTAAGATGCTTCATGACAAGAGGGAGAAGTGAAGTGAAGATCAGAGCAAAGGGGGGTGGAGAGGACAGAGACCAGAGACAGGCAGATAGAGGGTGGGGAGGGGGAGGGCCCAGCTGGAAACGCTGAGAAAGGACCAAGGGAAGGAGGGAACTAGCAGAGGGGGTGGGATCCCAGAGGTGGGATTCAGGCTCGTTCAGGACCATGAGCAGCCATCCTTCCCTCCTCCTCACACAAAGAAGGACCAAGAAACAGACATGCAGAAAACAGGCAAGCAAGGGCTGGTGGCTTCCTGCTGGTGCCTGAGGCAAGGACCACCAGGCAGCCCCCATACCCAATCTCCTTTTCCCTTGGAGAAAAATATTTCCCCTGATTTTTAGTTGAGCGCATGTCTGCCCTGCATGATACCACATTTGCCAGCCTCCCTTGTGGCTGGACATAGCCATGTGGTTGTGGGCTGACCAGTCCCACCCGCTGGAGGATAGATGTGTTGGGGGCTATCTCGGGCAGCCCGCGGGGAGCCGCGCACCATGCAGACCCTGCACCAGGCTGCGCTGCTCACATCCAGGCTGCTGTGGGAGGAGTTACACTTGCACCTTATTTAAATCATTCTTATCCCAGCTCTCTGTTCTTACACAGGATCTAGGCACCCACTGCTCCCCCAGCTGTCTACTTTCTCTCTCCAAGTTCTTTTCCTCTGTGGCATTTTCCACAACTGGTGCATCATCTGCCTTCCTCCCCCAGCCCCTGTCCAACCAGATTATCAACTCCAGGAGGGCAGGGACATCACCAGACTCACAGCTAAACAAGGAAGCTGGCCAAGGGCCTGGGGCAAGAAGCCCAATGTGTGCAGACAAGGTCCCTGCTTTAGGGGGCACAGTCAGCATGACAACAGATCAACAAGATCAGTTCAGATGGTGGGAAAGGCATACAGGGAACGAAGCAGGCTAAGGGGATGGAGCATGGTGATGGGGGACCGGGTGTATTTGCTTCCATGGTCAGGGAAGGCCTCCCTGGCGAGGTGGCATTCAAGAGGAGCCAGGGAGGACCAGGATGAGCTCATCATTGGAGATTTGGGGAGTGTTCCAGGCAGAGGGAACAGCAAGAGCAAAGGCCCTGAGATGGTAATGAACAGGTGTGCTTGAAGAGCAGGAAGGCAACCAGTGTGGCCTGGGGCAGAGAGATAGAGAAGCGGTCAGCGGGGCTGGATCCTGTGGGCCTTGTGGGCCGTGATAAGGGGAGAACCAGGGGCATCCATGGCAGGTGTTAAGCAGGAGAAGAAGATGAGCTGGTTTTCTTTATATCAGATCCCTTTGGCTTCTTGGGGCAGGGTGGGAGTGGGGGTCGGGGTAGAGGGCAGGGGTAAAACCAGAAGACCACCTGGGAGGCCTTTACATGTACGCAGTCAGGGGTGCTGGATGCCTGGACTAAGCAGGCAGTCACAGAGGCGATGGACAGAAAGGGCTGGTTTGAGAGCTATTTCACAGGCAAAACTGACGAGTCATGGTGATTGTCTTAGCAGACCTGGAAATAAGAATTCAAGTGCAAATTGGTTACTTGGGAGTGGACTCCAGAAAGCAAGGAAGTGAAGGAAGACAGGGAAGGAAAGGAAGTGAATGTAAGGAGTGAAGATCAAGTTGGGCAACCTGGCTTCAATCCCACTGGGAAGTCTGGAGACAGAGTCATCCCCCCCAAGGGGCGAGGAAGCTGTGGGCTTATCCACAACTCCCAGTATCATCTTGGGGTGGGGCGAGGAGGAGGTGTGTTAACTTACCAGCACTCCCAGCCTGCCTGGTGGGTGGCTGGAGCCCTGGGTTCTGGACAGCAAGTACCTGAATGATGAACACCAAATGGTATGGGCAGGGCACCCACTGACAGAGCCGGAGAAATGGCAGGATGGAGAGACTTGGGACTGGATGCCTTTGCCAAGAATTCTCAGGAGCTGAACTGGTCAGAAGTCATGAGGGATTGGAGGGGGACCACTGAGGCCCAGGTAAGGACTGGGATTAAGGGGCTGAGGAAGAGCAGAAGGTTGGTGCCTATCATTTCCTCCTCAGCCCAATTTTGGCTGAGCTGGCTGAGAAGGAGGTGGCTGAGGACCCTGTAGGCTGGGGGAGGCTGTGGGTCCTGAGGATCCTTAGGGCTGGGAGTCAGACGCCAGAGAAGACAATGGGGAGCTCTGAGAACCAGGGCTCGGAAGCTAGAGGCAGCCAGATCTGTGTTCTCTCCATGTGACTCTCTGGGGCCTCCATTTCCCCACCTGTGAAACGGGTCGTTATGAGAACTAAGGACAGAGTGTGGAAGGACCCAGAACTCCAGCCTTTCTAAGGCCAGTGTCTGACCTTGTCCCTCCCCAGTCCTCCTCAAGGGCGGCAGCTCCTACTTCCTCTCTTCCCACCCACCCCCAGCCACCCACCCCCTCCCCATCTCCTTGGAAATACACTCAGACAAGGCCACACCTGCCCCAATCCCACCACCCTTGCCACTGCTCCGCTCCCCTTCCTGCACACCCCCTCGCTCCCTCCATCCTAGCCACTCTACCTCCCTTCACTGCCTTGACCCCAAGTTCATTCCCACCTCCGAGCCTTTGCATCTGCTGTTCCCTCTGCCTGGAATTCTCTCTCCAGATCTCCACACAACTCGCTCCCTCACTTCATTCAGGTCTCCGGCCAGTGTCACCTCTCAGAGAAGCTCTCCCTGACCACCCCTTGTCACTCTCTGCCTCCTCACCCCACTCGTTTTCTTCACAGCACTCGCCCTCACCCCTACTGGGCTGTAAGCCCCAGGAGGGCGGGATCTGGACCTGTCGTGTTGTTGGTTGAGTCCTCAGCGTGTGGACCAGTGCTCAGTAAATATTTGTTGAATAAATGAATGTTTAACTTCTGGGAGCCCTTTAAGACTCAGTTCAGATATCAGCTCTTGCAGGCCTCCTTCCAGCACCTTCCCCGGGGTCTCCACCACCCCTCCGACATGCCTGCATTTTAGAATTTATCCAACTTTGTTGTAATTGCCTGATTTCCCTCTCTGCTCCCCACCAGGCCATGAGGACCTTGTGTCTTTAACTCTCACTGCTCCCTGGCACACAGTTGGTGCTAGGTAATGAATGAATCAATCAATCAATCAATTATCCGATTCCTAAAGGTTGGAATCGAGACAGGGGATATGGGTCAAGAAAACTTGGGGGCCCAGTGTCCCTCACTGCACTTCATGTGAAGTAATTTTTCTATCCCTGAAAGCGGCACATAATAGGGCTGCATGAAATATTTTTTGAACAAATAGTAATAGCTAACACTTATTAGGCACTTACAATGTGCCAGGCACAGTTCATTAACTCATCTAATCCTCACAATAACTTGATTACCATCCCCACTTTACAGATGAGGAAACTGAGGCACAGAGGAGTTCAGCAACTTGCCCAAGGTTACATAAGTAGTAAGTAATAGAACCAGGACTTGAACCCAGGCAGTTGGATGCCAGCCTCCATGTATCACCAAGCTCTACTGCCTCTCAGCTGACAAACAATGGATATAAATAATAATGATGGCACCAACTGCTATAATTTGCACCTTCCCAGGGTCAGCACTTGTCTGGGTGCTCTGCAGTTATCTTTTGATCTCCAGAGTGCCCCTTGGGCATGTATTATCTCCATTTCATAGATGAGAAAAGTGAGGCTCAGATTTAAGGGTGCACAGAAAAGTAAGAGGCTCTGGCTCTCAGCTCCTTCCAGAGTGGGAAAGTTCAGAGGCCTGAACCTTGGCTTTTTCCTCCACCTTTCTGCACTCAGTTCTCCCCCATCTTCCCAGAGCCAAGGCTGGTCCCAGCACCCCTGCCCCCAGCCCACCAGAGACCTGCCGTCCCCAACTATGCAAAACTTCTCTTCATCCTTCCCTTCTCTCCCCCAGCCAATTACTGACAGATGAACTTGATTGTGAACATGTTTTAGAAATATTTTCACTATTGTTTGAAACATTTTCCCTTTGTTTGAAAAAGTGTTACAACTTCAACAGCAGGAACAAGAAAAACCCTATCCTAGTGGACAAGGGCTGTGAGTGTAAAACCAGGAACGACTGTA
Organism: Eubalaena glacialis; assembly: GCF_028564815.1. Taxonomy (NCBI): domain Eukaryota; kingdom Metazoa; phylum Chordata; class Mammalia; order Artiodactyla; family Balaenidae; genus Eubalaena; species Eubalaena glacialis. The sequence continues at coordinate 28,935,847 of NC_083728.1, read as the reverse complement.
TTAAATAATCAGAACTGAAAACCACCCAAACAATAGAACTCCTCAGAGTTCTGGCATCAGGAGGACTTGGGTCTTTGAGGCTGCCCCCAGGTGGGGTTACGGGGTTTGCAAACACAGGAGAGGATATGGGGGTCTCGCCTCCAGTAATAGGTTGTAAATCCTGCTCTAATGCCTGCACCTTCTCCAAAGGGTGCTGAGAGCAGTTTTCTTTTCCACCCTTTTCTGGGAGATGGACTGAAGCCTGGGGAAGATGGGAAATTTGATTCATACAGCAGATCCAGGATGAGGCTAGAGCTGGAGTCCCAGGTTAGAGACTCCACTGGGGGCTCCATCTGGGGCCAAAGCAGGGGCTCAGTACGAAACCAAGATCATAAGTCAGTATGGGGCCCAGGGTATGACTCAGTCTATAAGAAGGATCAGGGCTCAGTGTGTCACAGGATCAGGGCTCAGTCAGAGGCTGGAGTCAGGGTCTACTGTGAAACAACATTCAAGGTTCTGACCGAAAGCAAGATGGTAGCTTAGTCTGGGACTCAGTCCATGATCAAGAATGGGGTCAAAGCCCCATCTGAGACCAGGATTATGATTCAGTCTAAGATCAGGGTCAAGTGTCAGTGTGTGATGAAGGACCAAGGCTCAGTCTATGATGAGAGAATCAGGGTTCAATGTTACGACCAGGATCAGGATTCATCTTGGGTCCCTGAACCACCAAATAGGAGTCTATCACTTCCTGAGACCTTGGGTGAGTCAGTCCACCTACGAGGCCTCACTTTCCTCTTCTGTAAGCTGGGCTAACCATAATCCATTTCCTGAATCCTTCCATAGTTAAATGTCAGGCCAGATGAAATAGCAGATGTCAGTAAGCTTTGCAAACTGTAGGGCACTGGGCAGATGTTTATATAAACACCCCAGAGGAAACCCCAAACAAGGCTTATTGTGGAAAAATCTAAATGTCACTAAGCCTCCTACTCCATCTTCTATCCCACTTTCTCTTCTGTCTGTAAAACTAATAATAGCTAACAGTTACACAGCATGGCCTTGTGCCAGGCACTGTTTTAAGAGCTTCATGTATTTTTAATCTAATCCTCAAACAACTCTATGAAGTAGGTATTAATATCATCCCTATTTTCAGAGGAGGAAACTGAGGCAGAAATAAGTAATTTGCTTAAAGTCACACTTAATACATAGGAAATCTCTGGTTCAAACCCAGGCAGTTTGGCTCCCAAGTCTATGCTGTGTATAGGAACTAGGGTGGGGGATGAGTCTGGGGGATTCTTCATGGAGCAGACAGACAGGGGTAAGAGATGCAGGTCAGCAAAAGGCCTAAGGATGACCCATGGCCCCCAGCAGCCTGCCTGTGCCCAGGAGGCTGAGTCTCTCAGCAGACCCCACTCCTACACAGGGACATAAAAGGCTGGGGGGAGGAGCTGGCGGGTGGCATTAAGTCATCTCTTTAAACTTGTTTGTTTATGGAAAGAAATTTCGGGCCAGCTGCTGAAAACCTGTATTTTATGGGTAATTTTTCAATTTATTTCACACTGGTATTAAAAACAACAACCCAACCTACCATGGAGGCTGTGATTCCACTGGGGTTGGTGAGGGAGGGGTGGCTGACTTGAAGCAGCTCCTTTGTTTGCCTGAGCATCCCAGGGCCAAGGCTGCTTGCCTTCCCTTGGGAAAAACCAGACAAAGTGAAGAATGAAGACAGGGGTTGCAGAGGTTGTGATTTAAGAGGAGAACAAGATGAAGTCCGGTGGAGGAAGGTGGGGGGTTCAATGCCTCTCTTTTACAGATGATGAAACTGAGGTATAGACAATGGAAATTATTAGTGAAGATTTACTCTGGATTAGGCATTGCTTTTACCTGCACTACCTCAGAAGCAGTCAGGATAGAATTAGTAAAATACTGTCTTGGTTTGGGGTTGCTGAGAAGCAGACCCTGAGACACAGATTGGAGTTCATGAAGTTCATCTGGGAATTGATCTTGAGAAACACAGGGCTGAGAATAAGGAGTGAAACAGGACCGAAAGGCAGCCCATGAAGGATGGGTCATCAAGATAGTTACCGCTGGGCACAACTGGAGCTCAACCATGCTGGGGAGTTCTGGGAGACAGCATAGAACATGCCTCAGGCTCTCTCACTTACTGAAGGAGGGAGTGGGGGTATTTGTCCATCACTGGGTATCTCCACTCTGCTACTGAGTCTATTAGCAAAGTTTTTGTTTCAATTATTGTATTTTTCAGTTTTATAATTTCTTTTGGGTTCTTTTTTGTAAGTTCTATTTCTTTGTTGAGATTTTCTGCTTCCATTTTTTTCAAAAGACTGTATAATTTCTTCTCAAAAGATTTTTTTTTTTTTGATGGCTGCTTTAAAATCCTTGTCAGATAATTCCAATATCAGAATCATCATGGTATTAGCATTGGCTGATTGTCTTTTCTCATTCAAACTATGGTTTTCTGGTTCTTGGTATGACAGGTAATTTTCTATATATCCTGGACATTTGGGCTATTATATTAGAAAACTCCAGGTCCTATTTAAATGTTTCATTTTAGCATGCAGTCTCACTGTTTAGGTATAGCATATAGGTTCTCACCTACTTTGGGGGCTGTAGTTGCAATGACCATTTGGTTTCCAGAGCCCTTGCAATTCTCTTCTGGCCTGCTTTGTTCTTCTGGTGTTACTGGGGTAGTATTATCCTAATACCAAAACCAGACAAAGACAGTACACAAAAATATATAGAGATCAATATCCTTCATGAATATAGCTGCAATAATCCTTAATAAAATATTGTCCAGTAGAATTCAGTAATATATAAAAAGAATCATAAACCATGGCCAAGTCGGGTTTATTCCAGGGTGGAAAAAAGCTGATTCAACATTCAAAAATCAATGAATGTACCATATCAACAGGCTAAAGAAAAATCACATGATTATATCAATAGATGCAAAGAAAGCATTTGACAAAATCCAACACCAATTCATGACAAAAACTCCCAGAAAAAATAGCAATAGCAATAGCAGTAATAAAGAGGAACTGCCTCAACTTGATAAAGAGCATCTACAGAAAATCTACAGCTAACATCATACTTAATGGTGAAAGACTGAATGCTTTCCCACTAAGATTGGGAACAAGGCAAGGATCACTCTTGTTCAGCCAGTGCTGGAAGTTCTAGCCAATGCAATAAGGCAGGAAAAGGAAATAAAAGGAACATGAATCAGGAAGAAAGAAATAATAACTTTTATTTTATTTGCAAGTGACATGATTGTCTATTTTGAAAAGCCCTAAAAATCTTTTTAAAAGTACTCCTAGAATTAATAAGTGAGTTCAGCAATGTGGCAGGATAAAAGAGCAACACATAAAAATCAGTTGTATTAACCCAATCAAAAATGGGCAGAAGACCTAAACAGACATTTCTCCAAAGAAGACATACAGATGGCCAATAGGCACATGAAAAGATGCTTAACATCGCTAATTATCAGAGACATGCAAATCACAACTACAATGAGGTATCACCCCACACCAGTCAGAATGGCGATCATTAAAAAGTCTACAAACAATAAATGCTGGAGAGAGTGTGGAGAAAAGAGAACCTTCGTACACTGTTGATGGGAATGTAAGTTGGTGCAGCCACTATGGAAAACAGTATGGAGGTTCCTTAAAAAAATGAAAATAGAGTTACCATATGACCCAGCAGTTCCACTCCTGGGCATATGTCCAGAGAAAACTCTAATTCGAAAAGATACATGCACCCCAATGTTCATAGCAGCACTGTTTACAATATCCAAGACATGGAAACAACCTAAATGTCCATCAACAGATGAATGGATAAAGAATATGTGATATGTATATCTGAATTTGCCGTAAAAAAGAATGAAATAATGCCATTTGCAGCAACATGGATGGACCTAGATTTTATCATACTAAGTGAAGTAAGTCAGACAGAGAAAGAGAAACATCATATGATATCACTTATATGTGAAATCTAAAATATGGTACAAATGAACTTATTTACAAAACAGAAATAGACTCACAGACATAGAAAACAAAACTTATGGGTACCAAAGGGGAAATGGGGGTGGGAGGGATAAATTAGGAGTTTGGGATTAGCAGATACAAACTACTATATATAAAACAGATAAACAACAAGGTCCTACTGTATAGCACAGGAAACTAAATTCAATATCTTGTAATAACCTATAATAAAAAAGAATATGAAAAAGAATACATATATATAACTGAATCACTTTGCTGTACATCAGAAACTAACACAACATTGTAAGTCAACTATACTTCAGTTTTTAAAAAATCAGTTGCATTTCTATATACTAGGAATGAACACATGGGGCAGCAAAACTAAAAATACAGTACCAATCACAATTGTTTTTAAAAAAAGGAAAAGAAATACTTAGGTGTAAATCTAATAAAACATATGCATATGCTGAAAATGACCAACATTGATTTTTTAAAAAATCAAAGAAGATCTTAATAAATGGAGAGACATATCATGTTCATGGATTGGAAGACGCAACATAGTCAAGATGTCAATTCTCCCCAAATAGATATACATACTTAAGGCAATTCTGATCAAATTCCCAACAAGATTTTTTGAAGATATAGACAAAATTACTATAGAATTTATATTGAAAGGCAAAGGAACTAGAATTGCTAAAACAGTTTTGAAAAAGAATAAAATGGGTAGGATCAGTCTACCCAATTTCAAGATTTCTTATGAAACTACCAAAATCAAGGCAATGTGGTATTGGCAGCCAGAACAACACATAGTTCATGGAATAAAATGGATAACCTAGAAACAGATCCATACAAATATACCCAGTTAATTTTTAACAGAGGAGCAAAAGCAATTCAATAGAGGTAATACAGCCTTTTCAACAAATAATACTGGAGTAACTGGACATCCACAGGCAAAAAAGGAACCTTGACTTACACCTCACCCTTTATACAAAAATTAATTTGAAATAGATCATGGACTTAAATGTAAAACAATATAACTTCTAGAAAAAAATAGGAGACAATATTTGAGACTTGGGACCAGGCAAATGTTCTTAGATTTAACACCAAAATCATGATCCATAAAAGGAAAAATTGATAAAGTGGACCTCATCAAAACCTCTGCTCCATGAAAGACATTGGTAAGAGAATGAAAAGACAAATTATGGCCTAGGAGAAAATATTAGCAAATAACATATAGAATAAAGAAGTCTTAAAATGCAACAATAAAAAAATCTAATTAAAAATGTGCAGAAAGACATGCACAGACATTTTTGCCAAAGAGGATACACAGAAACTTGTATACAAATGTCCACAGTAGCTTTAGATTTAATAACCAAAAACTTGAAATTATTCAAATGTCTTTTGGTGGATGAATGGTTAAACAAACTATAATACATCCATATCATGGACTACTACTCAGCAATAAAAAGCAACTATTAATACATGCAATAACTTGGACAAATCTCAAGGAAATTATGCTAAGTGAAGAAAGACAGTCTCAAAAGGACACATACTGCATGATTCTATTATATAACATAAGTGTAACAACATAATTATAGAAATGGAGAACAGATTAGTGGTTGTTAGGGGTTAGGGTGGAAGGGAGGGAGTGGGTGGGATCCTAAAGAAAAGCATGAGAGAGCGAGTCTTGTGATGGTCCGGTTAGGCATCTTGATGTGGTAGTGGCTACGTGAAACTATACATGAGATAAAATTGCATCCCAGGAAACTCTTCAATCCCTGGCAAACCAGGAAAGTTGGTCACTCTAGCAGGGGTCATCCAGCAGCCCTTGTAGCTCTGAGGAGGAGTTTGGGCTTCACCTGGAAGAAAAGCCAGGTCCTCTGGCTGCTTAGGAAGAAGAGCTTGTAGGGGCCAGAACTGACACAGCCAGAAGCTACTACATCAATGGGGCCAGAGTGGCAGACTGGCCAGATGTTCACCAAATGTTTGTTTTCCCCCTGAGCACATGGCTAGACTATATTTCCCAGCCACCTTTGCAGACAGATGTGGCACGTGACTGAGTTCTGGCCAATGAGATGTGGGGAGACATGATCTTCGCCTCCAGTATGTGGTCCTCCATGCCCTGCCCCTTCCTCAGTGAGCTTTAAGCCATGTACCAGAGAGCAGAGCACAAGCTGGAAGGAACCTCGGTCCTGGCTATCCCACAGAAAGGATTTGCTGATCAGGAACATGCACTGCGAGCATAATGCATTGCAGCCATTATACCCATCTTCATTTATTTGTGACGGTGTCCAGTAGTTCCTTAATTGATGGCCCCTGGTGTGTACACCTCCTATTCTGCCATCAGCACCACTGGTCTTGATGTCCTCCCTGTGCACCTATGTTGGGGGAAGGCGACTGGATGGCAGGCTGGGATTCCCAGACAGCCCTCTACAGCTACAGAGAACCCAAGACCCTCTGAGCAGCTCAAGGTTGGGTGGGGGCCTGAGTTCTGGCTCTTAGAACCCTGGAAATACCAAATTCTGAAAGGATTGGAAGGGCTCTTGGAGAACACAAAATCCCATCTGTACCACTGAATGAATGGGGAAACTGAGGCCCTGAGAGAGAATAGGAGGTAGTTGACGTCCCACAATGAATGAAGGGATGAGTGAACATTCATTCATTCTTTTATTCATTCCACAGATATTTATTTAGCACTTTACGTGTCAGGCACAAGGATAAAACAGAAGATTCCTGCCCTCATGGAATTCACAAACAAGCAAATTACAAACATGAACAGGCCTGGTGGTGCTCGGTACTATGGACAATAAAGCAGGACCAGGGGATAAAGGGCACAGGCATCTATTTTGTCTGGAGTGATCAGAGAGGGCCCCTCAGAGGAGGTAACCTTGATTGGAGACAGGCCCTGAGGATATCTGAGGAAGAATTTTCCAAGCAGAGGTAACAGCAAAAAGCCCTGCTGGGGACACATGGCAGAGTTTGAGAAGCGAAGAAGGCGGGGGAGGGGGGGGGGGCGCGGTGTAGGTGGAGCAGAGGGAGTTGGGGGAGAAGAGGCGAGAGGTTACAGGCTGCAGAGCTCTGTGGCTACTAAGTGGCCCCAGCCTCTGCCTGACTCCCATGCACCCTGCCCTTCCCCAGCCCTGCTCACCTGGGGGATGGCCTGCTCTGGACTCTGGAAACTTCAGGGCCAGTGGTGGCTGGGTAGGAGCTGACTTTCAAACTTCTTAAAGTTTGAACTTCTAGGGTCACCTCATTTCTCCAAGTACCCAAATTCCATGTATAAGCTGGGAGACTCCTGCATCTGGAGAACTCATTCATTCATTCATTCAAACATGTTGCATACCTGCTCTGTGTCCAGCATGAGCTAGGCTCCAGGCATCCTAATATGACCTCATCTCTGGCCTTAAAGAGTTGACAGTTCAGAGGAAGGGACAGACACATCCATAGTTACCACCTGGGGTGATACAAGCTGTAATAAAGAGATTGTGGGAGCCCAGAGGAGGCACTGGACCTGGCCTGAGAATCAGGGAAGGCTTCCTGGATGAGGGGCATATTCAGGACTGGGTCCTGAATGAGTCAGTGGGGATGGGGGATGGGATGTAGACCAACATTCCATGGAGAGGCCACTCATGAAAGGCTCAGAGGTGTGAGAGGCTTGGAGGTGTCTGTGAAATACTGCAAGGAGTTGAGATCTGGGATTAAAGGGGTGAAAGGTGGGGTAGAGGGGAAGATGGAGATCAAAGAAGTCAGAACAAGAGGGCTTTGTAGGGTCTGGTGGATGGGGACCATTCTGGGACACCTGGGTGCCCATCCCACCTCTGCCTTAGACTTGCTGGGCTGCCTGAGCTAGGCACCTCCAATCCCGAGGCCTCAGTGGCCCCATCTGTGGAATGGAGCCATTTTGGGGGGGTGGCTCTGACATCCCACCAAGACCCCTAGGATGTTGTTTGTCAGTGTTCGTGGAGCCCTACAGAAGAAGAACAGCCAGGGCAGAGTTGCCTCACTCTCTGTGTTTCCCTCCCCCGACATGCCCTCAAATGTCCTCATTATACTGGCGGCCTCACTAAGGATGAGGACAAGGGGCTGGAGAAGGAGATGCCGGCATTTACCTTCCTTTTTTTTTAATCAAACTACACACACAGGATAAAGGAAGGATAATTGGTCATCAAGAGACTGTCAAACTCTGTGCCCCAAGCAGTGGCTAAAAGGGTGGACACTGGACCCAGACAAACCACTGACCTGCTGTGTGGCCTTAGGCAAGTCACTTGGCCTCTCTGAGCTTTCCTTTCCTCCCCTGTAAAGTGGAGCTAATCAGAATAGAACCTCGCTGGGTTGTTTTGAAGATCATATTATGTGTAAAAGTGCTTAGAACAACGCCAAGCACATAGGCCTCAAAGTGATAGGCAGTATTATTCTTACTCTTACTGTTTTTAGTGGGCAAGGTGGCCGGAGGCAGGAGTGTGCCGTTTGTTGGGGAGAAGGAGGGATTTGGCTCTAAAAGGGTTAAAATTGTACCAGCTGCTCCCATTCTGTAGACAAGGCTGGAGGAAACACAGTCCAGGTCCTGGGCCCCTTCACTGGCTAATTTATCAGGTGCTGGTCACTTTGGGGCTTAGGAGAAAGAGGAAACAGAGAAAGCGGAAAAAGAAAATACGAGGCGGAGAGTGGGTAGAGGGAGATGCTGAGAGGATGGGGTCACCTGGCGCCCGCGCGTCTGTACCTCTGTGTGTGGCGTGGAGGACCGTACCTGTGTATGCCGCGGGACAGTGCCGGGCGCGGGAACGACGCCAGAGCGCGCACGGCGTGACAGACCGACCTGGCCGGGCGACCCCCTCCACCCCCACCGCGCGCCTTCCCCAAGCGGGTTAATGCACCGCCCCCGCCTCGCTGGCTCCTCCCCGCCCGCCCCTCCCAACCCCGCCGACGCCCTCACTAGACCTGGAGGCCGGCCCCTGGGCGGACTGCGGGTCCCTGGCGGCGGGACCGACCCCGCACTCGCTGATGCGCCCGGCGCGCCCCGAGCAGCCCCCGCGCCCGCTGTGCCGCCGCCGCCGGTAGCCGCTGGGCCGTCGGGCCTCCCAGGGAGCCCCGCGCGCCCGCCCAGACCAGGCTGCCCAGATGCGGGCGCCACTCTGCCTGTTGCTGCTCGTCGCCCACGCCGTGGACATGCTCCCCCTGAACCGAAGGAAGAAGCAAGGTACGAGGGGCAGCCGGCAGGGTGGCGGGGAAGGCGCAGCAGGATAGTCAGGGGGGTCGCCCTTGGGGCATCTGCCTGCTGCCTGACGCCCTGGGCTGTTAACTCTTCCAGACTGCTGTCAATCCCACTTTACAGATGGGGAAACTGAGGCCCCAGGGCACCCGTGGGGCAAGCTGGACCAAGAGGCTCTCCAGGGAGGGAAGGAGCTGGCAGGGCTCTCTCATTGCCCCCGCTCCCTATAATCACAGAATTGCTGGGGGGAGGGAAGTGACTTTTGCAGAGACAGGAAGCCTCAGGTGGCAGGCTAGAGGTCGCAGGGCCTAGGGGACAGAGTTAGTGGCTCAGAAATCATCCCAAGCATCCATACTGAGCCAGGAGGTGACATAAAGAGCCCTGAGCTGGGAGTCCAGATGCCCCAGTCTCAGCCCCATTATAGACCCTGATCCCCCGCATCACTTTCAAGAAGCCAGTAATTTTTGGTGGGTTCCGCTCTGGTGAGGGCATGAGCTGCATGAGCTCAGAGAGACCTGAGTTTGAAGACATTTATTCTGGGATGACCTGGAAGATGTCCAGCCCCTCTAAGAGCCTCAGTTTTGCCATCTTGACCTCCTAGGGCCACTAGGAGGATGAACCAAGGTTCAGACCATAAATGTACCTGGGGCACAAAGCTAGGGGCCCCTTGCACTCTCACTTCGGGGTCCTGTGCCACAGCCCTTCCCTGAAGGAGTCAAAACATCCTCAGGAGGTGGGTTTGAGGCTATCCCTGCAGAGCCAGGGTTGGCAGAGCCTGGGGGGCTGAGGAAGGTGAGCGAGTCCCATACCCGAGCTGGCAGCCCTTTGGCCTCCGGATGGCAGTCTGAGAATTAACAACCAGCCACTGTGCCCAGGGTTTTCTAGTCAAGGAGGGAATCCCCACTACATCCTCGTGGCATAGGGCTTATCCCATTCTAAAAGCCAGGTGCCAAGGCTCAGACAGGCTAAGTAACTTTGCTCGGTTGACCAGCAGGTGAATGAAGACCCTGTGCTTCTTTCTTTGCAGCTCTGGTGTGAGGTCTGAGCTTGGCTACATGGGAAAGAGAACGAGAGTCTGCCCTCTGGGCGTTTCTAGTCCACCTGAGTGAAAAAGCCCTAAATAGACACAATCACTCCTCGAGTGAAACAGGAGGCAGAGAGAGGCTGTGGGAGAAGTGGGGGTGGGATTGGGTGGGACAGAGAGACTGTGGCCTGAAGGACTCCAGCTCCAGGTGTGACTGGACAGAAGGATCCAGGGAGGGGAGAGGTGGGTGGGCTTCACATGAGCTGGGGGGCATCTGGGACCTCATGGAGACACTGCTCTGTGAATGGCCCTTGCATAGTAGTTACGGTCATGGGCTCTGGAGTCAGCCTGCCTTGTTCAAATCCCTGCTTCCCCAGTTACCAGCTGAGTGACCTTGGGGAAGTCACTTTGCCTCTCTGAGCCTCAGTTCACCCATCTGACGGTCTTTTAGAAGCTCTCTAAGATCTTTCTCAGTTCTTAAAAAGACCAAAAAATAGATAAATAAAAACTGTCTCCTCAGCGACTCCTCTTTAAAATAGGAATAATAATCCTCTGTATCCAACTCACAGGGCAGATGTGGGGAAGACTGAATGAGTTAGTGTGTACGTTACATGAGTAGCCAAGTACAATAGTCATTCTCCTTTCCTGTCCATTGCATCCTTTGCCTCTCATAACAGCCTAGTGGGGCTGGGGGGATGCTTATTTTCTAGACGAGGAAACTGAGATTCAGAGAGGAAAACTGATTTGTCCAACGTTGCACAGAGGGTTAGTAGCATAGCAGGCTTGAATCTCAATCCGTCTGACATGACGCTGAGAAGATATCTCCTGAGCTGTGTTGGTCTTCTCTTCTCAGAGCCTCACTTTCCCATCTGAAGAGGAGCTGGTTTAGAAGATCTTTAAGATGCTTCTCAGTCAGTTCTAAAAGACACATACACACAAAGAATAAAGAAAAAGAAAACTTCCAGTCCCTCCCCCCATCCCCAGTTGCTCAGTGAGGAGGTCAGGCTTGGCTGCGCCTTACATAGCCACCATTTGGTGAAGGGGCTATTGGCACCCCTCCCCATGGTAGGTGATCTCTTGCGTCTGGGACAGGTGCATGTCCAGCGCAGCATCTTCAGAAAGAGGCTTGTGACTCCATTTATCAGTCAGGTGCAATGGAGATAGCCTTGGATTTCAGTCCAACCGCCAACCCCTTTGCGTAAGTGGATTTTCCCCCCACCACCACCTGCCTGCTGCCCACAGCCTTGGTTTCCCCATTGGCACCGGGGTGGAGGTGGGGGGGGGGTAGCAGAAAGCTTCCTGTAGCATCTTCTGCAAGGTGGTCATAGGAGTCCTGGCCAAATAGGTATGAGAGATGATGGCTTTAGTAAATTTCTTAACTGTGGGACTTATCAGAGCATTCATAGAGAAGAGGCTGAGGATAGAGAGCAGGACCTTTCCCAAACCAGTTACACATTAGAGACCATTTTTCATAAGACAGCTGCTTGGAAAATTGCACATGAGATCCCTGAGGGTCTTACCAGCTTTGACATTCTGGTCTAACTTTGGCAGGAGAATGTGTCCTGAAGGCACCTAGGTATTGGCAGTGTCTTTTCTTTCCCTCCCTTCCCCCTTCCTTCCTTCCTTCCTTCCTCCCTTCCTCCCTTCCTTCCTCCCTTCCTCCCTTCCTTTCTCTCTCTCTCTTCCCCTTGTTCATTCAACAAGCATTACAGGGCAGACCGTACGCCGGGCTCTGTGCTGGGAACTTTGGGAGTGCCGAGGTGAACAGACCTGGGGCCTGCCCTTGAGGAGCTGCCGGTGTCAAGGGATGCCCTTCCCTGGCCCTCTCCTACCTCCCCTCCATGCCCGAGTGCTTGGCCCAGCCTTTGGCCTACTCTGCAAGGTCAAGAGGAACACTCGGTGGGCCCAGCAGCCGCCCAGGCTGAGCTGTCACCCTTGGGGCCTGGTTCCCACAGACCCATGCTTCCTCAAGCTCCAGCATCACTGTTTTTTGATGAAACCTAATTTTTCTGTTTTCAAGACAAAGACTAAAAGAAAAGGCTTGAGAACGGTTCTTGGATCTCAAGTGACTCTTACAAAACATGTTGATTAATTAAATATAAATGAATCAGAACCAGATGGGGATGTTTCTCTTGAAACATGCTGGGGTGTCCCAGCAATAGGACAGTCGGGCAGGGTGAGGGGGCCCTGGTCTGTACCCCTACCTCAATACGGAGCTTCATTTAGGCAATGAGGAGAGGACAGGCCATGACTGACTTTCCCCAGCGTCCAAGGCCTGCTGGGGAGGGGGCTTGGTGGAGGCAATTGTCACCCACATTCACATGGTGCCTTTAGATCCTTCTAGACCTGAGGCAGCAAAGGGCAGAGGGAGGAGCTCGGAAATTCAGGGCCCTCTCCTTCCCTGGATGTGTGATTTGGGGCAGGCCGTGTACCTTCTGCATTGGTTCCACATCTGTGAAATGGGAACAGTTGTACCTACCTGTTTGGTGTTTGGGACAATTCACCACAGTCCCAGAGGGAAGGTGTCCAAAGGCATAGAGTAGGTGCTTCATGAGGACTCAACCACTTCCCCCTCCCATTTTACAGCAGAGCTGGATGCTCCCTGGGCTGGGGGAGGGGAGTTTCATGCAGGTTGAATCTCACCTCTGCCCTTCTCCCCTCTCTGAGCCTCTTTTTCTTTATCTGTAAAAGGACTGTGGCAGCGCCCACTCCAGAGGCCTGTTAGGTGGACTGAATATAATAATTCTCTGTAAACTGAAAAGCCCTATGTGGATGGCCAGGCCGGCAGCACTGTCCCCTGTACACAGACAGAGAAGCTGAGACACAGCAAGCAAGTACCCGAGGCAGGGGTGGCGATTGGGGAGGACCCAGGTTTCTAGTCTCCAGGTCAGGGCCATGGCTGGGCACAGAACAAGGTGTATCCCACCTCCCTCTCCCATGGATGGAGACCACCCCACCCCTGCCCAGCCACCAAAGGAGACCCTTGAGGCCACTTGGGGCCAGCCACGTGCCGGGAGCTCTGCATGTGGGTTTCGACATCTGACTGACTATGGCGCTGCCTGTGTTACACCTATTTCCTAGACAAGGGGTCTGAGGCTCCGAAAGGGGCAGGGACCTGCCCAGGAACTCCCAGCAGCTGAGCTGGTACGTGGACCCAGAGTTTTGGAGGCTCCAAAACCTGTGCATAGAAAAAGAAATGAATTCTGCTAGAGACTTGCCGAGGGCTGCAAGGAGGAGGCATCTGAGAAGAGCCCCATCAGAGGGCTGCAGAGGTGGCAGCAGCATAGGAGCTGGGGACTCTGGCAGGAGGAGGGGAGGGTCTGGCTGAATGGGAAGGGCCGAAGGGGCTGTGTGGCAGAGGGGGTGGAGGTCCGATGGCAGACAGGGCCAGAGCCCAGCATCTCCTAGAGATGTCAGGAATGCATCCATCAGAAAAAATGACATGGACCGGATCCCGCTGCTTCTCAGTGCAGCCTAGAGAGGCTGGTCGGCGGCAGTCCTAGTCTCAGCTGAGGAATCTGAGACTCAGAGGTGGGACGTTACTTGGCTGAGGTGTCACAGGACAAGGGGACCTTCTTCCCTTTGTTCCCCTGCCTCCTCTAGTCCATCTGTCAGTCCACTGTCTCTTCATCCATCTTTCCATCCTTTCATCTAGTGAAAAAACTGAAGCTTACGTTGATGCAGAGTTTTTCCGTCAGCAGATGAGGGAGATAAATTTAGTAAATGCAGCTAGCATTTAGAATGCCGAAATGGAGTAGAATGGATAAAACAGAACAGAATAGTATAGAGTAGAATAAAATAGAGTGGGGTCGGCAAACTGTTTTTGCAAAAGGCCAGATAGTTACTATTCTAGACTTCATGGGACATATTCTTCCTGTTTTGTTTTGTTTTTTTACAAGCCTTTAAAACCATTAAACCATTCTTAGCCTACAGGCCATACAAAAAGAGGCCATAGCCCAAAGTTAGCCCATGGGCCATAGTTTGCCAGCCCCCTTTTTAGAAAATATCAGAGTGCATTGCAAGTGTTAAGATTAATTATCATTTTGAGAAATGGGTTTCGGCTTACATATGTATGTGAATGTGTGAGTGGGTGCATGTGTGTGCACATGGGTGTGGGTGTCTGTGGGAGTGTGTGAATGAGTGTGTGTGTACTCTGTGTACTGTGTGTGTACTGATGTAAAAATGTAATTTTTACCATTCCCCAAAAAGTGTGGAGCTTTTGGCTGAGCCCAATGCAGTGCTCCTGACAGCTCTGAGAGGCGGGTTCTAGGGGATCCCAGTATTGCAGATGGGGAGACGAAGGCCCCATGGGTCACACAGCCGTAGGCGTGTGAACCCAGAGAGTCTGGCTCTGGAGCCCCAAACAGGACACCGAACTGCCTTTATAAGTAGCAACTGCCCTCGACACATTTTGCAAACCTCTATTTCTTGTGCTTGTTTCTAACGGCCCAGAATCTGGCGGCCACGTCCTTCCCAAGGTGTTTTCTTTTCCCAAGGTGGATTTTAGCCCTAGGACCCATTGGGGGCCTAAATATCCCTCCTGCATTAGACACCCTCAAGCAGCCAGTCAGCGCCGGACATTGCATGTTCCTGTCTCATCGACCCTCCCCCAACCCTGCCAGGTGGATATGGTTGCCCCTCTTCCTTTACAGAAGAAGCAGGCTGGTTCAGAGAGAGAAACTGGCTTGTCCAAGGTCACATAGCCAATGTTCCTGATTCCAGAACCACAGGAGCAAATCCCGCCTACTATAGACCGCTCCAGAAAGTCCATCTAATGCTGCCATTAACCACCCTGTCATTTATATAGCACTTTATTGTTTGCAGAGCAGTTCAACTTTCATTTTCTCTCTGGAGTTCTGGAGAAGGTAGAATAATGGAATGTTAGGACTGAAAAGGCCAGTTGAGACCTTTGAGACCCACGCTTGTAAAAATGGAGCCTCAAGTGAGGAAGTACCTCACCCAGGATCATCCAGCCAGGAGTGGAGGTGAGGATGCAGGAAAGCGAACGGGGGTGGTGAGGGTGGCCTTGGATAGGCAGAGGAAGGCAGCTTGCTCCAGGGCCTGAAATCTGGTTTAGAGCTTCTCAGAGCCTCAGTTTCCCCTGTGTGACTTGGCAATGCTCAGTCTGCTTTGCCTTTCTCCCAGGCCTAGAAGAAATGTTAGATGAGAGGATGGAACCAAGAGGGCTTTCAGAGCTTGAAGGCTGTCTGCAGAGGTTTCTTAATAACCAGAGGCCAGCCTGGGGTCCAGGAGCCTCATAAGGGCCTCCAGAGTTACCTGAGTGCCAGATGGGGGTCTGTGGCCTGGCTGTGTGGTTCCATAAGAGGGACCTGGTGGAGGCCTGGACCCCACACAGAACCACCATGGCCTGGAGGGCAGTCCTTCCATCAGAGCCCCAGGCTGTGGACACTGTCAGGACGTAGAACAGCCCCAGACTCTGTGGACACCCAGGAGCACACGCCTCACGTATATATCCACACACATACATGTTCCTAAAAACATTTATTTGTTTCTTTTAAAGTACTTAATTTTCACTGGCACCAAAGGTTTAGAAAAGTCTCTTTTTGATTTGGTTTTATGGTTGAGCATTTACTCTATGCCAGATGTTACCTGTGTTGTTTTATTTTATTTGTCAATATCAGGTACTATGCATATAAACCGACTAAATTCTCCTAATAAACCTGTGATGTGGGTACTATTATTATCCGTATTTTACATATGAGAAAACCGAGGCACAGAGGGGTTAAGTGACTTTCCCCAGGACACACAGCCAAGTTCAAATCCTTCCTAGTCTCAGAGCCAAGCTCCAACTACTGAGCTCAGTTGCCTCCCACCCTTATTTAGTCCTCACATCAACTTGCGAAGGGACTGTTAATATCCACATTTTACAGAAGAGGAAACTGAATTAAGAAGAGAGGAGCATTAGTTGAAGTATGTGAAACTGCCATTTTTGTAGGTTGAAAACAGCCAAATATTAGCGATTTCATATGTTCCAGTCCAATAGCTTGGCAAGTAAGTTTGGCAAAGCCAGGATCTAAACCCAGACAATTGATTCCAAAGGTTAGGTGCATAGCCATCCTGCCTGGCCTTCTCCCAATTCATCCAGATAATAGCCCATGAGGTGATTTGATCCTATTATTCTCCAGAGGCCCTCCAAGCACAGAGAGGGCAATCGACTCGCCAGGGTCACATAGCCAGGATGGGGAGAGGTTGGAATGTGACCCCCAGGTCTCCATAGCCAGAACCTCCTTTTCTCAGCCCTGTGCAGCAGTCAGCGCCACTCAGGACACATGAGCCCTCGGCCCCACCCCGGGGATTCCTCCAGGGTCCCGAAGGGAATGGTCTGGTTCCCATTGCCTGGGTGAAGCTCACTTGTCTTGAGCACTGCTGCCTCAGGCTAGGCCATTACTGCCTGCCCCTGGGATGATTTCTTGTAATGCCGCGTGACTCATAGGGCCCCTGCTCTGTGGCCCGTGGTGGGGACTCCTCTGTGCTGCTGTGAGTGGGGGGTTCTGTTTCAGCAGCTGAGAAGAAAGGCATTCTCAAGCCTGGGGGACCCAGACTACATAGGGAAACCACTCCCTTTCCCTGCAGCCTGACTGCTGTACCCACATCCGCAGGGGTGGAGACACCCAGAAAGGAATGTCACAACTGCCCTTCTGCAGCCTGCTCTGGTGTTGGCAGGCAGGCACAGCTGTCTCTAGCAAGTGCCAGATGAGCAGTGGGAGACTGGCTGTCTGTCACGAAGGCCACGGGCTCTACTGCTCACCAGCTGAGTGACCTTGAGCAGGTCACCTCTCCCCTCTGGGCCTCAGTTGGCTAATTTGCAAAATGGGGCATGAAACGCATCCCTAGCACATAGTGAGTGCTCAGTTAGTGACTATGAAGAGTGTCCAGTGCCAGGCAGTGGGTGTGGGATTTGGGCTGTGACAGGCCTGGGCTCAGCTCCCAGCTCTGCTACTGCCGTGCTTGGGTGAAAATATTTCACTCCTGAATCTCATTGTTGTCTATCAATACAATGGGGATGATAATAGCATCTACATCATAGGATTGCCTTGAAGGTCAAAATTGTGCATGTAACCCACCTGGGAGACAGTAGGTGCTAATAAATGGTGGTCACAGTCATGCGTCATGGGAAGGTTGGCTCCTTCTAGCATCCAGGACATTCCAGCCTGATGTCAGACATGCCCCTGCCTGTGTTTGAAAGTCCTCTGTAGACCTAACTCTCCAAAAGAAGGTTATTTTGGGGAGCCCAGATTCAGAGGATAGGGAGGTCCTAGGTGCTCTGTGTCTATGGCACAGTGACTCACCCTCTCTGAGCCTCTGTTCACTCCTCTGTGAAAGGGAACCTCAGAGAACAGCAGTGAGGATGGAAGGATGTGTGTGTGTGTGTGTGTGTGTGTGTGTGTGCTGCTGGCACATTATAAATGTATAAATGATGTGATGGCTATTTGTGGATGAGGCCATGATGGGGCCTGACATCCTGCCCTCTGCCCATGGCAGGCTGGAAAAACCCAGTCAAATGCTGCCTTTCAGACCTGATTTTCCTTCCTCCTCCCCTCTTGCCCCACTTCTGACAGGCATTTGAGTCAATCAGACTTAATTCATAGCACATTATCAGCATCAGTCGAGCTGATAGTACTCTTGTTTTGTATTATTTTATTTCTCTTTCCTTATTTTTTAAATGGTTACAAATTGCCAATTTTTAATTTCACTCAAAATTTATTTCACTTATTTAAATTTTTTTCATTTTTATTTTATTTAAACATTTTAATTTTATTTTTAAAGTTTTAATTTTTATTAATTTTAATTTATTTAAATTTACTTTAATAATGTATTTTTATTTTATTCTTACATTTTATTTTTCTAAGTTTTTTATTTTATCATTTAGTTTTAAAATGCCATTTTATTTTAAATTTTTTATTAATTTTAGTTATTTTTTATTTTAAATCTTTTAATTTTACTTTTTGGTTTTTTTCATTTTAAAATTTTTATTGTATTTTTATGTGCCCACTTTTTTACTAGGTTTCCTGAATTTTTCTTGTCAGTTTATAGTACTTCTTTGTATTACCTACATATTAATCCCCTGTTGGTTTTGACATGGAAGATATGTTTCTTCAATCTGATACCCAGCTACTAACTTTGTATGTCCTTTGGAGAAGAGAAATCGTTACTTATAATACTGTTCATGTGATCAGTCCCTTGAAGGTTTTTTAGGTAGGAGGGCGTTGTTTCTGCTGTATATTCTGGGCTTTTTGATTTTACAAAAAGTCCTCATAAGATGGTCTCATGAGAAGGGTGTGAGCCCCTGATTCTCTGTCCCTTGAGCGGATCACCCTTCCCGCAAGTGATTCTTCCCTGACAAGTGTTGACAGTCCTGATGCAGCAGCCCTCAGCCCTTCCTGAGTACATTCCTGGAACTCAAATTCGGGTGACGCTTCTCTGTCCACCCTCATTCCTGGATGTCCCCTGAGTCATCGCATTTCAGCCAGCACATGTCTGTTGAACACTTGCTGTCAGCTGGCCCCTGTCCTTGGGGGCCCCAGACTGATGAAGGTAGCAGGCCCAACAGAGTGAATAGGAGAGGTGTCAGCTGGAGACCCTTGGCCCTCGGACAGGGGACGTTGGCTTGACGTCCTCCCTGCAAGGCTTGACGTCCTCCCTGCGAGCGGAGCATCCCCACAATGGCTGACGTTCTCCCAGGGCCGCTTTGGCTGAATAGCTTCAGTTCGTAGACCATCTTATTCCCTTGCATCAATAACCCTCCCTCCAACCACCTCCCGCATTAAAAGAAAAAGAAAAAAACTGAGCACTCAGGACATTTCTGGGTAACACAGACTTTATTGAAGGTCTGGGGATGCTGCTAAGGGCTCCATGGTTTCAGACTTAAGACCACTGGGTTGTTCCTGCAGCCTCCCCTCTTCTCCTCCTGTCTGACCCTGCACACAGCTCAGGGCCCCTCTTTGGCCCTGAGAGACGTATGACTTTCAGTGGCACTTCTCTACCTTTGGAGAGCCACTGGGCATTAGTCAGCAGGGAGGGGCTGACAGGCCATCAGGGAGGCATGGCTCCCAGCAGTTAGGAGCTAGGATTCTGGTTTGCATCCCACCTGACTCTTCACTGTGGGTTCTTACGTCAACCACTAACCCTAACCCTAACCCTAACATCTCTGAGCCTTAGTTTTCTCGTCCATGAAAATGTGTAAATGTAGCCCAGCTTTGCAGGGCTGTGATGGGTTTGCAGTGATTTAACACAGGACCTGGTAGCACAGGATCCTGCATGCTGCAGACGGCATCAGCCTGATTCTCCCCATCTGCAGACCTGGTCCCTCAGAGGATCTACAGGAGCTCACAGAGACCAGCACCTCTGGCTGTGGCTGCTCATCTTGGTTCCAGCCCTTAATCCTGGTTTTAACTGGGCAAGAAGGATTATGGTTCCCATTTTGCACATGAGGAAACTGGGACCCACTGACAGTGGTTGTAGAATTTCCAGGCCCTGCAAGCCTAGGTCCCTCCAACTGTCTGGGTTTCGGTGTGGTGGAGACAGTGCCCCAGGACCATGAGAGGTTTCCAAGGTAGAGCCCCACCATATACTGTGCCTGTGTCCCCTTCTTCCATTCAGCTCCTCCCTACTGGCATCACACCATTTCTTGAGCACCTACTATGTGCCGGGTGATTTTTGTGTGCATTAGTTACCCACAACCCTAGAAGATAGGACCCATTTTACAGAAGAGGAAAGTAGAATCCAGATAGGTGAAGCCACTTGCCCAGGTTTCCACAGCCCCCATACAGTCTGGGTTGGAAGCCAAGGTGGGGCTCCGAAACCAGAGCTCTTTTTCCCTGTGCCAGGAATTGGTGAGCAGAACCCAGGGCAGAGCATAAGGACAAAGTTGGCTCCCATTTGATGAGTCCTTGGCATGTGAGCTGGGCACAGAGCCAGGGGCTCTGCAGATTATTACCTCCCTTTATCCTCCGGGCACCCCTTCGATAGCATCATTCTCATTTTGCAGCTGAAGTGTGAGGCTCAGAGAGGTGAAAGGGACTTCCCAGAGTCAAGGTGGCAGAGCTGGGATTCATACCCAAATGTGTGTGACCTGGACTCCCGCCTGCCCAGCACTGCCTCCCTCCCATCTCCCATTTCCTGGGCAGTTGGTCTGGGGGCCTGGCCCGGGCAGATGTCACTGTGACTCACCACCTATTCTCACCTTCGAGAATGACTTAGGGAACCATCCAGACAGGGCCTCGGGTTTCAGTCCAGCTTGGGGGCGGCGGTATACAGCTGGTTTAGGGAGCAACTGAACAGCAGAGCGGCTTCAAACAACCAGAGGGAACCTTGAATGAGACCTTGTCCTGGTGGCCTGCGAAAGTCGAGAGGCCACAGCAGGTCAAAGAGGCACAACCCGAGCCAGTGACAAGGAGGAGCAGAAGTGATTCAGGCATCTCTGGAGGAGGCTGCGGGGCAGACACAGTCATGGGATTCTTGGATTAGGTCCCTTGAGAGCTGAGGACGGGCAGCTGAGATCTGCTCACACCAGCTACCTGCTGCCCCATGGACTAGGCCACTTACCTTTTCATTCTCATAATAGCCCACAAGCAAGACTTGTCCATCTGCTGCTCACAGCCAGCAGCCTGGTCCAGACCCCCTAGATGACCACAGGCCTCCGCCCTGGGCTCCCAGCTCCCACTCCTGCCCCCTACTCTTCGTTCTGCTCAGCCCCAGAGGGAGCTTTCAAGATGGCAGACGCTCCTTGGCCTGCACCACGCAGGGCCTTCCCATCTTGCTTCCAGGAAAACCCAGCGCCAGCCACACTCCTGCTGAGCCTACCACCCAGGTCTGGGCTGATCCGCCATTCTGACCAGTCCCTGTGCTCTGGCCTCACTGCGCTCTTGCATGCTAAACCCCTGGACCTTTGTACCTGCTGGTCCCTCTGCCAAGAATGCTTTCCTTATATGTCTCAGGGGGTCCTGTCTTGTGGCTGGGACCCTCCTCTCCTCTCCTCACTCTGTTTACTGTCATTCACTCACTGTCACTATCTCAAATGACCTCTCTTTCCTTTAGGATGCAAACTCCCTGAGGGGAAGGGCTGTCTTGTCCACTGATGTATCCCCTGTGCCTACAACAGTTCTTGGCACATAGTAGGCCCTCGAGCACATTTGTGAAAGGAACAAGCTTTCCAGTGAGTGGGTGATTGCCTCTATCTTACATATGAGCAAACCGAGGTTCAATAACGGGCCCAGGGAGTGAAGTGTGGAGCTGGGATTTGAAGGGGGGGTTGTCTGATCCCAAGCCTTGGGTTCCCACCTCCACTCTTTATGCCTCACTGCTGAGCAAGACTGATTGGGAGCCTCATCTATTGTGGGGAAGGGGTGACAATAGATGTGTCACCTGGAACAGCAAGGGCCCAGCCATCCTCAGTCCCAAAGCAGGTGCAGCAGTGGGTATAGCAGGCCTGGCCTCCCCAGTTAGAGGCCAGGGACCAGGCTGTTCACAAGGCCAGACAGGGAGAGCCAGCTGGCTGGAGATAAAAAGCCAAAGGCACCCATCCAGAGACCAGGGTTCCAGCCCTGCCTTCCAGTGACCCACTGTGTGGCTCTGAACAAGTGCCTGCCCCTCTCTGAACCTCAGGGCACCATTTGTAAAATAATACTACTATCCGTATACTACAGAGTTCAAACTCTAATAGACACTGCCCAAATCCTTTTTTAAAGTGAGCACTGGATGTTGTCAGTCTTTTAGTTTGCCTTTCCGGTAGGTCACAAGTAATATTTTGTTCTTATTCTAAACATCATTTTGAAAATTATTAGTGCAATGTAATAAATAGCTCTTCCTGAGGTTACTGGCCCATTTGTCTTTCTTTTTTGAATTACTTGTAATATTTTTGCCCATTTCACACCTTGGGTTGTTGCTGTTTTTCTTCTTCTTGATTTCTAAGAGCTCTTTGTATATTAAGGATGGTAATCCTTGGCCTTCTTTTGTGAGGCATAATGATCAGAGTGGACATGTAACAGAGGATCACAAACCTGACATTTGCGTTTTTTCTCTCTCTCTCTAATTCTGTTATATCTCTAAAACCCAATCCTTAATAACTTTGGGTAGATCTCAGAGTTTCTGGTATTAAAATCTCAGTTTGGTGCTAAATTTTTAAAAACACAGGTCTAATTCAAAGCTGTCTCCTTCCCCATCACTGACTTGCCTCCTGACTCCATTGATCTGCCCTGTTGGGAGATGTGTCATCCTCCCTCCCTTCCTCCCCTGTGTGCTGGGGAGCAGAAGAGGGATGGGGACAGGGACAGCTGTGTCTTACTTCTCTGGTGCTGCTGTGGCCTCACAAGTCCCAGCAGTGAGAAAACTCGGGGCCGCATCACCAGTGAGCACAGGGAAGCGGTTGGGTCTAAACGTTCCTATGCCTCCCTCCACATCCTCTGTGTGTGGCAGGTGCCCTACCTGTGGCATGGCTGTGACTTATTAGGGGAGGAGCATGGCCTCGACCTCTTCGTATATTCCCAGCTCCCTCACTACCCCATGGTACCCCTACAGCCCCTTTGGGTTGGAAATTTTGGATCAAGTTCAACAGCCTCCTTCAGTGTCCATGTGATCTGGACAGAGAATTGGCCAAATGGTGGCAGCGCAGGCTTCTGAGAGACTGACCCCTCCCCTTCTGCATCTCTCATTCATTCTCCCCCCTCCCCCAATAGACATGGGAAGGATCAGCAAGTGTGTGTTCAGTCAGGGGATGAAATGCCCATTTCCATGTCTTATCGGGTTCCCTCCAAACTGTGAGTGATTCTCTTGCCACCCCACCTGGGTTTAGGGAATTGGGGAAGTGCCCTGCCCCACCGCAGCCCCTGCTAGACAATCCTTCCTGGATCCTCTTCAGACATCGGTTTACACCAGCTGGTAGGCAGTGGAGGGGGAGAGGATGGAGGGTGCAAAGATATCTGGCCTCCCCCTTGCTAAGTTCTGAAGGGGGTGTCTGGCTCCAATTCCATACTCACGAGGCAGATTTCTTTAGAACACAGTGGTAAGGGGAGGGGAGGACTCAGACTTTGTTTCCACCCTTAGTCACAAGTTTTGGAGCAGCAAGATACATCTTGTTCCTTCGTTCACCCAATGGACATTTACAGAGCACCCAGTGTACCCCGGCACTGTGCATGGCACTGGGAGGCGTGGGTGAACAAGACAAGGTGCCTGGGAAATTTCCCTTCCTGATCTAGTATCATTTTGCGCATTTTTCTAAAATGTTTCCACAGGTCTGTGATTTGTCTTTTAACTTTGTCCAATAAATCAAATAAAAGAAAAAAGTTTTTGTTTCTTGTTTTCACTGGAGTCTAGACAAGGGCCTGGTATATTGTAGGCATTCAAGAAACACCTACTGAATAGATGGACGGATGGGTGGATGGATGGCTATTGGGCCCTTAGAAACACTGAGTTTAACCATCCATTTGACAGATGGAGAAACTGAGGCCCAAAGACAGGGAGGGACTTGCCTGAGGACCCACAGAACCGGGATAAGAGTCCATATCTGGTGCTCTCTCCCTTCTACAAGGTTTTGAGAGGGGGAGGGAGCCTGTGGGGAGAGACCAGACTCAGAATAGGGTCCCTAAAGATGCTCACCCCATGTCTGGAGGTCCAAACTGGATTCCCAACTCATTGTCACCGCTCGGAACCTCCAGTTACCCCGGGTGCTGGATGAGAGGGGCTGGGGCTGTCCCTGGAACACCAAGAAGGTCCAGTGCTGAGGCCCAGCCCCATTCCCTGATGCTCACCGGCGGCAGAGCCCCAGGTTTTCTCTGCACTGGGAGCTGATGGTATATCCAAAGCTTCCTTAGGGCTTAATTGTAAGAGGCAATGAGGGTGTTTACATGGGACATATTCTAGGGGCTAGGTTCTCCGCAGTACTTAATAATAGCTACCAGTTACTAAGACTCCCTGGCGTTAAATCCCAGCTTGCCACTATGTGATCCTCAGCAAATTACTTACCTTCTCTGTGCCTTAACTTCCTTGTCTGTAAGAGGAGATAATAATACCTCGTAGGGTTGTTGCAACAGAGTCTGGCCTTGTAAGAGCTCCACACTGCTCACAGCTACCCCATTGCCGTGCACCTACCATCTGCCAAACCCTGTTCTGAGCATGTCAGATGTCAGACACACCAACATACTGAACCTTCTCAGCAATGCATGAGGACAATGATTATGCCCATTTTACAGATGGGGAAACTGAGGCTTAGCTTGCGATTTAGACCCAGGCTGTCTGCCAGCAGAGACCAACTTAACTGCTACACCATGCTGCACTGCCTCTCCTGCCATTGGTGCTGAGGGACTTCGGGGCTTGAAAGTCTTTAGAGATTATCCATGCCCTTAGGGGATGCCCCCAGAAGTGAGCAGAGGAAACCAAGAGGACTGGCTCGAGATCCTCCCCCTCACCCTATGCAGGCCTCAGCCAAAGCAGCTCAACTCTTAGCTGCCCTATTAATCGAGCTCCCAGATCACATCCTGTCTTGGGAAAAAGAAAGCTTCCTTGGCTGAAAAAAGTTTGAAAGTCCTCTGTCAAGACCAATCCCTTGTTTTTCTGCTGAGGAAACTGAGGCTGCCAAGGTCACACAGTGAACCTGAGTCCCAGCCGAGACGGGAAGCACGGTCCTGGCTCCTAGCCCCGAGCTCTGTTCATTGCGGGTCTTCAGCATGATGGGGTGAAGGGGTCATTTGTGGAGCAAACTGCGAGACCTGGTACCTCTCAGTCGAGTGCATGTTAGGAATCATGTGCTCTCAGTTCCTCTTAGGAAGTTCCCCCACCTTTCCTGGAATCCTGGCACTCATCCTCCCCACGGCTCATGGGGGGCTCCTGGACTGGATTAGTGGGCACCATCCCCCCTACCCCTGGCCTGTGGCATCAGGTCTCCAGATTGGCTGGACGTGTCCCACCAGGTCCTGACTGCTGCAGCATCCTGCCACTCAGCCAAAGCTGAAGCTTTCACAGCCTCCCAAAGAGCCACAGGAGGCCTCCACAGCCCTAAAGAGCCCAGGAACCATGAACTCCTCACAGAGGGAAAGGGAATTAGCAGCTAGTGTTTCCTGCCCCCAGTATTGCCAGGCGCTTTATACACAGCTCTTGGGGCGCTTTATAGCACCCAAGGCAGGCTCAGAGAGAATCAGAGAAGCAAGAGACCTGTCCGACGCCACACGGCAAGACAGCCCCATAGGCAAAGCCAGAACCTGTCTGAGTCCACTCCCCAGCCCACAAGTTCTCACTGAGCACCCACTGTGTACCAGGTAGCGGTGCTACAGACGTGAACAAGTCAGAAACACCTGCCTCAGAGAGATTCCATTTGTGTGTGTGTGTGTGTGTGTGGTGTAGCAGGGCCTCTTGAGCACCTACTATGTGCCAGGCACTGTTTTGAGCATAATGCATTTTATCTGCAAAATAGCCCTGTAAAAGTCAGTAGAAGAAGAAACTGAGGCACAGAGTATTTCAGCAACTTGTTCAAGGTCACGCACACAGCAAACCTAGTCTTCTTTTTTTTTTTTTTAAACATCTTTATTGGAGTATAATTGCTTTACAATGGTGTGTTAGTTTCTGCTTTATAACAAAGTGAATCAGTTATATATATACATATGTTCCCATATCTCTTCCCTCTTGCATCTCCCTCCCTCCCACCCTCCTTATCCCACCCCTCTAGGTGGTCACAAAGCACAGAGCTGATCTCCCTGTGCTATGCGGCTGCTTCCCACTAACTATCTATTTTACATTTGGTAGTGTATATATGTCTATGCCACTCTCTCACCCTGTCACATCTTACCCCTCCCCCTCCCCATATCCTCAAGTCCATTCTCTAGTAGGTCTGTGTCTTTATTCCCGTCTTGCCACTCGGTTCTTCATGACCTTTATTTTCCCTTAGATTCCATATATATGTGTTAGCATACTGTATTTGTTTTTCTCTTTCTGACTTACTTCACTCTGTATGACAGACTCTAACTCCATCCACCTCACTACAAATACCTCCATTTCATTTCTTCTAACACAAAAAGAAAAGGAACTGTCCTCTCCGTATTTTTTCAGAAGAATAGCAACTGCACATACCCAACACTTCATGACAGTTTTACATGTAGGACAATAGCAAGACAATTCCTTACACAATTTCACATACTTGACACTTTCACACGCAAGAGAGTTTTGTGACAGTTCCACAGACAGATGGATTTTGCAACAGGTTCGCACTCCGGGCAGATTCGTGACAATTCTGTTCATGGATAACGGCGTGCCGAGCTCTGGGGACATGGATGCCGGGGAAGCCAGCTGGGGGTTGTGACTGCCTCCCCTGGTCCTGGTCTCAGCCGCTGCTCCTACCCACCCCCCTCACCCCCCGTGCAGCTTGCCGAATGATGAGGAATCCAGTAACAGTTCTTTTTTTTTTTTGAATTTTATTTTATTTATTTTTTTATACAGCAGGTTCTTATTAGTAATCAATTTTATACACATCAGTGTATACATGTCAATCCCATTCGCCCAATTCATCACACCACCACCCCCACACCCCTGCGGCTTTTCCCCCTTGGTGTCCATACATTTGTTCTCTACATCCATGTCTCAATTTCTGCTCTGCAAACCGGTTCATCTGTACCATTTTTCTAGGTTCCACATATATGCATTAATATATGATATTTGTTTTTCTCCTTCTGACTTACTTCACTCTGTATGACAGTCTCTAGATCCATCCACATCTCAACAAATGACCCAATTTCGTTCCTTTTTGTGGCTGAGTAATATTCCATTGTATATATGTACCATATCTTCTTTATCCATTCATCTGTCGATGAGCATTTAGGTTGCTTCCATGACCTGACTATTGTAAATGGTGCTGCAATGAACATTGGGGTGCATGTGTCTTTTCGAATCGTGGTTTTCTCTGGGTATATGCCCAGTAGTGGGATTGCTGGATCATATGGTAATTCTATTTTTACTTTTTTAAGGAACCTCCATACTGTTCTCCATAGTGGCTGTATCAGTTTACATTCCCACCAACAGTGCAAGAGGGTTCCCTTTTCTCCACACCCTCTCCAGCATTTGTTGTTTGTAGATTTTCTGATGAAGCCCGTTCTAACTGGTGTGATGTGATACCTCATTGTAGTTTTTTTTTTTTTTTTTTTTTAGAATGCAGTTTTAAATTTTATTTATTTATTTATTTATTTATCTATGGCTGTGTTGGGTCCTCATTTCTGTGCGAGGGCTTCCTCTAGCTGCGGCAAGCGGGGGCCACTCTTCATCGCGGTGCGCGGGCGTCTCACCATCGCGGCCTTTCCCGTTGCGGAGCACAGGCTCCAGACGCGCAGGCTCAGTAATTGTGGCTCAGGGGCCCAGCTGCTCCGTGGCATGTGGGATCCTCCCAGACCAGGGCCCGAACCCGCGTCCCCAGCATTGGCAGGCAGATTCTCAACCACTGTGCCACCAGGGAAGCCCCCCTCATTGTAGTTTTGATTTGCATTTCTCTAATAATTAGTGATGTTGAGCAGCTTTTCATGTGCTTCTTGGCCATCTGTATGTCTTCTTTGGAGAAATGTCTATTTAGGTCATCTGCCCATTTTTGGATGGGGTTGTTTGTTTTTTTAATATTGAGCTGCATGAGCTGTTTATATATTTTGGAGATTAATCCTTTGTCCGTTGATTCGTTTGCAAATATTTTCTCCCATTCTGAGGGTTGTCTTTTCGTCTTGTTTATGGTTTCCTTTGTTGTGCAAAAGCTTTGAAGTTTCATTAGGTCCCATTTGTTTATTTTTGTTTTTATTTCCATTACTCTAGAAGGTGGATCAAAAAAGATCTTGCTGTGATTTATGTCAAAGAGTGTTCTTCCTATGTTTTCCTCTAAGAGTTTTATAGTGTCCAGTCTAACATTTAGGTCTCGAATCCATTTTGAGTTTATTTTTGTGTATGGTGTTAGGGAGTGTTCTAATTTCATTCTTTTACATGTAGCTGTCCAATTTTCCCAGCACCACTTGTTGAAGAGACTGTCTTTTCTCCATTGTATATCCTTGCCTCCTTTGTCATAGATTAGTTGACCACAGGTGCGTGGGTTTACCTCTGGGCTTTCTATCTTGTTCCATTGATCTATGTTTCTGTTTTTGTGCCTGTACCATATTGTCTTGATTACTGTAGCTTTGTAGTATAGTCTGAAGTCAGGGAGTCTGATTCCTCCAGCTCCGTTTTTTTCCCTCAAGACTGCTTTGGCTCTTCAGGGTCTTTTGTGTCTCCATACAAATTTTAAGATGATTTGTTCTAGTTCCGTAAAAACTGCCATTGGTAATTTGATAGGGGTTGCATTGAATCTGTAGATTGCTTTGGGTACTATAGTCATTTTCACAATATTGAGTCTTCCAATCCAAGAACATGGTATATCTCTCCATCTGTTGGTATCATCTTTAATTTATTTCATCAGTGTCTTATAGTTTTCTGCATACAGGTCTTTCATCTCCCTAGGTAGGTTTATTCCTAGGTATTTTATTCTTTTTGTTGCCATGGTAAATGGGAGTGTTTCCTTAATTTCTCTTTCAGATTTTTCATCATTAGTGTATAGGAATGCAAGAGATTTCTGTGCATTAATGTTGTATCCTGCAACTTTACCAAATTCATTGATTAGCTCTAGTAGTTTTCTGGTGGCATCTTTAGGATTCTCTATCTATAGTATCATGTCGTCTGCAAACAGTGACAGTTTTACTTCTTCTTTTCCAATTTGTATTCCTTTTATTTCTTTTTCTTCTCTGATTGCCGTGGCTAGGATTTCCAAAACTATGTTGAATAATAGTGGTGAGAGTGGACATCCTTGTCTTGTTCCTGATCTTAGAGGAAATGGTTTCAGTTTTTCACCATTGAGAATGATGTTTGCTGTGGGTTTGTCATATATGGCCTTTATTATGTTGAGGTAGGTTCCCTCTGTGCCCACTTTCTGGAGAGTTTTTATCATAAATGGGTGTTGAATTTTGTCAAAAGCTTTTTCTGCATCTATTGAGATGATCATATGGTTTTTATTCTTCAATTTCTTAATATGGTGTATCACATTGATTGATTTGCATATATTGAAGAATCCTTGCATCCCTGGGATAAATCCCACTTGGTCATGGTGTATGATCCTTTTAATATGTTGTTGGATTCTGTTTGCTAGTATTTTGTTGAGGATTTTTGCATCTATATTCATCAGTGATATTGGTCTGTAATTTTCATTTTTTGTAGTATCTTTGTCTGGTTTTGGTATCAGGGTGATGGTGACCTCATAGAATGAGTTTGGGAGTGTTCCTTCCTCTGCAATTTTTTGGAAGAGTTTGAGAAGGATGGGTGTTAGCTCTTCTCTAAATGTTTGATAGAATTCACCTGTGAAGCCATCTGGTCCTGGACTTTTGTTTGTTGGAAGATTTTTAATCACAGTTTCAATTTCATTACTTGTGATTGGTCTGTTCATCTCTTCTATTTCTTCCTGGTTCAGTCTTGGAAGGTTATACCTTTCTAAGAATTTGTCCATTTCTTCCAGGTTGTCCATTTTATTGGCATAGAGTTGCTGGTAGTAATCTCTTAGGATGCTTTGTATTTCTGCAGTGTCTGTTGTAACTTCTCCTTTTCCATTTCTAATTTTATTGATTTGAGTCCTCTCCCTCTTTTTCTTGATGAGTCTTGCTAATGGTTTATCAATTTTGTTTATCTTCTCAAAGAACCAGCTTTTAGTTTTATTGGTCTTTGCTATTGTTTTCTTTGTTTCTATTTCATTTATTTCTGCTCTGCTCTTTATGATTTCTTTCCTTCTGCTAACTTTGGGTTTTGTTTATTCTTCTTTCTCTAGTTCCTTTAGGTGTAAGGTTACATTGTTTATTTGAGATTTTTCTTGTTTCTTGAGGTAGGCTTGTATAGCTATAAACTTCCCTCTTAGAACTGCTTTTGCTGCATCCAATAGGTTTTGGATTGTTGTGTTTTCATTGTCATTTGTCTCTAAGTATTTTTTGATTTCCTCTTTGATTTCTTCAGTGATCTCTTTGTTATTTAGTAACATAGTGTTTAGCCTCCATGTGTTTCTGTTTTTTACGTTTTTTCCCCTGTAATTCATTTCTAATCTCATAGTGTTGTGGTCAGAAAAGATGCTAGATATGATTTCAATTTTCTTAAATTTACTGAGGCTTGATTTGTGACCCAAGATGTGATCTATCCTGGAGAATGTTCCCTGCACACTTGAGAAGAAAATGTAATCTGCTGTTTTTGGATGGAATGTCCTATAAATATCAATTAAATCTATCCGGTCTATTGTGTCATTTAAAGCTTCTGTTTCCTTATTTATTTTCATTTTGGATGATCTGTCCATTGGTGTAAGTGAGGTGTTAAAGTCCCCCACTATTTTTGTGTTACTGTCGATTTCCTCTTTTACAGCTGTTAGCAGTTGCCTTATGTATTGAGGTGCTCCTATGTTGGGTGCATATATATTTATAATTGTTATACCTTCTTCTTGGATTGATCCCTTGATCATTATATAGTGTCCTTCCTTGTTTCCTGTAACATTCTTTAATTTAAAGTCTATTTTATCTGATATGAGTATTGCTACTCCAGCTTTCTTTTGATTTCCATTTGCATAGAATATCTTTTTCCAACCCCTCACTTTCAGTCTGTATGTGTCCCTAGGTCTGAAGTGGGTCTCTTGTAGACAGCATATATGTGGGTCTTGTTTTTGTATCCATTCAGCAAACCTGTGTCTTTTGGTTGGAGCATTTAATCTATTCACGTTTAGCGTAATTATCAATATGCGTGTTCCTATGACCATTTTCTTAATTGTTTTGGGTTTGTTTTTGTAGGTCCTTTTCTTCTCTTGTGTTTCCCACTTAGAGAAGTTCCTTTAGCGTTTGTTGTAGAGCTGGTTTGGTGGTGCTGAATTCTCTTAGCTTTTGATTTCTCCATCAAATCTGAATGAGATCCCTGCCGGGTAGAGTAATCTTGGTTGTAGGTTCTTCCCTTTCATCACTTTAAGTGTATCATGCCACTCCCTTCTGGCTTGTAGAGTTTCTGCTGAGAAATCAGCTGTTAACCTTATGGGAGTTCCCTTGTATGTTATTTGTCATTTTTCCCTTGCTGCTTTCAATAATTTTTCTTTGTCTTTAATTTTTGCCAATTTGATTACTATGTGTCTCGGTGTGTTTCTCCTTGGGTTTATCCTGTATGGGATTCGCTGCACTTCCTGGACTTGGGTGGCTATTTCCTTTCCCATGTTAGGGAAGTGTTCGACTATAATCTCTTCAAATATTTTCTCTGGTCCTTTCTCTCTCTCTTCTCCGTCTGGGACCCCTATAATGCGAATGTTGTTGCGTTTAATGTTCTCCCAGAGGTCTGTTAGGCTGTCTTCATTTCTTTTCATTCTTTTTTCTTTAGTCTGTTCTGCAGCAGTGAATTCCACCATTCTGTCTTTCAGGTCACTTATCCGTTCTTCTGCCTCAGTTATTCTGCTATTGATTCCTTCCAGTGTAGTTTTCATTTCAGTTATTGTATTGTTCATCTCTGTTTGTTTGTTCTTTAATTCTTCTAGGTCTTTGTTAAACATTTCTTGCATCTTCTCAATCTTTGCCTCCATTCTTTTTCCGAGGTCCTGGATCATCTTCACTATCACTATTCTGAATTCTTTTTCTGGAAGGTTGCCTATCTCCACTTCATTTAGTTGTTTTTCTGGGGTTTTATCTTGTTCCTTCATCTGGTATCTTGTTCCTTCATCTGTTCCTCCCTCTGCCTTTTCATCTTGTCTATCTTTCTGTGAATGTGGTTTTTGTTCCACAGGCTGCAGGATTGTAGTTCTTCTTGCTTCTGCTGTCTGCCAACAAATCTTTTTTTAAAGCAGCGATGATTTTCTGAAGGTCTCTGGCAGCTGCTCTGGGCTGCTGAGGGCCCCCAGTGCTCCCATCAGGAACACAAAGGTGACCGCCCTTAATGAATGGCTAATGAAGGCAGACCATATCTTGTGGGTCCAGGGTGGGTCGTTAAGGGATAAGGAAGCAGAGATTTGGGTTGATGTGGGGAGGGATTCCAGGCACAAGCAGCCCGCTCTGGACTGTCCACCCTCCCCCGCCTAGCAGGAGGGCTGGGCAGGGGCAGCACAGCCTAGGCCTTCTCCGTGCTTCAACCTCCAGGCACTAGAATCCTTTTGGTATGGGTCTCATCTGTCCTCACACACCTGCCACTGTCTCAGAGGCACACACATGCTCAGGACACACGAACCCAGCCCCTCTTCTTCTTGCCATGCTGGGCTTGGCAGGGACTGTCCTCCACTTGGGCCACTTGGGAAAATACCCCTCCTATGAGTGGTAAGAGGGGTCAAGTTGCCCCTTCCAAATATCAGCCCAACCTCTCATCCATCGTCAGGCCAGCAGGGCCAGGCACTGTGACACAGTAGAGTTTGGGGGCTCTGTCTAACTCTGTGACTTATAGTTGTTGGCCTTTGAGCCTTAGTTTGTTCCTCAGTAAAATAAGAAATAATAACAGCACCTGCCTTCTTGCTTCTTAAAATGAGGTCTGGGGGCCAGCACCATCAGCATCCCCCAGAAGCGTTGTACAAAAGCAGAATCTCAGGCCCCAGCCCAGACCTTTAGCATCAAAATCTACACTTGAACCCAAGGTCCCTGGGCACTTTGTGTGCTCCTTAGAGTTTGGGAAGCCCTGGCTGACCTCACAGAGTGGTTTCTGAAAATCACGCAAGTTCATACACATATGACACCAGGCACACCACTGTACACGTTAAACCAACAGCATATATCGAGGGATGGAGGTGCCTCTGCTTTTAATAAGCAGCCCCAAGTGATTCTGATGTGGATTTAAATCTCAGGATCACCACTGGCTGGGAAACAGCAGATGTGGGTATGAACCCTGGCTCCACTACCAGCCTCCATCTCCCCACCTCCCCAGCCCATGGAAGCCGATGTCTGAAAAGGATTCTGTGTGGATTTCAAGCAGGGGCTGGGGCAGGGCACTTCCCCACCTCCCCAGGCCCAGGTGGGTGGCAAGAGAATCACTTGTAGAGAGCTTAGAGGGGACCTGAAGGACAGGGAAATAGGCATGTCACCCCTGATTGAACACGCAGGTACTGATCTGCCCCACATCATGGAAATGAGGGGAGGTGAGCACGGGATGAGGGGAAAATGAATGAGAGATGCAGAAGAGGCAGGGTCTGTCCTGGGAACACATGTACTGCCACTGTTTGGCTAATTTCCTGTCTCAGTCAAGGTCAAATGGACATTGAAGGAGGCAGTAGCCTTAGCACAGCACTGGGAACCTAGCAAGGCCTTAGCAAGGGGACCTGTTATTCTGTGTGGAGGATTAAAGGAGGTGCTGGGATACACTGGCAGCTGGGAGGCCGTGTGGCCTCGAGATGAAGCCTTCAGGTTCTGCAGTCACACTGCCTGGGTCCTCTTACTAAGTGACCTCAGGCAAGCAGCAGCACTGCCCTGGACCTCAGTTTCCTCCTCTCTGAAATAGATATGATAATTATACCTAAATTAATTTTGCAGCATCTCTATATGGAATGGTAAGCAGCTCTAAACAAGGATGAAGCAGTGATGTGCAACATTCGCCAGGATAATTTAAGTGAGCAAAGCATGGTGCTGAAGAGTCTGTGGAGCGTGCTGTGGTTTATCCCTGCCCTCCTGGAGCTCACCTTTCAGTGGTGGGAAAGAGACACCAAAAATTCAAACAAACACCTCACATATCAGGTGGGGATAAATGCCAAAGAAAAACAAAGCAGGGTGAGACAAGGATGCAGGGATGGGTGCTACTTCAGGCGAGGTGGTCAGGGAGGTCTCACAGAGAAGGGGACGTTCCAGCAGAGACCTGAAGTGGGGTAAGCCCTGAGGATGAATGTGGGGAGGGCATTCCAGGCAGAGAGAGGGGCAAGTGCAAAGGCCCTGAGGAGGGAGTGGTCTTGGCATGTTTGAGGAACAGCAAGGATGAGGCCAGCATGGCTGGAGCAGGGCAAGCGATGATTAGGAGGGAGGGGGAAAAATGTGTTGGTGCAGACCAATTTCTGACAGATTCCATGTGGGACAGGAAGGCAAGAAAAGAGGCAGGGTGACTCCAAGATTTCTGACCATGAGTGGAGTAGCCATTCACCCAGACGGACAGGAGAGGCAGGTTTGCGGGGAAGGAGGGGAAAGGATTACAGGTTTCCATTTTGGATGTGTGCCTATTGTTACTGTATTCTGAGGGTCCTACCCATTAACCCCTTGGTGTCATGTACAGACACCTTAGCAGGGATTCACTGTCTGCTCCTTGCCCAGGCTCCCTCCCTGCCACCAACTTACATACTGTCACATACTCACCTCTCTTAAAAACCTTTCTTTCTCCCACACAGACTAGTCCTGCTCCCGTCCCCACATCTGCCTCTCCAGAAAACCATCCCTGATGACTGCAGTCTGTGCCCAGCCCCTGGCTCTGAGCTCTGCTGGGCAGACATCATCAGCTTTCTTTGCAATGTATGAGCCTAGTTCTCCCAACTAGACTGCAGCCTCCCTGAGAACAGTTTTTGAGAACTTTTATTAAGCCATCATTCATTCATGCATTATTCTTTCCTTTAAGAAATAGTGGGCACCTACAATGTGCAAGACTGTGGAAATTTGAAGGAGAATGAGTCAAGCTGGGCCCTGGCCCTCAAGTGAGCACCTCGGGGTGCCTCTCATGTATCTCCCATGAATCAAGTAATAAAATAATGCTCATTCATCAGCCATGAGCTGTGCTAAGTACTTTGCATGGATGAGCTCACAAGTGCCTGGGAGGTGATTGCTACTACCATTGTCCCCATTTTGCAGAAGAGGAGACTGAGGTTTAGAATAGTGAAGCCACTTGCCTAAGATCACCCAGCCAGAAAATGGTGTTTTGTCATGCTGCAAAGCTGAGATCATCTCAATGTCCCCACACCTGCAGGAGTCTCCAAACCTGGAGTCATCTCTAGGGCCCGTGCCTTGTTGGGGATGGTGCAATCTGCCCCCGAGGCAGGAATGTGCCTGGGGTCCTCTGAGCCAGCCTCCAGTGGCAGTGACTGCCTCCCATATGTGGCGGTCTGAGCAGGCAGACGGGAGCCCAGATGTTGTTTATTTCCTCTGGTTATCGGTGACATGCATCCCACACTGCCAGGCAGGGGTCGGAGAAGGCACTGCCCATCACTCTCTGCATGGGGCCCCCCTACATGGTTCTGGATCCTTCTCAAGGACATAGCAGGGCCCAGGGCAGGGCCTGGCCCTCCTCAGGTTGCACTGCCTTAGGGCAGGGAGCAGCGGTCTCTTTTTCTTCTTCCCCATCCTCCTCACCCACAGGGAGTCCTTCGGGACAGCTGTGTTAAATCCTTTAGTCCACCATGACACACAATGTTCTCATGCAAAACACACTTCCCTGGGCACATCCCAATTATGAAGAAACTCTACCCCAAAAATGTTGACATCAAATTAAAAGTTCTGCACTGATTGCCAAAGCAAGTCCAAGATCACAAACACCAATGGAAGCGTGGCAGGTGGCGATAGTAACATTACTGAGACCCTTGTTAAGTGTCAAGCCTGCTCAAGTCCTCAAGGTTCTGTAAGGTTGGCCAGTATGATTTCTATTTTACAGATGGGAAAACTGAAGCACAGAGAGATTAAGGCACTAGTTCAAGGTCACATGGGCAAGGATAAAGGGTAGAGCTGGGATTTGAACTCAAGCAGTCTGGCTCTTAACCCTACTCCACTTTAAAGTGGGAACCTGTTAGCAGTGCAAATTCTCAGCCCCCACCCCCAACCTCAGACTTACTGGATCAGCAGCTCTGGGGGAAGGCCCAGCAATCTGTGTTTTTAACAAGCCCTCTAGGTGAATTTGATGCGTGCCCAAGTTTGGGAACCCCTGCTCTACATTGCCTTCTAATGTGAATGAATGAAGCAGGTACAAGATAAACAGCAGCTCGAGGGGGATAATACATGGCAGCTGACCTTTGCCCTCAGTGTCAGGAGTAGCAATAGGGAGTGGTGGGGACTGGCAAACTGGAGAGCACATGCCCCATCTGTGGAACTCCAACCAAATGTTGCCCTGCAGGAATGCAGGCCCAGTGTTAGCAGGTATTCATACCTTTTCTAGAGAAGTCCAAATTCCAGCTTCTTACGTGAAATCTGATTTTTTTAAATGGTGGCAAATCTTTTTTTTTTTTTTTTAGTTTTTTTTAAGTGTGTAGCTGGAGTTCTTGGCTTGGGTATTGAGGATTTTTCATTGACAGACTCACTGTGGACTGCTGAGGAGGTGAGCCTGTCTGGGGAAAACAGGTAATTTTCAGGGTCCAAGATGTCTCCCTGTGCATTTTGACCCCCTCAAGGAAAGCTCTGCAGAGTGAAGGTGGGTGGGAGGCATGATAATGCAGAGATGACCCTGAATCCGCTCAAATCCCTAAATGAAAAAATATAGAGATCACTTGCAAACACTGAACCATTGACTCCTATCAAAACAAGGGGCTTGGGGTCATTCTCAGGATGTGGATGACTCTGAGGTTGGGAACCCTCGTTTCAAAGAACACAGGTCATTCCGTGATCCCAACAGAAAGAAAAACCTGCCCTTCACCCAAGACCAAATCTGCCTCCTCTGTCTCTGCCCTGAGCCCTTCACCATCCTGAGGATGAAAGACCATCTCCCTGGAGATGGTGGTTGGTGGTTGTCCTCCACCAGTGCCTCTGGCCTCCCTTTGCTCACCAGTGAAAGGGGAGGAGGCTCCAAATGTGGGCTGACAATCCCACCATGTATCTTGACAGTGAGGGAACAGGAAAGGAACTTATATTTATAGAGAAGGACCTACTACATGCCAGGCACTTGCTGCTTGCACACACCTCATAACAAAACGTGTGGGAGTAGGGGTTGTTGCCACAGTTTTTCAGATGGGGAAACTGAGGCCCACATTGATGATGGTACTTATCCAAGGTCAGTCAGTGGGTGGTGGAGCCAGGATTTGAACCTGGACACCTGGACCATAATATATGTCCTTAGGTATTTGAGGGCAGAAAACAATATAATAACAAGATATCCAATTTATCAGAAGTCTGCTGCCAGGCTTTAAGCTAAGAGTTTTCCATGTACCATCTCCTTTCATCACAACAACACTGCAAGTTAAGCATTATCCCTCCTTTTACAGCTAGAATAACTGAGGCCCAGAGAGTTAAAGTACTTTGCCCATAATCACACAGCTGCTGCCACATTTCATAACCATCGAGCCCCCAGCACTGGACCTCACAGAAAGTAGGGGCTCAGTAACTGTTGAATGAATGGATGGATGGATCACTCAACCTTGGGCTAATGCACATACTCAGAGTTGTTATAAGCCTGCATCCCTTTGTAAACTGCCAACCCCATTGTCATTCTCCATAAAATGGACATCCAAGTCTCAGCTTATCCCCTGGGTGCTTGGGGAAAGACAATATGACTCAGATGTCATTCCAAGCCCCTCCAGCTGCTGGAGCAACACAAGGCCATCCTTTTTGGTACAACTGGCACCTTGACCAGGGGAGGATGGTCTTGATTATGGGAGATACTTATTAAGGGAAATCACAGGGGGTGCCATCCCCTCTGATGCCCCAGGAAAGCTCGGGGAACTTGCAATCAGAGCTCAAATACTTGATTTAGAAATGTGCATCAGAGCCGCTAGAGGGCAGCAAAGAAGGCCAGCGTGCAGTTGAGGTGTAGAAGGAGCCAGGGGTTTTCAAACTGTGCTCCCTACAACCCCAAGGTCCCTTGGCGTGCCATGGTCAGGCTGGGTGGGCAGTGCTTCAGGTCCCTCGGCCTTGCTGAAGCAGAGCTGCTCCATCATGATCTGTTGGGCTCCACCTATCTGGTGAGATACATCATTTTGATTGTAATTTGACAGGAGGAGAGCTAGCTCAAGTGAACTAGTGACTTTCTTTGGAGCTATGGGGTGAGCCAAGCCTTGGGGGACTGGAACCTGGGCTTGGAAGATGGTCAGAAACTCTGTCTGACCCTCTAGGGCCCATGAACTTTCTGGTTGCCTTTTTTCTCTCCCTGCATCTGATTTATTTTTTTTTCTCTCTCTCTGCTTCTGTGTAGTCAGGAGTCCTTGGCTGCACGTGACAGAAAACCCTACTCAAAATGGTTTTAGAAAAGAAGAGACTTTATGGACCCTCCCAGGGGTGGATCCAGGTGCACAGACAATCTCTTGTGTGGCCTCCATTCTCGGGACACTCACCCCGCATGCGTTGCCCACCAGCTCTGGTCTACATCTTCTCAAATCCAAACAGAGTGTAAACACACACACACACACGCAATCCTAAGACTAGCTCTAGTTGAAACATGTGCCTATGTCTAAACCAATCACTGCAGTCAAGGGGACCTGATTCTCTGACTGCCCAATCCCAGGTTAAATGCATCTGGACAGAGATGGTTCCACATGAACCTCAAAGTCAAAGATGGGGCCTCTGTTAGCAACGAAATGTGCCACAGATGCTAGTGCTCACCAAAGCTTCTCACACAGGCCACCCTGCCCTCCTACAAATGTCCTTAGGTCAAGAGGCCATCCTAGACCATTGTCTGTCGGCCCACAGTCAAAATTCTCAAGAGAGATGGTCTAATTGTCCCAGCCTGGATGAACTGTCAGGCCCTGGTACAGCCTGTCCACCACTGGCCAGGGGACAGGGTCATGCAGTACAAGAATATTTGCCACGTCTGGTTCTCAGGGAAAGGAGATTGTTCTCAGGGAAAGGAGATTGTGAGCAGGGAAGACACTTCCACAATGTCAATTACATCTATTTTGGTCTTGTTTAAATGCACATCCCTGGGCCTATATACTTTACAAGCCTCCCTGGGGATTCTTATGCACAGTCAAGTTTAAGAACCATCAAGTTTGGATCGTTCTAAAGCAGCATTGTACAAACTCTAGTTGTCATCACTTATTATTCATAAAATTAGCATTCAAGTCTCTATACCCATGACCTTGGGGAAGTGGGAGGAACAGTACTGCTCTTTCTAGTGAGTTAGAGATATGATGAAAAGCCTGAGTGAGGCCATCAGAATCAAAAAGTCAGAGGTGCCATTACAACATAGAGGCACTAGAGGGCACCCTACCAACTGCCGGGACCAAGGATGCAGCAGGAGGCAGAGACAACTCTCTACAAAAACCCGGTGATGAATGATGCTAATTGAGACCCATCACCTGTGCGCATGTGCACACACACACACCGCACCCTCCGAGGTCAGGGGAGGGTCCTTGTTGGGTTCTTTTTTCTGCAGCATGTTGAAATATCACTCTACAAATTGTGCTGTAGCTCTAATTGGAATTTCTTTGCTGTTTGGCTACCTGACCTTGGGGAAGGCTGCACCTCCTCTGGCTTCAGCGTCTCCAGTGAAGCGGCAGGGGTTGGGCTGAGTGACCTCTAAGCTCTTCCAAGAGACAGTGGTTAGTAAGAGTTTTGCTTTGTCACCATCTGCGTTGCTATTACAGTCGCCTCTGTGGGCTTCAGCCCTACTACCAGACGTATCTGATTGGCCAGGTTTTGGTCAATGCCCACTCACTGTCGACTTGAAGAAGGGCCAGGCCTCCATGGATTCTGTTCCTGGGGGCAGGCACCAGGATTTGCCCTTCTCCAGGGCCTCTCACAACAGGGAATTCCTCTGAAAGGAAGATGGGGCACCAATAGGAAGGGGGTGGGGGTGAGGCTGGAGAGTCAAGAATGTCCCCTGCTAGGTGGCCATGGGCTCAGGTGAACCAAAGTGTATAAGTAGTTTATTAAACAGGCTGACCTTGATGGAGTATTAACATACATGAAACAGCTTCATGTTTCCCTAATCGCTGTGTCTAAGAAGCTACCTGGTCCTCTTCTGTCCCTTAATGACACCTGGTCACTTTCTGACTCTCCCCAACTACAATCTACCCCCGATGGTCTGCCCTGCTGCCTCTTGCTGGGGCCCCTGCCAGCAACCAGTCTTCTTGGGGAGGCAGCAGCAACAGCACGTAAGCCTGGCTACTCCTAGGGGGCCCTTGCTGCTGAGAACCCCCTTGCTTGCCATGAAGGATGTGCAGGTTCTTCTGCTGCCTCCCCCTCGCAACTTGGCCCTTCTCTCTCCTGGTCTCTTTTCTCTGCTCAAACAGACGTTGGATGGGGCAGACCTGCAGAGCTGCCACACAGGTTCATGTCCAACCAAGGCATGAGGTGCTGGTCACCCCTTTTTGCAGGCATCCGTCTCTGTGAGGGGGTACCCTTGCATCTCTTCTCTCTTGGTTTGGGGGTTGGGAACAGAGGGAAAGCCACAGCACTCCCCCTTCCCCGGGCTGACAGCTCCTAAGTCCCCTGAGTCCCCCTCTCTAGGTGGTCAGCTTGATCAGGTGGTGGTCAGACAGCAGAGACTCCCTATAAGCCTGGAGAAGCTC
This sequence comes from Eubalaena glacialis, assembly GCF_028564815.1. Taxonomy (NCBI): domain Eukaryota; kingdom Metazoa; phylum Chordata; class Mammalia; order Artiodactyla; family Balaenidae; genus Eubalaena; species Eubalaena glacialis. The sequence continues at coordinate 28,895,267 of NC_083728.1, read as the reverse complement.
TCTTTCCAGGGTATTTTCCACCTCTTTCTTCCCAGTTTTGGGCCCTGGTTGCCAATTCTGGAACAACAAAAAGTTCCTTTCCTCCACTTGCTATACTTGATGATTTTGGGAGCCTTTGATAATGGTGGCAGTGAGGAATGGGATATTGCTCAGAAAGGCAGCAGGAGGGTGAGGGGCTCCCCCACAGGCATGTGCACCCCACACACAGTCAAAAATACACACTATGTTAGTGAAGATCAAGTTTGTCTGTGAGTGACAGAGGACTCCAAATAACGGTGGTATGAACAAAATAGATACTGATTTTTCTCTCATGTAACAGTCTGCACAGGCAGAAGAGGGCTGATGCAGCACTTCTACCTTCCTCGAGGACCCAGGATCTTTTTATCTTATTTCTCCAGTATCCTTAACACATGGTCTCTATCTCATGATCCAAAATAGATGCTCATGCTCCAGCCATCATGTTCACATTCCACCCAACAGGAAGGATGAGGGGATGACAAAGGGTATGCCCCTGCCCTTTAAGCTCTCTAGAAGTTGCACACACTGCTTTACCTTATAACACGCTAGATTTTGGTCACATGATCACATCTAGTTGCATGGGAAATGTAGTCATTTGGGTGGCCATGTGCTCAATTGCTATACCAATGAGACAGTCTGAGCTGCTCACGCATATGGTTTGACTATCTCTCTCTTCCTTTCCCCACCCTCCACCCTGGTCTGGCTGGCAGTGGGCACTGGTCTGGGGGGCAACTGCACAGGCTGTGTCATCTGCTCAGAGGAGAATGGCTGCTCCACCTGCCAGCAGAGGCTCTTCCTGTTCATCCGCCGGGAAGGTATCCGCCAGTACGGCAAGTGTGTGCATGACTGTCCCCCCGGCTACTTCGGCGTCCGCGGCCAGGAGGTCAACAGGTGCAAAAGTATGTGGCCCCTCCCTTGTCCTGTGCTAGCACTGTGCTCCTGAGCATCTCTGGCCCACATCCTACCTCTGCCCAACGCAGCCCCAGGGGAAGTAGTATATGCCTGAGCCCAGACTCTGAAATACTTGCTTGCTTTCAGGCTGGCTGTGAAGCCCCAAGCAAGTCAGTGCCCTCTCTGGGCTCAACACTAAGGGGACAGGGGACCTTCACTTCTACCCTAGTTTGGCTGTGTGGCCTTTGGCATGCTACTCACTCTCTCTGGGCCTAGCTCAATGGGAAAAGGAGCCCTAACTCCTACTCTAATTTTCACTGTGACCTGGACAAATCATGACCATCTCTGATCTTTGATGGAAATGGAGTAGGGAGTCCTCGCTCCCAGTCCAGATTTACTGTGTGACTTTAGGCAAGTTACTTGCCCTCTCTGAGCCTCAGCTAAAATGAGAAAGGGAATCAAAATAACCATGTTACCTTGGACATGTCACCTGCCCCCACTGAGCCTCAGTTCAAATGAGAACAAGAGTTCTTGAATGCAGCCCAGTTTGACCCTGGGCAAGTCTGGGCTTCAAAGGACACACTGACTCCAGACCCCAGTGCTACAGAGCTTGGGCTACTCAGAGGCTCTCCCCAGTCCCAGGCAGTCCCAGAGGATCCCCTGCCTGGGCAGCCACCCTCACCAAGGGTGGCCCTGGCTGTATTACAGAATGTGGGGCCACATGTGAGAGCTGCTTCAGCCAGGACTTCTGCATCCAGTGCAAGAGGCGGTTTTACCTGTACAAAGGAAAGTGTCTGCCCACCTGCCCGCCGGGCACCGCGGCCCAGCAGAGCACACGGGAGTGCCAGGGTGAGTGGGGGCATCCCCACCCTGCCCTGTCCCCTCCCTCCCTGGAGCAGGGGCTGGTGAGGGGTGTCAGGAGACCTGGAAGAAATCATAGGAGAATGTCACGTGGTGATGGGAAGCCCAACATCATGTCAGGTACACATATGAACCCTTCAATACACTAGACCCATCATAAGCTATTATGATTACTATTACTACCAACATCTACATCAATATTATTGCCAAGAGAGGCCACAGAGCACAGAAGAAGAGCATTGATTTTGGAATAAGGCCTGGGTTCAAATGCTAGCTCTAAAATTCACCATTAGTGACCTTGAGCAAGTCAGTTAAGCTCTCTGTCCCTCAGTTTCTCCAAATGTTAAAAAAATTACAATAGAACATAGAACCTACTTCATGGGGGAGGGTTGTTGTAAGGGGTAAATTAATACAATTTAAAGCACTTAATACAGTAACTAACACAGCAAATGCTCAATACATGTCATTATTATTACACATCATAGCTGTCATTACTGTTCTGTTTTCCCACCACTCCTTTTCAGACTCCTGTGTGAGCCCCTCTTCTGTGATCTGTCCTTACACAAGGCTATTCTCCAGTGTTCTCACCTAAATCACATATCTCTGCCTATACATTCTCTCTGGGCACATGTTCACGGTCATTCCAAAAGCTGATGGCTCCTAACTCACTGTCCTCAGCTGCATTTCTCCATGGGCAGCAGACTCACATCCTCACCTGCTCTATGGATGCCTCCTTCCCTCCCTCCCCATCCCCAGCCTGGTGCTTCCTCTGGGCTTCCTCCATCAATAACCAGCTCCGGGCATCACTGTGGGCTCTTCTCTCTCATCCTACATCCAATCCAATCTCGTTCTTTCACTCAGGAAATATTTACTAGAGCATCTTCTACGCTCCAGGCACTTTCAAAGTTGCTGGGGACATATCAGTGAACAAAACAGACAAACTTCTGCCCTTATAGATGTGACATTTTAGTGGGGAGACAGAAGACACACAAAAATAAATACAGATGTTAGGAGGTAAAAAGAACTCTGGGGAAAACGAAGCAGAATAAAGCTCCCAAACCTGCCCCACCCCTCCTTCCCCCTTTTCCCCACCCCATCCCCACACATCCCTTTCTCCCCACCCTCTGCCCATTGCTGGGATCTTGGCCACAGCCTCTTGCCTACCTGCCTGCCTCTGGTCTCACTGCCTCTAGCGCAGCTGGCTCATTCCAGAAGCAAGAGTGATTATTTCAAAATGACAATCTGATCAGGCTTCTCTTCTGCTCAAGGCCCTTCAGTGGCTCCCATTGTCCTCAGGTAGAGCCCCCAGGCTATGGGCAGTCTGGTCCCCATCTGCCACCTCTCCACCCCTATCATTTTTTTCCTTCTCCATTTGAGTCCGTGCTCCAACTTCCCCATGGAGGGCAGAGTCATACTGGGGATTTTGCTAGGGTTATTCCTTTCACCTGGAGCACTTCTCCCTCCTGCCCCTCCCTGAGCCTGGCTGACCTCCCCACCCCTACTTCAAGACTCAGATCAGGAGTCTCCTCCTCCAGGAAGCCTTCCAGGTCACCCAGGCTGGGACCCTCTGGTCTCCCACAGCTGCCTGTTTTTCCCCATCACTGTAAGAGCACCCTGCCTTCCAGCCTGACCGCTCTAGACAGCGAACTCTGGGAGGCAGACCCAAGACCAGCAGACAGACTGGCAGGGTCTGTCTTGTCCCTACTGTACCTCGGCACCCAGCACGGCATGTGGCACACAGTAGGTGCTCAGTCTTTGCTTCCCAAATGAATGCATCTGTGAAGGACCATCATTCTAAGGTCTGGAGAGCTGGTTTCTGGGCCCAACTGGATCTTAAACACTTGCAGTTCTGTTTTGTGAGCTCCTTCTCTGTTCCCTTAGCAAGCCCCTCACCTGCTCTAGACCTCAGTGTCCTAATCTGCAAAATGGGGTATTAATAGCTGCCCTATTCTCTGCCTACCTTTCAGGGACTCTTAAAAGAATCAAATGTGAAAGAATACTATATATGTTCATATATTTTGAAAATTTCTCCCTACTAAGACCTTTTATGTCCATGACTTCATTTTTCCTCACAACAGCACAGTGTAGCTCCCACCTCGTACAGCTGACCAAAGGCACACGATCAAGTTCAAAATCCAGGTGCTGGCCCCGAGGGTCTCCCAGCTGACCTTGTAGCCTCATCTCCTGCCCCTCCCCTCCTGAACCGTCACTCCACCCCCACTGTAGCTTCCTCGTCCCTCACACAAGGTGGCCAGGCCCCCGGGCTGTGCACAGCTGCCCCGCATGCACTTCCTTCCATCACCACCTGATGAAGAAGTCCTCTCTCCCTTTAGCTCCTTTGTCACCTCCTCAGGGAAGCCTTCCCCTTTAAAGCCACACAACCGGTCCCTCAGGCTTCTGGCCCGCAGCAGCCTGTGCTTGCTCTAGTACAGCTCTCATCCCAGGCTCTTACAAATAGCTGCTTAAACGTCCCCCTCTGCTCCCTGTAATAGCCTGTGACTCCTTTGCATGAGGAGATGGTGTCTTCAGGGAACTGAACCGCTCAGACCCTGCCCTTGATCTGAGGAACACTCACTGCCGGCTGACCCCATCTGTCTGTCTGTCTCTCCACCTCACAGAGGAGTGTGAGCTGGGCCCCTGGGGCAGCTGGAGCCCCTGCACACACAACGGGAAGACCTGCGGCTCAGCCTGGGGCCTGGAGACCCGCGTGCGGGAGGCCAGCCGGGCCGGGCGGGAGGAGGCAGCCACCTGCCAGGTGCTGTCTGAGTCAAGGCAATGTCCCATTCGGAGGCCCTGCCCAGGAGGTGAGCACCAGGCCGGGCACGGGGGGCAGCAGCAGGCAGGGCCCAGGGTGGCTCTGAGTGGCCTTGGGACACAGCGCCCACAAAGAGTCCCTGTAAGGCTGCCTGAAAGCCCCCCACTAGCCACACCTTTCTGTGCCTTGAGCATTGCCCCCTCTGGTGTCCTACTGGGGTCAGTCCCAGACCCCTTGGGAAGATCAAGCTTGCCCTTTCCAGCAGGAGTTTGCAACCCTTTCAGACTGACACCTCCTGTCAAAGGACTTGGGACGCCCTCTTTACACTCTGAAACAAAGTCATGGATGATGTGACCCACTTGCACTGGTCTTTTTTTTAAAAATCAGTATGGTGCCTAACTATAAAAGAGAAATAAAAGAAATTTCATTATGGCAGCGCTTGGGCCCAACACACCAGAGAGTACTGACCAAAGTCAAATCACAGTGAAAGTGGTAGCCATCCACAGTCAGGGCCTCATGAACGGCTGTGTTGCCATTAGAGACGCAAATTCCCAAATGGCGACCAGCTCTTAGTAAAGTCCAACAAAACTGTCTGACTTCTCGATTGACACCACGCTGGCAGCCCTAGAATATTCAGTAATGGGACAAGTGTTCGCAAACACTTGGCATTCACACACGAGACAGAGTTCAACTCTGAGCTCCCTACGTGAGGCTGGAGCAGCCACTAGAGAACTGGCTGGGATGGGGCCTTCTTCCTGGGAGACTGTCCCACGCAGCACCCCCCATCCCCTTCCACTGAATGCCCCAGGGACCCCCTTCGTTGTAACAACCGAGATCACCGCAGAGTTCCAGAATACCCCAGGGGCTATGAAGAACCACTGATTTAAATAGAAGAGAGGCCGCAGAGTGTGTGGGTAAGATGTAAACAGTGAGTAGTAATAATGTGGCATTAGCTAATGTTAACTGTGCACCTACTATGCACAGGGCACTGTGATAATTCTCTACATTCATTAAGTCATTTAATCTGCACAATGACACTATGAGGTGGGTATTGTTATTATTCTAGTTTTACCAATGAGGAGATTAAGGCCCAGAGAGGTTGAGCCACTTGCTCAAGGGTCACACAGCTAGGGAAGGGTGGACCTGAAATTCAAACCTAGGTCTGTGTGCAAAGAAGAATCTACAGCCACGGTAAGGGTGAGGGCCCTGGAGCCAGGTCACCTGGGGCTCACTGGGTCGGGGTGGAGTCAGGACTTAAACCCAGGGGCACCCCTGGTTTCAGAAGGGCTTGTGGTGTCTGGGTTGGGAGTGCAGATAACAGAGATGGAGGCCCCTCAGGGCCATAGTGGGCAGTTGGGGACAGAGGATGAGTTTGAGATGGGACCAGAGAAACTAAGAGACCCCAGACCTGAGGAAGCACCCACACAGACGGACAGGTCTCTGTAGCACGATGGCCACATCTCTCATGGCATCTGAGAGCTAGTGGCTGATTGACTGTGGAGGGATTGAGAGAGGAAAGCTGTTCCCCCAGATAATAACAATAAGAATAATAACAACAATAGCAACAGCAGCAAACATTCATAAAGCGCTGATCACATGCTGGGCACTGTGCTAAGTGCTTTGTAAATATGATGCCTTTAATCCTCACAACAGCCCTGCTGTGGGCACCCTGTGGCATCTGCTCAAATGTCCCTCCTCAGAGAGCCTTCCGTGAGCTTCCCCCAACCAAGAGTCACTTTCCATCATATCACGTCACAGCTCTTAAATCTTCCTGAAATGATCATGCACATTCTTTACTTGTTTAATGTCTGTCTTCCTCGATAGAGTGGGACCTCCAGTGAAAGCAAGTTCTTTGCTTTATTTCCAGCTCCCTCTTTAGCACCTAGAACAGGGCCTGGCACATAGTAGGTGCTCAGTCAACACTTGTGGATGGCAGGGTGGGTGGGTAGGCAGGCCTAGGGAAGGGGTGGGGACCCAAAGCCTCTCACCCCATTTCCCACCTTCACAGCTGGCAAGGGCCCCTCAGGCAGCCCCCCACCCCATCCCCCAGATGCTTTCCTCCCCTGAGGGCTGACAGAGTCAGCGGGAGCTTAGAGGGGCGCCTGGCTTCAGCGCCCCCGAAGGGCCCAGGAGTGGGTGTAGGGGGCCCCAGAGCGGGCAGCCAGGTCTCAGGGGATGACCCTGAGTCTACCCTGAGAAGGGAGGAGCCCTGACTCCAGAGGAGGCAGGCACACAGCTGATACTCAGGTAATAAAATTGCCCTCCCCTTGCCACTCCCAGCTCTCTAACTGCCTCACCCTGTGACCTTGGGAAGTGGTTCCCTGAGCCTCGGTTTCTTCATGTTCAAGGGGGCACATGGCTCCTGTGGGAGAAGAGTATGGGGCCAACGATGGGGGAAAATGGCCTGGATGTGGAGACACTTTTAAAACAGAAATTTAGGGCTGGCCCTGCTCCCAACCATGCCTCAGTCTTCTCACCTGTTGATAATAATAATGACAAAAAACAATGGGGAGAGCATTCCAGGCGGAGGGCAAAGCCAGTGCAAAGGTGTGGAGGTGGCATGAACCTGCCAGTGGCCAGGACGGTGTGAGCAAGGGGGCTGGGGCGGGTGGGGGGAGGCCACAGAGACAACGTGGTCTTTTCTTCCAAGTGAGTGAGGAGTCACTTGAAAGTGATGCCCGGAACTGCAGCCCAGGCTGTGCCACTGAGTTAAGCGAGGCCCCTCCTGGGCCTCAGTCACCTCACCTGAGAAATGGGACTTGATAAGATGTTTGTGTTAGAAACTCACCCCAGCTCCACGGGGGATGGGGCGTGGGGCGCAATGGGGTCAGGATCCCGAGGCAGGTCTGGGGTTTGCATCCACTCCCCACGGTGGGAAATGGGTGAGGTACAGACCCCGGTGACGGCGTCAGATGGGGCAGTGGGCCTGCGCCTGCTTGCCAGCTGTTGTGAGGGTGACGGACGTACTCAGCGGGAGCGTCAGCTAAGTGCTGACGTTACTGTTGCCGTTTGGAGGGCAGAGCTGGGCCCAAGCTGAGTGAGAAGGTTGGTGCCGGGACCCAGGTGAGAGGTGTTGAGTCTCCAGCGAAGAGCCCTGTAAACCGCGCAGTGAGTGCACGTGGGAGTGTCATGGGCGCCCCCTCGAGGCCACCCTAAGTCCCAACTGGGGTCCCAACAGTGGACCTCCAGGCCTGTTGGGGCAGATGCCCGGCATGGGCGGTGCTCAGCAGGTCAGCGCCCTCCCCGCCCCCCGCCGAGGGACTGAGGGGAGTGTCCGGTTTGGGGTAAGTGATGCTGCCGTCCCAACTCCGAAAAGGAGGGATTGTCGGGTCAGCACCCCCATGTCATTCCGAGCCTGCTGCGGGGAGTGGGGGGCACCCTCCTCTGTCAGGATGGCCTCAGCAACAATGCCCCGCGCTCTCGTTGCAGAGAGTAACCCCAGCCAGAAGAAGAGCGGGAAAGATCGGCGCCTGCGCAAGGACCGGAAGCTGGACGGCAGAGGGGAAGAGAGGCCCCGCCCAGCGCCCGCCTAGGCACGCCGCCCGCAGCCAGACCGCCAGCAGCCTCGAGCTTTCTCTCGCGCCCCTCGCTTTCTTGCTGCTGCTTCTTCTCTTCCTTCTCTCTTCTCTTTCTTTCTCACCCACCTCTCCTCTCTTTTTTTCTCTTTTATTTCCTGCATTTCTTCCACTTCTGTTTTCCCCTTCTCCCTCCCCTCCTTTCTCTTCTTTATCTCTTTCCTTTTATCTTTTTCTTTCCTCCTGTTTTTCTTCTGTTCTTCACTGCGTCCCTCCCCCCGACACACGCGCACTAAGACAGAGACCAGCTCCTGTGCACTCCACCCCTCACCCCCCTCGCTCTCTGTCTCCTCCTTAAAGAAAGCAAACATCTTTTTTCCCGGACCCTCCCTGACCCCTTCGCAGAGAAGGTGTTTCTAAGAGCAGGGCCCGGGGCACAGCCCAGGCAGGCTTACTGAGTCCTGAGAGACCCGCTTCTGCTCCAGAGGAGACCCCAGAACCCGGAGCTGTGGGTGCCTCCAGCTCTGGCCAATCCCTGGAGGCATTTCCACAGCCCTCAGCCACCAGCTCCCCTGGGAACTGCCTGGAAGAGTCTCAGGGCTTCCTGATGCCCCAGCTGGCCACGGAGGAGCCACGACGGAGCCTCTGGCTGGTCAACCAGCCCCGTGCCCACCTGTGGCACAGAGTCACCCTCCTGGGAGCTGCCTGCTGCCCTCATCAGTGCTCCCTCAGCACCCTCCCTCTCGCGGTTCCCTGGCCCCTGCTTCCTGAGCCCACGGTACACCCATGTCCTGCATCAGGTGGGGCTGTCATCCCTGGAGGAACCACCAGCCCATCCTAGAAGAGGCCATGCAGGCTGAAAGGAACGTTGAGATCATCCAAGCCACTCTGTTCGCCCCTGGCTCCTCCTGCCCGTTGTACCGCTGGGGAAACTGAGGCCTGAGAAGGGACTTGCGCAAGGTCACACAGGGAACCCAGGGGCTGTGCCTTCCACCTGTTGGTTGCCGCGCTCAGCACACCCACAGCTGAGAGGAAACTTTGGGAGCCCTTGGGGAGGTGAGGAAGGAAGTTGTCGGATCAGGAGCAGGGGAAGATTCCCCCACTCACCCACAGCACCCCAAGACCCCAGCCTGTGACCCCCGCACACCAGCCGGAAGAGCAGGAGGAGGCGTCTCCTCACTGCCTGTCGTCCCGCCATCAAGTGCCTCCTTCTTCCTTTGCTCCCCTGACTCCCAGGAAGCGGTGCTCCCAATTCACATTGGCATTTCCAGCAGCCAGGAGCAGGGAGAGCGTGAGACCCCAGGGGCCCGGGAATTGGGGCTGTCAGCTGGCTGGAGGAGAGGCTAAAGGTGATGAAGTAGCACATCCCCACCCGAGACAGCGCCCACCCTCAGGCCTCCCTCCGCCTGGTGCATGGGGATCCCCTAGCACTGCCTCCAACAGATTCTGCGGAACCTGCCCCTTCCCAGGCCTCAATCCCCCTCTCACCTCCCTGAGGTCAGCAAGAGCCCCTTGCCTGGCCAGGTCACCAGCTTCTCTTCTGCAAAAGTTTGTGCGTCTGAAATGCTCTGTTGTTGTTGTTTCAATACCCCACTATTTTTTTTTTTTTAATAAAGGGAAAAGAAAGAAATTCGCAAATGCTTCTTGGGCATCAAGCAGGTGTTACGAAATCATGATGCTGATGAGTTTGGAGTAGCGGAATCTAAATGATATGGGGTGGTTTTCTCTGGAATGCCCGGGGCCAAGAGGGCCAGGGTGTGCCAGGGACTGGGTGGGGGGCATGGAGGGAGAGGAGAATTGGGCCCTCAGCCCCTCCAGGCCTCCTGTAAGAAGGGGGCTCGGCCAGAGGCAGAAGAGAGCAACCCTGTGCTCCCCCCACTCCTGTGCCTTTCAGCCCCAAGATTACAGGAGAGACCCCAGGAACCTATCTGTGTGCTATATGACATGTCTGAGGGGTCAGGGACACCTAGGAGGTGTGACAATTCCACGGAGCCATCTAAACTTCCTGGGCTGCTGGTGAGAGGGGCCTCAGCACTGGGAGGCACAGGTCCAAGTCCCAGCCTGTCATCGGCAATCTGTGGGGTCAAGGCCAAATCATTTCCTCTTTCTGGGCCTCGGTGCCCCCGTTTGATGGATGAAGAGGAGGCATAACTGGATTAAATCCATTGCCCAACCTGGGTGGCCCAACAGCATCCTCTGGGTGCTTCCTAAAAATTCAGATTTCAGGGCCCCACCCAGACTTACTAATTGTGAACAAATTTAGGAACAGACAGTGAGAGCAAACGTTTATTCCAAGACAAGATCAGGGGAGAGGGCAGCTCTTAGACGACTTCCAGTCCCAGATCACTGGGTCTAAATTTGAGGGGGCTGCGCTTTGGATTCTGACCTCAAGGCTCAATAATCTGATTCTACAAAGTTTATATTCTACGTGGAGTTTTCTGATAAGATTCAAATTCTAGGATGCTGAATGTTCCAAATTCCACAATTCTAAGACAGAAAGATAGGAATGGAAAGTTCCAGTCCTGCAATCCCCTGGCCATGTTCTTTCCCTCAGGGGGCCTGGACCTCTGCCCCAATTGGGGGCTGTGGACAAGATTTTTTCTGAATGTTTTCAAATTAGGAGATGAAGTTTCTTCAGGGCCTAAGCCCCTCCTATAACCTTTGGATCTCAGATGTTTCCCTGACCCCCAGCTCCTAATCCTTACCAATCCCAGCCTCTCCCACATTCTCCTGGGGATTTAGGCCCCTTACTGGGAAGGAGACCCTCCCAGGTAACCACCTCTTAGAGGCCAAACTCAGAGAGAAGCTCAGAAACTGATGGGGACACCCAGCAAGAGAGGACTGTCAGGCAGAGTATGGGGGAGGTTCCGGCTTCTGGCCCCTCCGGATGCTACCCCAGTGGGAGAGAATTAACAGCTTAGCCCAGGTTTAGGAGCTCCTGCCTGACCCCTCCAGCGGCCCACTCCAGCTAGGCCCGCTAAGGCCCTCTTGCCCCGGCTCTGCATCCGCCTGGGTTCACTCCGCACCTGCCTGACGGGGCACCACGATGCCCGTCCTACCCACGTCCTGTCACTAGAGGGCGTCACCCAACCAGGAACAGGCTCATAACCGAACAACACCGCTTGCGATGGTGGCTTCGGATGACTGGCGTTCGCAGCAGCGCGGAGAGGGTCGGACCTCAGAGGTCCAAGGCCCAGGCCGTTTCTTGCACAGAGGGGAAACCGACTCAGCGGAGAACCCCCGCCCAACATCCCATAGCCAGTCTCCATGATGGCGGCAATTATGGTCCTCCTGCCAAGGCACACAGCGCCCCCGCCCCCCACTCGTGGAGCTTCATATATCTCCATTTCCACGTATATGAAAACCATCCTATGTGGTCCTTCTGGCTCAGGAAATGTGCATTCTTATAATAACAAAACCAATAGTAATAATGATAATGATGACTAATAATACCAGACACTGCTAAGTGCTTTAGGGGCAGTATCTCATTTTCCTCGCTTTTCTCTCCTCATTATACTAACTCCCATTTTTCTGACTGCTTCCTATGCACATACATTTTCACATCCTTTATTTCCTGCCACCTTCACAGCATCCCTGAAAGCCAACTTACAGAAGAGGAAATTGAGGCTCAAGTTAAAGTCATTCAAAAGTCATTGATCTCATCTCTTCATCCACTCAATAAATATGTATAAAGTGCCTGGGACTGTGCTGGGTGCTGGTGATAAGGACCCAGACCTTGTTCCTGGAACTGTCACTCTGTGGACAAGTCCATACAATGGTGTGATAAGGCCCCGCACAGGGGATGGGGTCTAGGAGGAGGGACAGCAAATCTGCCTACAGCCTATGGGGATCAGGGAGCTCCACCCCCAGCACCAGAGAGCCAAGCTGGGAACTGAAGAATGAGGGAGTGTGAATGAGATGGGTGAGGAGGGTCCCAGCTTGAGGAAACAGCAGGTGCAGAGGGGCCTAGACTTTCTAAGCCTCTTAGGCTGTCAGACCCTGGAACAGGGGGACACAGCCTTGGGGTCTGCTGGCTCCCTACCCTGCCGTCCATGACTCCCAGCCTCACGTGTAGAAGTGCTTTTCCATTCAACCTACCACCCACAAGGCAGAATAGATCATCCAGCCAGACCTGCCGGTAAAGAAGCCATCTCCAGAGTGGGTCTGCCAGCCCTGGCCTTTCCAGCCCCAGCTGTAGAATCCTCCTAGCCAAGGCCCCAGCAGAGATAAGCCGGGCCCCGCTCTGCCCTGTCTGGACTCTGATCCTCAGAACTCATGAGCACAATAAAATGGTTGTTGCTTTCTGCCTCTAAAGTTGGGAGGTTTTGTAGCAATAGACAACAGGAGCAAGGGTTGACAGTGGCACATTTCTCCTAGGGTGGAGGGGCAGATGGCAAGGCCACAAATCCCATCTCCATCTCTGACCTTCAGGCAAGTTATGAGCCTTCAGGCAAGACCCTGTACTCTCTGTGCCTCAGTTTCCTCATCTGTAAAAGGGGAAAATAAGAGTATCCCTCCTGTTGTCACTGTGAGGTCTAAATAAGTTAATATATGAGCAAGGGTTTATATACACAGTAAGTACTCAATGAATTTTTTGTTATGACATATATTTTGTTTATTCACTCAACTAACATTTTTATGCACCAAGTCTGAGCCAGGAACTGTGCCAGGCACTTAACATTAAAAACTTAAATTCATCCTAGGTTCCTAGAGCCCTCTGAAGTAGATTTTATTATTATTCCTATTTTTTACAGACAAGGAATCTGAGGTTCAGAAAGTAAGTAGTGGAATGGGAACTCAAACTTTTGCCCTCCACCAGGCGGCCACTTCATTCATGCACAGACACCCATGGAGGCGTGTCCCACTCATCATTGCTCCCTTACGGCAAAAACATTCATCCAGAATAGGAATTCCAAATGGCTCTTACCTACACACTGGAAAAGATGGTCCACCTCACTCAAATTAAATGACAATAAAATTACACAGAGCTACTATTTTTCACCTATCTGATTGGTCAAGAGCCAGAATTTCAAACCACAGGGCCTCAGCCAGGCTGTGGGCGAGCATCTGGGGATCTCTCCTACCTTCCTCAGGGGAGGACATGGCCCAGCCTCTACAGAAGAGAGTTGACGACCTCTATCAAAATTACAATGCGCATGTCCCCGACCCAGCAATCCACTTCTAGTGATTTATTCTCTAATTAGCCTCGTTCACATGCAAAGTGACAAGTGTACATGGTACATGGCTGTTCCCTGCAGCCTGTGTGTGATCACAAAAATCTGAAAACATCCTGAACATCTCTAGGAGATCTGTTTACCATATAATCGCAGAGCTTGTGATGGAATGCCACGCAGCCGAGAAGCCTGAGGAAGCGGGTGGTGTGCTGGCCTGGAGCAATCCCAAGATACATTGTTACCCAGGAAAGGCCAGTTGCACAACAGTGTGCAGTGTGCACCAGGGCTGGGGTTGAAGGGCATGGAAAGGAGACTTGCTTTTCTCTTTTGTTCCTTTTGACTTTTAAGATATGGGAATATATTACCAAGTCCAAAAATTAAAAATGAAATACTTTGGAGACATTTTGCAAACTGGTCATTAAGTACTCCTAATAAAAATTCAAATGGCCTTGACATAAATTCTGAAATGAAGCATTTTTCAGACAGTGTCTTGGAGACACGTCCTTGAGTTCAGAGAGTGAGGCCCCACCTTTCACCCACAAGTGTGGGTGCCCCAGCTGCCTGCCAAAAAACGAGAGCCAGCTTCCGAGGCGAACCCCTGCACACCAGCCCACAACGAGCTTCCCCTGTCTCTGAGGGTTCCATTTCCATTACTTGTGCAAACCTGGTGTGAAATTCTGCTAAGGAGTTTTTCAGATACCAAGATTCAGGAGTGAATTAAGCCTGGCTCACTGAGTTCTTTGATCCACCCCAAAGTGGGGATGATTGAACATACCAGCAAGTTACACAGACCTGGGTGCGGACCCCAGCTCTGTGCCCGGCAGGCTGCAGGACCCTGGGCATGTCACTTTGCCCCCTGAGTCTCCCTTTCCACAGCTGCAAATGAAGCCAAAAGCAGTAACACCCATTGCCAGGGTGGTAGAGGATAAAATGATATCAGGTATGTAAAGTCCTGACACACAGAAGGGCTTAGTGATGGTAGCTTTTGATAATATAACTCCATACAATCTTTCATTCGCTCATCAATATCCCAGACTCCAAATAGTATCTCTCCTTCAGCATACATGCTCCTCCTCCAGGAAGCCTCCCTTGATCCATCCTTCCACAACTGGAAGTCCCCTGCCTCTTGTGACGCCCTCCTCTTTCCCTCTTCCCACACCCTTTGTCTGATACCCTGGGAGTGGCCAGAGTCCTATAACTGTTTTGGCCACGAGAGGGCAGCACTGCCCAGGAAGACAGAGGAGCAAGGCCCCGACTTCTAGGGCTAGTGGCTGGAAAGCTCATACCTTTGAAGCTTGACTATGTGCCAGCACCGCGCTGAGTACCCTGCCCTCTTTATCTCATCGCAGGAAGGTGTTGCTATGGCCATCCTTCCATCATGCCCATTTTATCTTCTTTTTCATTTTTTTTTACAGTGTGGGTGCCGAGGAAGTTGCATTAATCATTCTCGATTCCTGCAAACCCCTCTCTTTCTTTTTAATTTCCCTCTTGATGCTGCTGCCCTTCCTCTTCCCCTCCCACACAGGCACCCACTCTCATGAGTCCAGTCTGTGTCCTTGAATACTCATGAATCCTTGTGAACCACATGGGGATGTTTTGTGGTTTGTGTGGTTTTTCATTTACAGAAATGGCCTCGTGCTACAGATTTCTATCTTCTTTTTTCCCCCTCATCCACCTGGTGTTTCTTAACTGCACCCCTGCACCTCACTTACCCTGGCATCAGACGTAGGTTATCGTTGACTGCCCCCTTCTTCACGTCTCAGCACAGGAGAGAGACCCATCGCCTCTTAGTGTCCCCTCCTAGGCCTGCGGGAGAATCTCTCTGGGCTTTATACACAGGAGAAGGGTGGCTGGGTCTCTCCTGCTTACTGTCCCTAGGTACTGCACCAGTCCAAATGCCAGCAGAACATGAAACTCCCATCTCCCACACCCTCACTAACTTGGGAGTTCCTGACTTCCTAATTTTTGCCAGTCGGGTAGGTATAGGCAGAGGGGATGTGCCTCTTACCATTTAACCTGCATTTCTGTGATTACTACTGAGGTTTACGAGCATTTATTCACACACTTGTTTGCTACATTCTCCCCCATTTTACAGGTCATACAATTGAGGCTCAGGCGCCCAGGAAGTAGAAGGTGGAGCCCTGCCTTGGACCACCTCTCTAACAATGGCAACAATGCATTCATTGCCCACTCAGTCAATGAATGTTTGCTGGTTCCTTGATGATCTTGGGGGACTGTGGTCAGGGGCGATGGCTGTGTTAACTCAACAACAGGCAAGAGGATTGAGGAGCCTATGAAAAGGGGGTTCGGGGAGGGTGGGCCTCACTGCTGGATGAGTGGGGCGGGTGGAGGGCCACCGGAGGGATCTGGGGACGGCCAACATGTCCATTGACGTTGACAAGAACAGAGGAGGAAGCAAGAGACCAGGAGCCAACCAGGAACAAGGATCCGGAGGGCCCCTTGCGCTATGTCAGGGCTGGTACAAACAAGCTCACGGTGGCCACAAGGCCCAACCTAATCAGCCCCCATGCCCCCTCTGACCTTGTCTCCTGCCCTCTTGTCCTTGCCCACTTAAACCACACTGGCTTCCTTTGTTCCTTAAACACACCAATCTCATTCTGGCCTCAGGGACTTTGCACTTGCTAACCTCTCTGCCTGGAATGCTCTCCCTCTAGATCTCCACATGGCTGGCTCCTTCTCTTCCTCTGAGTCTCTCAGTTCAAATGGCACCTCTTCAAAGAGGCCTTCCCTGATAATCTTATCTAAATACCATGCCCCCCCCCAACAAGTCATTCTCTACTTAGTACCTTTGAAATTTTTCTTCATAGCCTTTATCGTGATTTAAAGGATCTTGTTTATCTAATTCTTGACCTCTTTACATCTTCCCCCTCACCTGGATTCTGACCCAGTTTCAAAAGGCTGCCACCAGACTTCCCACTTCTCCCCCTCCTCCAGACCCCCAAATGCCCCTCTTCCTCCTCTTCCCCCCATCACTGTTGCAGACCTAACTGTACATCAGTCACTTTACACATATTCTCTTGAATCATCTTGCCCACTTTCGGAGGCTGGGTAACGGCCCCATTCTCCAAATGAGGAACCTGACCACAAGGGAGAGCGAGCAGCCGGTGGCTGCAGAACTTTCGAACCAGTCCCTGAAAGGCCCCACCCCGATCTTACCCCTCACCTCCTTCACACAGCTGTGCTCTCTGCCTGCAGCCCCCTTCCCGCTCCTCTTCGCCTAGCTAAAGCCATCATCCTAGAGGTTTCAGCTCTGACTCTGCCTCCTCCTGGAAGCCTTCCTGACAGCCCCCCAGGCAGGCCAGGTGCCTCTCCCATCAGCTCTGCTCCGACTTCCCTGTGAGGTTCCTTGCTCTATGTGTCTGTCTCGCCCCTAGACTGGGAGCCCCATGAGGGTAAGGCCTGGGTCTGACTCAGCTCTGAGTCAGCAGCCACTGCCTGTGCCATCCATGGGTTGCAGCAGATCAGCGTCCAGCCATGGCCCTAAAGCCCCAGAACACAGCCTCGTCTGGTCAATGAACCACCACTTCCCACCCCCTACTGCCCTTCAGAGCCCTGCCCTCACTCACAGTAGGAGGGTAAACAAATCAGTACGACCTCTATCTCTGTGGGGCATTTGGAAGTACTTATTAAGTTTACAAACATATGTATGGTCTCCTTAAATATTTTTCAATACTAAAATATTCAATATTGAATTTATTACTGTTTTGTTGGAATATAATTTATTCCAGTAATAAAATTCATCCCTTTGAGATGTAAAGTTTATTGCGTTTTAACAACAGATAGTCATGTAACCACCACAACAATCAGGATGTAGAACTGTTTCATCACCCCAGAAAGTTCTTTCCTGCCCCTTTTCAGTTGATCTCCTCCCCCCTCCCCCACCCACCCCGGGCAGACACTAATTGGATTGTTCTCTGTCCATTTGGTTTGCCTTTTCCAGGTCATGGAAGTGAAATCACGAAGTATATAGCTTTTTAAGTCTGGTTTCTTTCACCCCACATCTTGCCTTTGAGACTCATCTGTATTTTTGCTTGTATCAACAGTTCATTCCTTTTTCGTGCCGAGTAGTATTCCATTTTTTAATCCATTCACCAGTTGGAGGACCATTGTTTCCAGTTTGGGGTGATTATAAGAAAAGCTGCTATAACTATTTGTGTATGATTTTTTCACAATTTTAATTTCTCTTCGGTAGATATCAAGTTTGGGTAGTATTGCTGGGTCCTATGGTAATTGTAGGTTTAATTTTATAAGGAACTGCCACATTGTTTTCCCAAGTTCCAGTTGCTATGTACCCTCATCAGCCCTTGGCATTGATGGTATTTTTCATTTTAGCCATGCTAATAGATGTGTAGTGGTATCTCATTGTGGCTTTCATTTGCATTTCACCGATGACTGATGATATTGAGTGTCTTTTCATGTGCTTATTTGCCATCAATATCTATATTTTGGTGAAGTATCTTTTTAAATCTTCTGCCCATTTTTACTGGATTATTTGTTCTCGCATTATCCAGTTGTGCAAGCTCTTTATATATATATTCTGGATACAAGTCTTTTATCAGATATTACTTTTGCAAATATTTTCTCCCAATCCGTGGCTTGTACTTTCATTTTCTTAACAGTGCCATTAGAAGAGAAGTTTTTAACTTTGATTAAGTCAAACTTTTTTTTTTTTTTTCTGATTCATGCTTTTTGTGTCTTGTCTAAAAAATCCTTGTCTAACCCAAGTTCACAAAGATTTTCTCCTACTTTTTGTCTGGATATGTTATGGGTTTAAGTTTGACATTTAGATCTATGGCTCATTTCAAGTTTAATTCTTGTGTATGGTGTGAGGTATAGGTTAAAATAATTTTTTTTTACATATGGATGCAGAATGCAAATGTATAAAATGGATATTCAATGCAATTGCAACCTTGACTGAAAAAGTAAAATATTGGAAACAGCCTAAGTGCCCATCACTTGAAGACGGGTTGAGTACATGTTGACACACTCATGCAATGAAAACACTATGCAGACTCAGAGCTGGCACTAGCCACCAACACCGTACAGGTGTAGGGGCTGTGCACTGCTGGAATCCATCCCGATTTGTCAATGTCCATGCTAAATAGTTGTATGATACTTTGACTGTCACCTTGGTCAGGCGTCAAAAGGAAGGAGGTGCTCTTCATGGAGCATGTAGAAAGACCTCTAGAGGGAGTTTTAGATAACAAAAGGACAGTGCAGAATAGTGTGTGAAGTCTGCCATCACTGGGTAAAAAAAAGAACCCCGTGTATTTCCTTACAAGTACATAAAATATCTCTGGGCAGATTCACAAGAAATTGGTGACAGGGTTGCCTTGGGGAAAGAGAGTCTGGGTGTCTGGAGGACGGGGGTGGGAGAGAGACTCACTTTTCACTATGTCCCCTTCCTTTTGTACCTTCGAGATTTTGTACTATGGATATGAATTATACATTCAGAAAATAAGTATGAATAGAAAATAAAAGCCAAACTCAACGTCCCTACTTTTCCAGGGGTGCTCGGTCTGGCAGATTCTGCCCCAGGTGCACAGCCCTTCACAGTTTGGGAAACCCTCTCATGCTCCTCCTCAGGTTTCCCAGCACAGGACATCCCTGCCAGGCCAGCGTGATGGAGAATGATTGCTGAGGGAGAATGCCTGCTTCTCAGAAGGAGAAACTGAGGCTCTGAGCACGACCAACATTCCTGAGGTCACCTGGCCCAAACCAAGGTACATTGTCAGGTATCTACCAGGACCAGAGGGGCTAAGAGCCAGGGAGGAGGACTGCAGTCTTGCCCCGCAGGGACCCAGACGGAGTCACTTAAGGTACTGCTCGGAGCAGAGCCCATCTGGAAGCCATTACCACCGCCCACCCCGGGCTGCAGCAGAGTGTGGGCGGGGCCCGCACTCTGTGTGCATCTGTTCCTCATCAAGGCTCAAGCTCTGGACTGGGCTCCAGCCCTGGAAATCCCACTTTCCAGCCAGGCTAGGCCACCCTCACACCAGCCACCCTCCCCACCAGGACCTGAACAAGGGTCCTGAGAGCAGCAGGAGGTGGGTTTCCAGTTCCAGGCTGCACGTCCCATTACCTCTCAGAGCTTTGGGTTCCTGTCGCTGTAAGGATTAAATAAGCCAGTTCATACAAAGCACTCGGCCCATCAGCGCTCAATAAACAGTAACTGTTCTTGTCTCCTGATACCCCTCCACATTTCATTCCTGTACTGTAGGTGCCCCAATATCAACAGCTAATGTGCCCAGCACTGTTGTGAGCACCGTGTATGTACTAACTCTTCACAACAACCATCAGAGCTAGATGCTCCTACTAACTTGGCTTTTCTGATGACCCAGCTGAAGCTCAGAGATGTTGAATAACTTGCCCAAAGTCACACAGCCAGCAATGGGCATAGCCAGGATTTGAACCCCAGGCCACCTGGCTCCAGAATCCCCACTCCAAAGCGCTCCCTACACCACTTCTATGGACCCAAACCTCTTCTCCACTGACCTCCGATTCCTGTGGGCGCCTGTGACAGTGTCACCTGAGATGGAGATGAACACTGGTCTCAACCCATGATGGCTGACTGAGAGACGAGCATCAACAGCACAGCCGAGAGAGGATGCTGGACCTCCAGTCACCTTGAAGCTAAGGAGGAGACCAGAGAGGCAGGGAGGCTGGGGCCTTCCAGGGTGGAGGGGTGGGGGCGACAGTCACCCTCACACACAGGCTGGGCGAGTGAGTGTGCCAGTCTAGAGCAGCCTGCTGGGGAGGTGGGATTTGACGGTACCCGCCCGCACGCGTTAAGAGCACGTCAGCCTGGGGTCCAGGGATCTGCCTTAGAGAAACGGCGCCCGTGTGGATAAAGAGGCATGAACGAGGGCTGACCCTGCAGCCCTTTCACCAGTGTACGGAGCTGGGCTGCAGCCCAGAGGTCCACCAGGGGCACTGGCCCCACTGACCGCGGCCCAGCCACACTGCGGCAAACTACACCGTGATGGAAAAGCCTGACACAGGGCTCCTGCGCTGCTGGGACTCCGTCCCAACCCCGCTGTGCGCTGGTCAAAGGGGCTTCGGGGCAGCGTGCGCCGGGAACAGCGGAGGGGTGGGGTCTGTGCGCACAGAGTTGGTGGGGGCGGGAAGGGGGCCGTGAGCGGACCGACTGACAGGATTTTAACTCTGCTTTACACCCTTCTAGAACTTCCTTCACTGAATCAGTCATTGTTTTCTCGGAATAAGGGAAAGAGAGAGCAGGCGGCACTGTGCCTAATACACAGAGGGAGCTCAGCTGAAACGGGCGGAGGCGTTCTGATCCCCTGGCGGCTGCTGAGCTGCGAGAGCTGTGAAGAGGGCCGGCCCTCGGCAGCCCCTCCCTGCGCTGTGGCCCCAAGTGCCTGATTGAGAGCTGGGTCTATGGAGGTGGCGAAATGGCCAAGATGAGGGGACAGCAGGAGTCTGAGGGCTGAAGTCTTATGGAGGATTTATCGACGCTGGCAGTGGGTCAGGTAAGGTTCTAAGCATGAAATCTTGCATTGTCATCCCCATTCTGCAGATGGAGAAACTGAAGCCCGGGAGTGACCCATGGGCTGCCCACCTCACCCTCCGCTCACACCCTCCACTCACAACCCCTCCATTCACACCCTCCACTCACAACCCTCCATTCACAGCCTCCATCCCCACCCAACCTGAGCACTGAGCCAGGAGTCTGAAGCCTGGCTTGTGATCAACTCTGGCCTCTGCTCCCTTGTCGGTAAGCCCCTTCCAGTGCTGGATGAGGGCAGCCAGAAGCCGGTGGCCGCTCAGCCAAGAAGATTGGGAGCCATTAGTGTCTAGTCGCATTTTTTGGACAGAGGTGCCTTCTGCATTTTAATCAAGCGAGACATCAAGAGACCAGGCCAAGCTGCTGCTCTCCAGTGGGGCTGGGGCAAGACCCAGGGGAGAGAAGGAGCATCCCTTCAGGAAAGGGGAGGGAAGGATGGGAGGATGGGACTGCAGCCAGGGTGGGGCAGGGAAGCTCAGAGAATGTGGGGAACCTGGTCCCCTGGGCCCTGACTAAGACCTCCCGGAGGCAAAGCTGGGCTTGGGGCTCATCTTCACTTCCTCCCTGCTCCCTCCAGGCTCTCAAGAAATTGGTCTGAATAGTCCTTTAGGCCTCAGGGATGATTTCTGGTCCTGACTGCTCTTCATGGTGGAAACAATCTTGGGTCCCAGCAGAAGGGAGTTGGGCAAGGAGAGTGGCAAGGCTGGAGCAGGAAGGGAGGGACTGGGTCCCTCTCGTGGAGAGGAGGTCAAGCCCCATTCCCCACCCCAACTCCAGGCAGAGCATCAGTGAGGTAGGCGAACACTGTCCCTTGACACTGGCTGAGGTGTGGAGGTATAGGCAACAACCAGGTCAGTCTGAAAGCTGGAAGGGGCCTCAGAAAGGATCTGCATTAATATTAATAGCAACAATAACAATAGCAATAGAATGGTAAAATATAGTAATAATAGTCATTCCTAGCAGTTACTGAGCACCAGTCACTGCACATTTAATCCTCATCATAACCCTGGGGACTGGGCCGTCCTCATTGCACAGATGAGGAGACTGAGGCACAGGGGGTTAAATAGCTTGCCCAAGGACAGACTGCTAGAAAAGAGTGGAGCCAGACCAGCCCCCTCCTCAAACAGAGGAGAAAAGGGAGGCCCAGAGACAGGCAGAGACAAGCCCCAGGTCACACAACAAGTTAGAGGCAGGGCAGAGGCTATGAGGGCTTGACTCTCAGGGCTGTCTGTCTCTGTCCTCTGCTCCGTGTCAAGATCTCCAGGAGGGCAGGAGGGTGCCCCTGTCATTCCAAGGGCCTGTAGATTCAAGCCCGGGCCTCGTTTTCCCAAGGGATCCAGCCTCCACATGTGACAAGAAAGAGAGAGCAAGAGAGAGAAGTCAAGTGGAGTAGAAGAGATAAATTTGGGCTGAGATCCTGTCTTCTCTCTTCCTTTGGATATGCCCTCCCTGCAACCCCAGAGCTGACACCCAGATGAGCCCTTCCAGGGGAGTCCTCGACCCTCCCCCACCATTGCCCACCCAAACCCGTCCTTTGTCCCATCCCAGCCCCCTCCACAGCCTCATCAACCCCTCCCTCTCCTGCTCACTCCACTCCAGCTGCACTGCCTTTCTTTCTGTTCCCTGAAGGTGACAAGCTCATTCCAGCCTCAGGGCCTTTGCACTTGCACTTTGCATGTGCTGTTCCCTCTGCCGGGACACCCTTCCCAGATCTTCAGGGGGCTCACTCCTTTTGCTCTCAGCTCAACGTCAGGAAGGTTTCCACTGACATTGAAATTCAGGGCACTACCTCCTCCCCTCACCCACCCACATCTTCCTGACTTACTGTCTTCCTGTTACTCATCCTTATCTGAACTCATCATTTGTCTATTTGCCTATGTGTTTATTGCTTGTTTTCCCCATTAGGATATCGGGTCCATAGGGTCTGCGATTTCCCCCTATTTTGTTGACTGCTGTGTCCTCAGCTCCATAAATATTGCCTCTCACATAATGAATGAAGGCACAAGCTCCAAGGAAAGGCCGTGCTGTGGGAAGGAAGCTTATCTCAGAAAAATGCTGCACTCCAAAGATGCTGCCCTTTGCAAAGTGTCCTGGGATGTCCAATGAGCTTCCATTTTCTCATCTGTAAAATGGGGCAGTGCCTTCCTTGCTGGGTCATCATCATGAGGATGAAATGAGATCAGGCTTATGAAGCAATGAGTCCAGCGCCTGGCAAGCGGCAAATGCTCTTGAACACTGCCAGCAACTCTCATTATTGTGGTTATTAGTCTTTCACACCGACTCCAGGCTTGACATCATGGGCTGCTGTCCGGCGGTCAAGGGAGGAAGACCCAAGGAGAGTCTGGTCTCAGCACAAACCATGTGGTCACCGCTGGCTCCTTGGGCCTCCTTACCTGCCCCCCCAACTTCGCTGGCGCCCACA
This sequence comes from Eubalaena glacialis, assembly GCF_028564815.1. Classification (NCBI taxonomy): domain Eukaryota; kingdom Metazoa; phylum Chordata; class Mammalia; order Artiodactyla; family Balaenidae; genus Eubalaena; species Eubalaena glacialis. The sequence continues at coordinate 28,872,085 of NC_083728.1, read as the reverse complement.
TGGTGTGCCCTCCATGGCTGGCCGTCCATTCCCACCCCACAAGACTTAACAGGACCCCCGGGCAGTGGATGAGTGAGGGCAACATTAGTAAGCCCAAGAGACAGAATGCACCAAACACCATAGAGGTTTATTTCTCACTCACCCGAAGTCCACCATGGGTGCTCCCAACGAGTGAGCGGCTCTCACCAGCAATGATTCCAGGACCCAAACTCCTTCCATCTCGTGAGCCACCATTTCCACCACGAGGTCTCCAGGCCTGCGTGCATCAAGCCCATGGAAGGGGAAGGCGTGTGGTGGAGCGGAACTCAGGGACACGCCCACTGCTACCTGCAAAGGAGGCTGGGGAATATGGCCTCACCACCTGCCTGGGTTTGCTCACCGCCGGGTGGTTCCTGCCTCTGGTGGGAGAAGATTTTCTCCCTGGGATTCTAGGATTGTCGGGGAAGGCTTTGCAGAGAAAGCACCCTGGCTGTTGCTGCTGGCACAGGGCCACCGGGGCCAGCCACTGTCTCTCATGCCGTCCTCCACTGGATGGCCATTCTGTCCCCCATGCTAGAGATGCAGGTGCTTTGAGATGAGGCCCAGGGCCTGACTGGCTCAGGAGTCTTACAGGGAAAGCGGAGAGGACTGAGGAGGGAAAGGACTGTCTTCCTCTGCTTTCAGGGTAGCAAGAATTGCGATGTGATAGGATGAATTCAGGAAGGTCACAGCCTGGTCCTGTACACGCTTTACGGCTTGTTCTTTACTCCCAGGAAGATGCCCTATCTGGACAGTTCCCCTGCATTATCCTCCCTCCACCTCCCCAAAAAAACACCTGCAGGATAAATGAGCTGTTATCTCCCTCATTGTCCCAGGAAATGATGGACGGAAACTCAGACCAAGAACAAGGAGTCTGTTGTCTCCCTGGATCCTGGGGTGTAGGGAGAGCAGCCACCATTTCCCTCCTCTGCTGACAGCCCCCCGCTCGCCCACGGGGCAGCCATCCCTGCCCACTCTCAGCCTGTGTGGTGAAGGCGGCCGCCGGGGTGGTTAGCTGGCATATCCCATCCCTGCGGGCCACCACGTTTGGTCCAACGGTAGGAACAGGACCCCATTGGAGCCAATGTGATGCCTTCCCAGAGATTTTATGGGGACTTGACAGAAAGGTGCAGCAGTCAGGAATGCTTTCTGCTGCAAGTAACGGGGAATTTAATGCAGTGGCTTAAACAATAGAGGCTTATTTTTCTCTTTAGGAAGAAGTCTGAAGGTAGGAATTCAGCTGATTAACAATGTCAGAGCTAATGTCATGATGATTTTTTTGGCCTTTCCCTTGAGGTTGCAAGATGGTCCATGCTCCAAGCATCAGGCTTCTTTTCATTGACCTGAAGTAAACAGACAGCTAGACCTTTCTCCCGCAAAGATGGGTTTATTCAGAATCGGCAGAGAATTGCAATTTGGGGTCGGTAACCACGGTGAGCCACATGCAACTCCCTGCACGGCAAGGAAAGGAGAACACTTTTATAGAGAGGAGAAGGAATTGGGAGGGCTGTAGTAAACAAAATGTCCGTGGTTTTTCATTGGCTGAGTCCTTGCCGGGAGAGAAGAGGAGTCCTTCTTCTTCCTGTTGCTCTGCTACCATCACAGGCTGTGAGGGCTCCCCGTTCTGGTCTCTCGACTCCCTTTAATCGAGGTTTCTGTTAATTAATGTTTTATATGTACAACGCAAGACAAAGTGAGGAAAGGCAGCTCCAGCCACTGCTGCCCTTGTTATTAGAGTAGCAAAAACTCTCTTCCTGCCAGCTGGCTTTGGCTTATGTCATATTGACCAGCAGTATGTCATGTGTCCCCACAGCTGTAGAAGAGGCTGAACAGGTGGATATTTGGCTACACAGCCTCTATAGTGGAAGGAAGCCGATAGGAATGGGCACTTGATTAGCCAAGCCCAAGGACTGCGATTAGACATTCTTTTTCCCTCAACACTTGGTTCTTTGGGGAGGGGAGGAAGGAACGGGAGGGCTGGCAGCCATCTTGCTACTATGACATGAGAGGCCATCTGAGAATGGAGCCTATTTTGATGGTGTTGTTTGAGACCTTAGATCCAGCCATGCCTGAAGGCTGCCCCTCATGGATATATTTATTACATGAGCAAAAATTAATAATAAAAATGAAATATTATATTTATTTTTTAAATTTTATTAAAATTTAAAATATAAAAATATATCATATAAAATATTTTATAAAGTATTTTATTTATAATTTATTTTATATAAAACAGTATATATATTGTTTTTTGCCTGTCCCCTTAGGCTGGACTTAACTTTTTTCTCTTCATAAGAAAGGCCTCATGGTAGAAGAAACAGTACTCAGAGTTTAGAATCAGGCCGCCCAGTTACCAATTCTGGCTCTGCCTTGAGTTTGATTTTTGCCAAGTCATTTCACCTTTCTGAATTCCCAGTGCTTACTCTGTGAAGCAGGCTATCGTGTGAATTGAGCCAAATGTGGTGTGTGAGAGGTCCTGTCCCAGGTAGGCCTCAGCACACAGTAACTGCCTTCCTCCCTCTTTTCATTCAGTTTGCAGAAACTGGAGATGAATTTCCCAGCTATGTTTTGCTATGGCATCTGTCCAACTTTCTCTTTTTCCTTTAGACCAAGTGCTCCTTGAGGCCAAGGACTATGTCTGATTTATTTTCGTATCCACAGCCCATAGGCTTTCGATGATACTCAGGAAATGTTTGAATTGGAGACTACAACACTTCACTTATCCACTTAACAAATATTTACTGAGCACCTACTGTGTGCCAGGTACCCAATGGGGAGACGAAAGTAAATGCCTTAGACATAGTCCATGCTCTCAGGGGCTCACAATCTAATGAAGGAGACAGACAGAAAATAGATAAATAAAACCCAATGTCAGATAGTAAGAGTGCCATGAAGAAACCACAGAGAGGAAAGGGATAAAGAGTTTGATAGGGTGTCTAGGGAAGACCTCTTCGAGGGCAGATACTGGAACCTAGCTAGAATGATAAGATATCCACTGGGGGAACAGTGATCCAGGCAGAGGGAACAGCAAACACAAAGATGCCCAGGTTGGTCCTAGGTGACCCGCACATAGGAAATGTCTAAATGAATGAATGAACCTACGTACAGCACCCCCCAGGCCAAATATTCCTCTCAGCCCAATGTGGAATGAAAACATGATCCACTTAAGAAAAGAGGCCAATTTGAGAATGTCTGTCACTGATGGAACTTCATCTTGGCTGCCAACTTTCAGAGAATCACTTCTGCCAAGGAGGTGATATCTGTGAGGGAATATGCTTGTCCTGCAGGATTTCCAGGTCTTGGGCTCAGCCGTCACATCCACTCACTCACGTAATCCTCCCACAACCCCTGTGAGGTAAGGAAAATTATCTCAAGTTCCACAGGCAGAACCCCTCGTGCCCCCCCCCCCCGCCCAGTTCAAGAAGGTCACGTGGCTCGCCCAGGATCACTCAGTGAGAGGGAGGGATGAGCCCAAAATGTCCCAGGCCAGAAGCCAGTGAGCCTGGCGCCCTCCTGCGGCCGGTGTGTGCAGCAGTGTGGACTGAGACAGCCCCCCACCCTCAGGGGCTCAGAGTCTGCTCCGTCAGGGCCCAGGCCTTGCTGTCACCCTCCTCTTTGATGCACTGCTGGCTATGCGTGCCCCAACGTTTTATCTTGGGCAATGATAATGAAATAACGTCAGCAACAACAATACCAGCTATCGTTCATGGAGAGGCTTACTGTTTGCGAGGTGGTGTGCCAGGCACATGGCTCTCACTAGCTCCTTCACTCTTCCCTGCGTTGCTGAGAGGTGATATCTATAACACAGCACTTTCTGGAGTGTATGCTGTGCCAACCTCTGTCCTGACTGTTTCAGGTGTATTCATTCATTTCGTCTTCTCAAGACCTCCATGAGGTAGAAACTACAGCATTTGGAGTGGTTTGGCTTAATCAACAGAGAAGTTTGTTTCTATCTCAGTTACCAGCCAGGGGAAGACAATCAGGTCTGGGATCCAGGCTCCTTCTATCTGCTGCTCTGCCATATGTGACCTCAATTCCCAGGTTCAGCTCATGGTCCAGGATGGGTGCTCCAGCTCCAGCCATCACATCTGCATTCTAGACAGCAAGAAGGAGAAAAAGGGCAGGAGAAAAAAAGAGCCCCATCCCTACCCCAGACGTTATACAAACCTTGGCTTAGATCTCATTGGCCAGAATTTAATCGCAAGGGAGGCTGGGAAATTCCATCTTTAGCCCAGCTAAAATTCACAGTTTGTATAATTGATGAAGAAGAGGGATATAGATGTTGGGAACAACTCATGGTCTCTAACTTCATCTTACGGAGAAGAATGCTGAGGCACAGAGAGGTTAAAGATCTTGGCTAAGGTCACACAGCTGGTCAGCAGGGCAGATGTGATGAGATCACAGGCCTATGCTCTGCTGCCTCTCTGTGCTGGCCAAGGAGATCGTATTACTAACTTCTCTGTTATTCTATTATTCTCTTCTTCAGAGGAGGAATTGGAGGCCAGAGACATGAAGTGACTTTCCCACTGTCTCATAATTATAGTGGAAGAGGTGGAACTCGAACCCAGCTCTGTCTGTAAAGCTGAGCTCAAACCCATGGCATCATGCCACACTCCCTCCTCTCCTGCAGACACACTTCCTCCCTACCTGGGGCATCCCAGGCCTGGCAAGGTCCTGCCACCAGCTCTCCCATTCCCGTGCCAGCGTATGTACCTGGTCCAGATTTGAGCCCAACCCATAGCCCTATCAGGCCTCCCTGAGGTCCCCAGCACCTTCCTGGCTCTGACTCCCCCTGCTTCTGTGGTAGGTGGGGGTGGGGTGGGGAAGTTACTGGACAGAAAGCTGGAGAGCAGCCACCCAGCCCGCCCGGCCAGATCCCAGCCCGCCCGGCCAGATCCCAGCCCTGCAGGGGGATAAAGTGACAGAGGGGCCATTCCATTCTCATTTGGAGCCCAGATCTTCCTGACACACATACAAGGGAGGTCTTCCTTCTTCATGCCTTCTTCCCTGTGTCAGGCCTTTGCCCCTGCTGTGCCTTCTGCTGGAAGGAGCCTCCCGACCCCATGCCTGAGCAACTCCTCACCGCCCTCTAGCCCGACTCAAATGTGCCTTTACAAGGCTGCATTTCCTGACCCTGACTAGGTTGAGACCCTGTTACACTGGCTTGGGGTTCCCTGGAGCCTCCTTCCCAGCGTTTGTCACAAATGGATTCATTTTCTGTCTATTTTTTGCTTGGCATCACTTTCTTGCACTAAAACATAAACCAACAAGGATAGCATTTCTCCTTGTTTGTTCCTGAATCCACAGGGCCAAGCATAGTTCTAGGCAAGTAGCAAGTGCTCAATAGATAGGTATTAGATGGACAAGTGGATGGATGGATGAATGGACAGATGGAGGCATGGGTGGAGGCATGGATGGATGAATTCTTAGTAGATGGGGAGAGGATGCTTAGGCTCCTTAAGGAAACTCACCCATCCTTATGTTTATTAGAGGTAACAGTCTTCACCATCACTTGCTATGGTCTTTGGGGCTCTTTTCCTGCATCATTTCCAATCCTCACAAGGGATCACACAATGAGGCAGGTGGTGATTCCCATTTGCTGATGAGGTACAGTGCCTTGCACTTTGTTTCAGAGGCAGGCAGTGTTCCAGCACCTTGGTGATCACCAAGGGTCAAGCAACTTCCTACTGACACTACCTGTTATCGTTTTAATCAGCTTCATTAAGGTATAATTTGCATACAATAAAATTCACGCATTTATGTTTATAGTTTGTTGTGTTTTAACAAATTTGTACACCTGGGTAGCTACCACTCCGATCCAGAATAGAGCACCTCCATCACCCTAAAATGTTCCTTTGTGATGTTTCTTCCCAGTCAATCTCTACCTTTCAGGCCCCAGCCCAGGCAACCACTGATCTGCTTTCTGTAGCTATAGATTAGATTTGTCTTTGCTAGAGTTCCATATGAATGGAATCACTATGCATTCTTTTGTGGTTTTGACTTCTTTTACTTGGGATAATGCTTTTGAGATTCATTTATGTTGTTCTACATAATTCATTCCTTTTCGTTGCTAAGTAGTACTCCACTGTTTGCATGTACCACAATTTGTTTATCCATTCACAAATTGTGACATTTGGTTGTTTTCATCTGGGGCCAATTTTCATTTGGGGGTGATTTTTAATTACGAATAATGTTATTCATAGGAACATTTGAATACATATGTGTAGGCATATGTTTTCATTTCCTTTGGATAAACACCTAAGCAGAGAATTGCTGAGTTGTATGGTAAGTATATGTTTAACTTTATAAGAAACTGCCAAATTGTTTTCCAAAGTGGCTGTACCATTTTGCATTCCCACCAGCAATGAATGGGAGTTCCAACTGCTCAGCATCTTCACCAGCATCTGTTGTCAGTCTTTTTGATTGTAGTCATTTGGTGAATATGTAGTAAGCATCTCACTGTGGCTTTAATTTGCATTTCCCTAATGACTTTTCATGTGCTTATTTGCCATTTGTGTCTCTTTCTTCATTGAGAGTTTTTGTTCAAAACTTTAGCCCATATTTTTGGGGGGTCGTTTGTTTTTTTATTCTTGAGTTTTGAGATTTCTTTATATACTCTGGATATAAATCCTTTATCAGATATATGTTTTGCAAATATTTTCTCCTCGTCTGTGACTTGCGTTTTCATTATTTTAATCATGTCTTAGAAGAATAAAAGCAATTAACTTTAATGATGTTCAATTTATCAATCTCTGATCTATATGTCTGTTTTTGTGCCAATACCACACTGTTTTGTCAATTTATCAATCTTTTCTTTTATGATTCATGCTTTTGGCGTCCTTAGAAATCTTGGCTGAAGTTGTTTTTGTCACTTAATATATCATGGATCTTTCCAACAACCTCACTTTTAATAGCTCCTTGGTTTTTCAGCCCACGAACTTGCTACAGTTTCTTATTCCCCTTCTGGAAGAGGAGTCCAGACAGAGGGCCTCTAAATCCCCAAAGCTGGACCTGTGGAGCCTCCTTCCCGTCTCTACAAATGCCATCTCCTCAGAAAAGCCACACACACATCCACCTAGTCACCCTGCTCAGTGTTGACACCCCCTAGTCAGCCAGCTCTGTGAGGAGTCCTTCCTCGTTGCCTAGAGAGAAGTGCGGGGCATACAGTAGGCATGTGGTAAATAAAATAAACAGGAAAATAAATAATAAAAATGAGTGAATGAATATTGTATGTGGAGCACTGAGCAATGTGCCTGGTGCACAGAAAATCTCACTAAACAGACACTGTGTTGACTGCAAGAGGGAACCTTCATTGACTGTTGTATTAGCTAGTGTAAGTTGGTGAATTCGTTTCCTGGGGCTGCCATAACAAAGTACAGCAAACCTGGTGGCTTCAAACAACAGAAATGGATTTTCTCACAGCTCTGGAAGCTAGAAATCAACGTATCAGCAGGACCATGTTTCCTCGGAGACTCTGGGTAGATCCTTCCTAGCCTCTGGTTTCCAGTGATGGCCATCAATCCTTGGCATTCTTTGGCTTGCAGCTGCCTCACTACAATCTCTGCCTCCACCTTCACATGGTGTTCTGCCCTGGTATTGAAGCTGAGCAGATCCTGTGGGGCCTTCACAGGTACAAAAGCCCCTCTGTGTTCCCCATTTCTTATTTGTAGAAAAAAGGCTTTAGTCTCCTAGGCCTTCCCTGAGTTCCAAAGAGCAGACACATTCGGTTACTAATTAAGGAAGTGAGGGAGTGCAGAAACAAAGGAAATGAAGGCAAGCAAGAAAAGTGATGATAGCTCAAACAATGGTTCAGTGATAAAACAGAGTCCTAGTTCCTCCTCAAGGGATGTACATAACAATCTGAAGACCCCCACCCAGGTGGAAGATGGTGACTACATGCTGACCCCAGACTGGTTGGAACCAGAAGGTTGATGATTAAGATTCCTGCAACCCTCACCCCAAATGTTGCCTTTAAAAACCCTTCCCTAAAAGCCAGTGGGGAGTTCGGGTCTTTTGAGCATGGACTGCCCATTCTCCTTGCTTTGTGCCCTGCAGTAAACACTGTACTTTCCTTCACCACAACCCAGTGTCAATAGATTAACTTTGCTGCCCAGGGGCTAGCGGACCTGAATTCCATTTGGTAACAGTATCTTCACATCATCTTCTTATGAGGACACTAGGCATATTGGATTAAGGGCCCACCCTACTCCAGTATGACCTCACCTTAACTAATTACCTCTGCAATGCTCCTTTTTCCAAATAAGGTCACATTTTGAGGTACTGGGGTTAGGACTTCAACATATATTTTGAGGGACACAGGTCAGCCTAAAATAGTTGTTATGCTCCCATAACGAACAGCACAATACAACAAAGGTTTTTTTCGTCTTTCTCCTCCTTCTTGTCCCCAATGGAGATCATCAGGAAAGCTCATGGAAACCTCACTGGGACCAAGAATTTCGACCATTTGATGTTGCTGCTGTCTTAACACAAGGCTTCAGTTTCTCTGCAGTAAGGAAAGGAAGCAGAGAATCCCACAGTGGTTCTTAAAAGTGTCCAGTCACATTCTGTGGTCAAAGCAAGTCACACGGCCATGCGTAACTTCAAGAAGGAGTGTCCTGGAAGGAGAAGAGACGTGGAAATCTAGCACTATGGATGTTTACTTAAGTGAACATCAAATACTTACATTATCACGTTTGCCTTTACATTTAAATAGTGATACCCTCCAGAAAACCTGGAAGGATGAGGAAGTTTTGGATAAAGAGGGGCAGCAGGGAGAACAAAGGGGACATAAGAAAAGTCACAAGTCTAAGACCAGCAGGACATGAAAGAGGATCTGTCAGGTACCAAGTCCTCACTGGGTGATACTGACATGCACCATCTCATTCAATCCTCACAACGACTTTGAGGGATAGATATTAACCCCCATTTTACTGAAGAGGAATTGAGACTCAGCAACCTGCCTAAGATATACAGCCTTAATGAGCTGAGCAAAGGGAAAACCTGACTGGATCTGCATCAGCTTTTGGTATCTCACAAATCATTCCCAAATTCAGTGGCTTAACACAATAAATATTTACTATCCCCACCTTTCTGTGAGTCAACTGGACAATTCTTCTGGTCTGAGATGTGTGGTCTAGAATGTCTTCAGCTGGCCTGGTGGTCAAGGATGGCCTCACTCATCTGGGGGTTGGTTCAATGTCAGCTGAGGTGATAGAATGACTTGACCACATGTCCATCATCATCCAGCAGGCTAGCTGGGGCTCACTCACACTGTGGTCCCAGGATTCCAGGTGAGTGAGAGAGCAAGCCCCAGGGCACAGTCTCTTTCAAGCATCAGGAGCCTCACATTTGAAGGAGTCCCTTTGGCGAAAGCAAGTCACATGACCAAAGCCAGCTCCGAGGGGTGGTAACATAGACTCCACCTCTTAAAGGGAGGAGCTGGGAAGTCACATTGCAAAGAAGCGTGCTTACAGGGACCGGAATCTGTGGCCAGTTTTGCAATCTACCCCAAAACAAAGCCCAGTGTCCAACAACAGAGAATGAATTAAGAAAACCTTGGCTGCACCAGTGGAGGCTTACGCCACCATTAAACATGTGCTTATAGAAGAAACTTCTGCTGTAGAAAGTACTTCATAACACATAGAGTGTTAAGTAGGAAACACAGGCTATAAAATTATGTGTACATAATTTCACATTGATTTCACAGCCATCAGATTGCCACAAAAGTAAAGCCTGATGATACCAAGGGATGGCAGGAGTGCTGAGCAGCAGAGACTCTCCTGCCTGCTGGTGGGTGGTACCTCAGTGCAGCCTCTTGGAAGCACAGACTGGAAAAGTACTCAGGCTGGCAATGCACATACCCCACATCCCAGGAGGAGCACCCCTCCATTAATACCCTAGAGAAACGCTTGCTCATGGTACAGAGCTAGTGTATAAGAAAGCCACAGAAGCCTTGTTAGGAACTACAGAAGAACTGAATCAACCCAAATGTCCATCCACAGAGGCTGAATAAATAAAGAGTAGTGTGATTATTGATGCAATGCTGCACAGCAGTGAAAAGAAGATGACCCCAGTCACAGGATCTATCTGTGAAATTTGTATAGATCTGGAAAACATGGTGTGCACGCAGGACATTGCTTACAGCTTAAAAGCATATGTTTGAGTTTTGGAAACACAGAAATAGTATCATTATTTATGGATACATACATATGGACCTGTGGGCAGGGAGAAGAGAAAATGAGACTGGGGAGGAGGATGTAAGGGATGCCAACTTAACCTGTAACAATATTTCATTTCTTTAAAAAAATCTGGGAAAATTTGCAAAATGTGGACAGGTGCCCATTTGGAGTGATGGTTATATGGGGTTGTATTATATTACCCTGTGCATTTTTTATATTTTGTTTTTCAAAAAGTTAACACCAATGTAAGTAAAACAAATTTTTAAATAGCTTAGAAATGTTCCTTTGAGGTTCTGGAAGATTTTTTGTTTTGGGGGATTGCTAGAAAACCACCCCAAAATATACATGTCTCTATGTAGAGAGAAATGATTGGGGGAAAAATACTCCAAAATGTTAGCTGTGGTTTTGCCTCTGGCTGGTGAGAGCACAGGCAACATGTATTTTTTTTCCCTCTTGCTAAGTAAGTATTTTCTGACTTTTCTATGAGGGACATGCTGTGCTCGTTTAATAAAAACAAACAAAATACAGAGGGGTCTGTTGGTTCTCTGGGTCACAGGCTCCCCTGGGCCTCCGGGGGGTGCCAGGTTCCAAAATAGATCTGCCCTTCGACCTGGCAGCCTCACTCTTCACGTCCTGCAGCGAGTGCCAGGCGTGGGCTCAGAGGCAGTGGGGCTCCCCAGGCCTGAGAAAGGATGGCTATGGATAGTGGCCCAGGCTGAGTGGCACAGCTAAGAGGTACGTGTCCTCCACCCTGGTCCCCTCAAACTCTGGAGTAGCAGAGTCAGGCCTGCCATTGTTCAGAGGGGAAACCGAGGCCAGAGGGGATACCCCAGGGCGAGGCAAGTGTCGTTAACAGCAGAGAGAGCTCTGTCCGAGGCCCATCTGGCTGGGACTGGACTGAGTGCTGATATGCTGGGTGGCTTTGGACAAAGAGCATTTCTGGGCCAATTTTTGTGGCAGCCCCGATGGAAATAATCCCACTTCCTGCTGCACCTTTAGCCATTAGAAGGGCTGAAGGACATTTTTCTGCAAAGAGATGCTGGATCTTGCCCATAATAGCAGGGATAATAATAACAGTTACCAACTATTAAGCACTTTTGTGCTAAACACTTAAATGGCATTTTCTCATCCTGCCCTTCTGTGGCAGATTATATTTTTCAAAAAAGGCCACATCTCCCGTCCCACATGCTCTTCTAAAACTTTGCCACTCTCCATTAAGAGGTAGTCTATTCCCTTGCTTCTTGAACTTGGATGGGACTTTGTGAGCTGGCCTTGCATGATTCATGAGGCTAGGTCGTAAAGGTCATATGCCTTCTGCCTGATTCTCTTGAGATGCTCCCCCTTGATAGCCAGCCACCACGTCGTGAGGACCACCCCGCCCCATGACATGTGGAGGCCGTACGTAGTCTTTAGGGCTGACAGCCCCAGCTGAGGTCTCAGCTATATGAATGGATGAGCTTGCAGATGATTCCAGGCTCTAGCCTTCAAGCTGTCCCTGCTGATGTCGAATGGAGTTATGTCAAGCTGTCCCTGCTAAATCTGACCCAAACTGCACGTTTATGAGTAAAATAGGTGTTGCCATTGCTTTAAACCACTAAGTGTTGGGTGTTTTATTACACAGCCCTGGGAACTGGAAGCCCCCCCAAAATCACCTTGCTAATGAGGGACGGCTCTCTCATTATATAGATGAAGAAACCAATTCTCACCTACTAAAATGGAATCAAGGTTCAGTACCATGAGTGGGGAGCTCTTAATTGATAGGTGTGTGTCACAGGAGTGACCTCAATACCTAGCCTGGGCCCCTCCTGATCCATCAACTATGTTGTGGCTCTAGGGTTGGGGTGGCAGAAAGCAGAGGCAGGGAACAGTTGACAGACTTGTCTTGAGTGGAAAGTCTCACAGGGGCACCATGATTCCTGCTCCAAAGATCCCCGCCTTGGCCTCCTGGGGACACTGACAGACCATCACCCCGGTGGTCAGCAACCCCAAAGCTTCCTGCCAAGACTCGCCCCGTTGCAATCAGCAGCCCTAGCAGATGCCAGGCCATGTTCTCAGGGATGTGAAGAGTAGAGAACAAGAGGCTTGGGGCACTTGAGGCTGCCCACTTGCAACCCTCAATTATCACCCTGGGTGTTGAAATGTAGGAAGCTGAAAAGGGAGGTGGGCGGGGGAAGTGCTGGATTGTGGAGATGAAGCCAGGAGTAGCAGACTCAGACTTGTGACTAAATCCTCTTCTTTGGATCCAAAATCAGTAAGTGACTCTCCAAGAATGATCCCGTTTTCCCCGCCTTTGTCCCCAGGAGCAGGAAGAGCCATACTTCCAGGAGAATCGACCCCAGTGTGTGACTTGGGGCAAGTCGCCTCATGAGCTAAATGCGAGGTGAGAGACCATGGTATCCCTGGTTATGCCAAGGCTCCCCTGGTTGGGGGCAGGGGGGCAGGAAGCCAGTTCACTTGCTGAGTGACTAGGATGGGGAAGCAGTGGGCAGGTGGTCTGTGCCCATCAACATCCATCTCCCTTCTGGTCTCTCTACCCCAGGTTTCCTTGAGAGCCACCCCACCCTTCCCTCAATCCCTTTGGGTCCCATGAGGTTGACCCATGAGGCACATGGCCCAGCCTGACCTACCAGAGTACCTCATCCCTCTGGCTACAGTAGTTGGTTCAGGAATGTCCATGTGACCCAAGCCAGAATTTTCCCAAGAGCTGTCAGGAAAGGGGTACTCCATTTCTGGGGGGTGGCTAAGTTGATAGATTGGAGCTGCCCTCATCAATGGTAGAGGTGATGGTGGTGAGAACTGTCTGGCGATAAACTAACAGAGGAAAACAAGAGCCTAGAGCTAGAGAAAAAGGGGAAAAAAAGAATTCTTAATATCATCTGAGTACCTGGATCCAGGCTATGCCTGAAGCCAGGTACCCCTACACTCTTCAGTTACATCGGCCAATAAGTTCTCTTTTTGCACAAGACATTTGAGCAAAAGCCAAATTCTCCAGATGGATATGAGTATTTTCTCCACGTTCTGGCTCCACGGCAACAGCAGGCCAGCAAAGGGAAAATAAACTAGGGGTAGAGGGGCTGTTTTAAGTATTTGGAGGCAAGATACTTGAAATACCCCAAACAGAAACTTCCTGCTTCCCTTGCCCTGGAAAGGGTGATTTCCTGAGTCTCCACCTGGGGACTGCAGCTCCTGCCCCCTCACCAAAGTGGAGACTATTGATTCAACACTCTTGAGGACTTACTATGAAGTTGACCTTAGGAGAGGCAACAGACACAGAAATGGAAAGTGGGGCTGATGCCCTGAAAGAGTTTTCAAACCAGAGGGGGATAAAGGCATACAAACAAGGCTTTATAATACAGGGTGAGAGCTTTGATGGGGAAGCACAGGCAGGGGGCCCTGGGGTCCCAGAGGAAGAGGGCCTATTTCCACCAAAGGAGGGAGGCTGACGGGGAAGGCTTCCCAGAGAAGGTGATGCCTGAGATAAGACGCAGAAGACAGGTAGAAGGAAGCCAGTGAATAAATGTGAGGAGGATTGTCCAAGCAGAGTGACTACAAAAACAAAGGAACTGAGGCTGGAGATAGCAGAGAGAGTGTTGGAAATTAAAACCATCACAAAGTACCAAGTCCTAGGATAAGAGTGGTGAGGCTGGAGGCCAGATCCTGCAGAGATTTATAAACCATGTAAAGAACTTGGAGTTTAAAACTGAAGGGTCTTAAGCAAAGGAGTCAAGAGCTGGATTTGTGTCTTAGAAAAATCACTGACTGCAGCATCAAAGATGGATTAACAGGAGTTCGGTTCTGAGGCTGTTATTCTCCCTTTGGCAAGGGATGAAGACACTGGGCTAAAAGAGTGACAGTGGGGGGAATGATGACATCGCACTGCCATTTATTGAGCACTTCATATGTGCCAGACTCTGTGTCAAGCCTTTACAGGGATAGGCTTTTTAATCCTTTTAACAACCCTACCAGGTAATTGCTAGTATCAACCCCATTTGACAAAAGAGAAAACTGAGGTACAAACAGGTTAAGCAAATTGGCCTAGACCATACATTTGGGAGATGGGAAAGCCAGAATTCCAACCCAGACAGGCTGGCTCCAGTATGCCCAGAACAGTGAAGAGGGGCAGAAGGGAGAAATATTTAAAGGGTCATTGGCAGAACAGGTCTGATTGGATGGCAAGTGGGGTTAGGGGGGTGGTGGGGCCTTGTGTCTCCCTGGCAGGACCGGCTACATAATTTGAGGGGCCCAGTGCAGAATGAAAGGGCTGGACCCTTTGTTCAGAACTTATTAAGAATCTAAAGATGGTGACAGCAGAGCATTAAACCACGTGTGGGACCCTTCTAAGCGTGGGGCCCTGTATGACTACAGAGGTCACACACCCATGAAGCCAGCCGGCCCTGCTTCCAGGTTTCTGGTCCAAGTGCCTGGTCAAGGTGGGGCAATTCCCAGGGATGGAAGAATCCAGAAGAAGTTCATTTGGAGTGGAGTAGGGGAGGAGAAAATGAGGAGTTCCGTTTGAGACCTAGGAGGTCACGTCCAGAAGGCAAATGGGTCTGGTGCTCAGGAGGGAATTCGGGGCCAGGAGTCCACAGCACAGAGCATGCTGGTTACCAAAGACCCTTCAGGTCCAAAGTTCAATGTTGCCTCTAGGCTCCCTGAGCTCGCTAACCGACCCCAGATGGCATCTTTCCAGTATCCTCTCTGGGTCTAGGCACCAGCTCCTGCTGCCTGCTGCCACCTGGGCACTTGCTGCTTCTCGTGGGACTGGCTGGTTCCCATTTCCCGGAAGGCCAAAAGGTCACTTTGTAAAACCTCCGTCTCCTTGCTAGACCTATGCCCAAACCACCTCCGACACTGGCCCTGAGGCCCTGTGCTCAAAGATTCTCAGCGGCCTGAGAGTTTGTAAACTTTCCCTAGAGCTCTCCTCTGCGAGATCTCGGGAGACCTGGTGAACCTGTTCACGCCCTCCGCCCTCCGACTGAGGACGAGGTAGCTTTGGCCCCAAATGGTGACCTGCCCGAAGCCTCCCAGCGTTGTGCCAGCTGGGACTTGCCCTGGTGCCACAGCCCCGTGGCAGCTCCACGGCATCCCACCTCCTGCCCCTCATCAGCCCGACGGGGAGAGCCTGGCTCAAGCATTCACTCACTCATTCATTCATTCATTCATTCATCTGACAGATATTTATTTACTGAGAACATACTGTATATCAAATGCTGGGAACAGAAGGAGAGAAGTAATTACACAAGTAATTAACCTCTGAGCACCTTGAGGAGGGTTAAGATAAAGGGGTAGGGCTCCAAGAGGGGCGGGTCTGGTTTGAACAGGGCTGAGGGGGCCGTGTAATCATGTGTCAGTTCTCCGGCCTGTAGCATTTCCCAGAGGCGGCTACACTAACGCACCTCCAGTCCTGCAAGCTCCTCTTGTGACAATGACACTCCTCTATCAAGGGATGGTGTCTACATTCCTGCCGTGAACCTGGGCAGACCCCAACCAATAGCATATGGTAGAGCTTCCACTGAATGCCTTCCGAGGCTAGATCATAAAAGGCGAGGTAACTTCCACCTGGCTCTCTGAGGACATGTGCCTTTGTAGCCACCGTGCTGGAGACACCACCATGTGGAGTGAGGAGGATGCCCAGGTACTGACAGGTGAGAGAAGCCTTCAGGATGACCTCGGCTCAGAGCCACCATCTGATTTCAACTTCATGAGTGAATGGAGCAGACTGTCCAGCTGAGCTGCTGCTGAATCCCTGACCCACAGAAACCCTGAGAGATACTACATGGTTATTTTTGTTTTAAACCACGAAGTGTTGGGGTCATTTTCTGGCAGCCATAGTAACTGGAACACTGATGAAAGGTGGGGGTGAGGGCATGTGGACAGCAGTGTTCTGGACAGAGAAAGCAGCATATGCAAAGGTCCTGAGGTGAGAAGGAGGTGCTACAATGAAGGTGCAGAGGTTGGCAGGGCCATCTCCCAGGCTTTCCAGAACTCTTCTTTTGATTCCACCTGCATTTCTCCTGTGAACAGACAATCCTATTTCCTCTTCTGTGCAGAGAGCCATTCTGTGTTAGTGCAGTTATGGGGCCCATGTCTATTTAATTAAGCCCTGGGTTGGGGGGGATAGAAATTAGCATTCATTCTTTCTTTCAATCAATAAGATTAAATGCATTGCCTGTGCCAGGAGCTTCCCTTGTCATATTGGTGCCCACGAGGAGGTGTTAATGCTCCCTGCGGTGCACAGATGAGGAGGCTGAGGCTGGGGGGCAGGCGTCCTCACACATGGCCTTGACAGGTACGTGGGAGGAAGTGGGATGGGCTCTGGGGCCAGCATGGCTGTTGAGCCTGCCCTCCTTCACCACTTCCGGGTCAAGCCCCTCCAGGCTGTGTGACTTTGGACAATTCACTTTCCTTTTCTGGGTTTCAGTTTTCTCCTCTGTAAAATGGGGAGGATAATAATGCTGGCCTTACTGAGATTATCTCGAGGCTCAACCTACACAATCTTAACGATAGCTGCCCTTACTCTGGGCTCATCTGCGCCCGGCACTGTGATAAACTCGTGACTTACATTAACATTCTTCTTTCTTGCAAGGGCATAGGTGGTGTGACCCCCTTTACAGTGGAGACAGTGGAGGCAGAGGTGGGCAAGCAGGGCTCCATGAATGCTGGTGGCTGATGACCAGCTGCCTTTCCTTTTCCTGCCAAAGCCTCACACACCTGGTTTCATGTTCTCAGTCCCCCGGATGAGCCCCTACTTTGCTGCTGTCCCAAGCAGCCTGCCCACTTCAAAACTCCGTCAGGATTTGGGAAAACAAAGGGAAAAAAACAATACCAAACAGCCGGATAAGCCCCCACTCTGGGAAAACAAGCAGAGAAAGACAGAAGGCAGCCCACACAGGAGGGGCCCAACCAACTCCTGGGCACCTCCTGTCCAGCAACCAGGTCCCCCAAGGACAAATCCTTGCCCCTGTGGTGTTTACATTCCAGCAGGGTGGGGGAGGGGAGGTACATAATAACTATGACACTGATGACAAAAACCAAAAGCATTTATTTAGCGCTCACCTTGTGCCAGCACTGCTGTAACTCATAATTTTCACACCCTGTGAAGTGCATGGTATTATTTCTCTCTGTTCATCAAGAGGAAATGGAAGCACAGAGAGGTTAAGCGACTTGCCCAAAGTCACACAGCTGATAAGTGGTGGAGCCAGGATTTGAATCAGTAAACAAGTTAACAAGTAAATCCAAAATTCCTCAGTCCCCACGCGCAGAACTCATATACATTCCTCATGCAAGAGATGGGGTTTACCCAGCTTACACACCAGGGTATGGAAGCCGAGAGAGGTGAAGTTGCCCACCCGAGGTCTCAGGGCAAGTAGTTGGGGCAGGAGGATTTACAGCCAGCTGCCGCTAACTCGGGAGCTGGTCAAGACACTGCTGCACCCCAAGCTCTTCTCCCCGAAATCTACTTCTCCACTCCAGCCAAAGGCGGCCCCAGAACAATCTGCCACAAGACAGGACAATCTCTCATTACTGTCACAGCAACGGAGCCAGGGCCACCTTAAGGCCCAACGTCCCTCCAGGCCCTGAGGGAGAAGGGAGGATGGGAGCCCACTCCGGCTGGGGCGCCCACTTCCCTGGCTTGGCAAGGATGTTCTCTGTCTCTAGAAACAGATTGAACAGGCTGCCTCCTTCCCAGCCTCACCCGTCTGCCCACCTCCCCTTTGCTCCCTCTAAGGTCACTTCGCTGTGTTCCAAGGCTAACTGGGAATCAAAGGGGGGAAGGTGGAGCGGGGAGAGAAGGGGAAGGCGTTGGGGGCTGAAATTTGAGATCCCAGCCTCCCTGTGGGGGGAGGTTGGAGAGAGAGACACAGAGAGACAGAGGCAGGAAGAGAGAATTCAGTTGCCTTTGGTTTTCCAAAGCGGGCAGCTTGGGGGTTTGTGTGTGTGTGTCTGTGTGTGTGTGTGTGTGTGTGTGTGTGTGTGTGTGTGTCTGTGTGTGTGTGTTGTTTTCTTTCCTCCGCTCAGGCAGGGAGGCCAGGCCTCCCCTGGATAATCCAAGGACTCAGAGGCAAGGCAGGCAAGCCAGTGAAGGGACATGGCAGCGTGCGGACAAGAGTGAGGAGGCAGGAAGGGAAAGGGGGAAGAAGAGAGGTGAGGGGGTGTCTGGGGCGGGAGCCTGAGGCGGTGGGAGGAAGCAGAGCAGCTGTGGTATTTGGAGCAAGTATAAATAGCCGCCTGGACGGAGCTTGGCCAAACAGGGCTTTGCAGCTGCAGCGGCTGTGCAGGCGGGACTGGCCACTGTTGGCCACGGTGGGTGCAAACTGGGCAGGGAGACAGGCGGTGGACAGGCACGGCCCCTGGGCTCTGACCTGACACCGCTCGCCATCACACCTCTGGATGCCTTCCCGGCCAGCCATGCTGCTGAGTGGCCTCCTCCTCATTGTGGCCACCACGACTGCGGCCCAGCGGAGGGGGCAGGAGGCCGGCGGGCGCCGCCGGGCACACCGAGTCCAGCATGGCCAGTGCAGCTACACCTTCGTGCTGCCCGAGCCTGAGCCCTGCCCGCCCGAGCCCGAGGCCTTCGGGGGCTCCAACAGCCTCCAGAGGGACTCCCCGGCAGCCGCACTGAACCTAGGGGACTGGCCGACCCAGCGGGTACGACAGCTGGAAAAAATGCTAGAGAACAACACACAGTGGCTGCAGAAGGTAAGGGTTGGGCCTGCAGGGGGGTGGTGGGCAGCGAGCAGCAGGTGAAACATCTACCCCAGAGGCCTGCCCCGGACACAGATGGCCAGGCTGATAGGACCTTTGTCTCCAAATTGTACGGGTTGGGATGATGAGGCCCAGAAAGAGAGGAGCCTGAGGCCACACAGCAAGACTGGGTGGAGTCAGAGCTGGAAACCTGACTCCCTAACTGCCATTCATTCATTCATCCGATTAAGGGCCAGGCCCATCCTAGGCGCTGGGGATACAACAGTAAACAGAACCGTACATCCCCGTCTGGACTAGTGGAAGAAAGAGGCAGTAAAGAGATGAACAATAAATATCTATTCTGTCAGATGGTGAAGCAAAATGAAAAAGGGAAAAAGGCAAGGAATGACCAGAGGTGACTATTTGAGGTCAGATAATCCAAGAGGACTTCTCGGAGGAGGTGACGTTTGAGCCCAGAGAACAAGCAAAGTGATGAGGCAACCCAGGAAGGTATCTGGTGGGAAGGCATTCCTGGCAAAGGGATCAGTAAGTACAAAGGCTGTGTGGTGGGAATGTAGTTGGGTTACCTGGGGAACAGCAGGGCGGCCAGCGTGGCTGGAGCAGAAAGGAGGAGGACAGAGGGGTGAGGGACAAAATCCAAGAGATGAGGGAAAGGCAGACCATGTCGGGCCTTGGAGGCCACTGGGAAGGATTTTGGCTCTTTCTCTGAGCATCATGGGAGCCACTGCAGGGTTTTGAGCAGGTGAGAAACACCTGACTTAGTTTTAACAGAATAGACTGTAGGAGACAGATTCGATGCTGGGAGCCCAGGGAAGAGACCACTGCAGCCACCAGGCAAGAAGTGATGGAGGTGTGGAGCAGGACAGGGCTGGGGGAGGGGGTGTGGCCCGTCAGGTTCTAGTATATTCTGAAGAGGGCGCGAATGGGCTCTGCTGATGAATTGAATATGGCGTGGCAGAGATCAAGGAGTTGAGGAACCCACTGCCACTTTGGCCCAAGGCCAGGGCCACTCTAGGGTCTCCTGTCCTCATACTTTCAGCAGACACTCTGAGCACCCTCCATGTGCCAGGCCCTAAGCAAGACACTGAAGTACAGAGGTGAACAAGGCAGGTTTGGCCCTCGGTGGGGTGGGGGCGGGAAAGGCATCCTGTGGTGTCCAAGATGGGGAGCAGTCCCTCCTTACCCATGGTTTCCAAATTTTTCAAATCATTCGCCCTATCAGCAAACAATGTTTCGCTCCCCCAATACACGCATATTTATTTAGAATTTACGCACGTGCACCCATATTAATATAGTATGTACAGGGTATGAGACAAATGAAAATGGAACTTTAAGAAGATAAGATATGAGATCATATAAACTGAAGTTCTGGTGGTTTCCTCCTGTTTTCCAAAGGATTGCCTTCTGCATACCCTGGGTTGATCCATCCCCCAGGTGGAGAGGTTGCCCTATATGTATCTAATCAAGCTGATTTGTGCACACACTCGAATACACACTTAACCTCCTGTTTCATTCCTGCCCTGGCCATCTATCTCCCTAGCCCCCCACTCACCATCTTCCCATAGTCCCTGCCTACTTGCCCTCCACCCCTCCTGCCCTGCAGCACTTCCAGCTGCCACCATCCCACCCCTGGATCCCCCTTCAAGGGAGCTCTTGGCCTCATACACCAGAGCCCAACCCAAGGGGCTCCATGCTGCCTTGAAATCTGTGTGTGTCTCTTCAGGCAGCTGTTTCTAGTCCCATAAGGGTCGTGCCAAACCTCACCTCCTCCTCAGGCCTCCATCTTCACCCCCTGCCCATCCTCTCACCAGACCACGGACCTCCTACTTCAAAGAGAAATGGGGCCTGCCCCACACTTGCAGATTCACCCGTGCACCCACCAGTCCCCAGGACCTTTCTCTGGCTCAGAGGGAAGTGTTCCTCCATGAGCCAAGGCCACTCTTCCCTGCCTGCGGGTCCCATCCCTTGCAGCCCCTCAACCTCCTGAAACCAACCATGCCCTCCTGTGTCTCTAACAACACCTCCCTCTCTGCTGTTCCTTCCCCTCAGTCTTTAATTGCATCCGAGTATCTCCCATGTTAAAAAAGAAAGAGAAAGAAGAGAATGAGGAGGAGGGAGAACAAGCCCCTTCTCCAACCCCCACCCCCTCTGATGTCTGGCCTGGCTCTCAGAAATCCACAAGCTCTGCCTCCACTTCCTCCTCCATTCCCTCCTTTCCTTAAGTAGCCTCCCACTTCCCACTTCCCACTTCCCACATCCAATGGCCACAGCTCAGTCTTCGTCTTACTTGACCTCTTGGCAAATTTAATATTGCTGACCAATATCATCCTTCTAGAAACAGTCTCCATCAGCCAGTCCTCAGCTGCTACTCCGACTACTTTCCCTACCTCCACCCAGGACCAGCCACCTCCATCTCCTACCTGTATGGTCGTCATGGCCGCTGCCCTGGGCTCCATTTCCACCCTGACCCCCATAGTTCATTCTGCACTCAGCAGACAGAGGGGTCCCATTAAAACCTAAGCTAGATCCTCTCCTCAAAACCCTCCTGGGACTCCCATTCTCTTTAGTTATTCTCTTATTGAACAAAAATCCTTACAGCCTGGAACACCCCTCACCCAGACACTTATGTGGCTCACTCCTGACCCACCTCAGGTCTAGTGCTTAAATGTCACCTGCTCAGAAAGGCCCTGCCTGTCCACCCCATTGAAAATAGCCACAGTCCTTCTGCCACTCTCTGTCCCTTTACTCAGCTTTGGTTTTCTCCCTTAACACCTACCACCACCTGTTCTTAAAAGCATTCCTTTTGGTCTGTGAGCTCCAAGAAGGGAGGAGCCATGTCTGTTTCATTCACTACTGGGTTCCCAGGGCCTAGAACAGTGCCTGACACATAGTAGGTGCTCAATACATGTCTGTTGAATGGATGAATGCATGGATGCTCAAGGGTCCTCCAATCTCTCAGGCCACTCCTGCTTCTCCCCCAACCCTGAAATGTTGGTGTTTCCTAGGACACAGTCTCCATCCTTTGCTTCCTCTCACACTTCGTGGCACAACCCAGAGGGCTGCCCCTGTCACTTCTAGCAGCACCGTCTCCAACCTGCCCCCCAGTGACACCAAACCAACATCTGATGGGCTCCTGATCTCCTCTCTGAGGGCTCACAGTGTCTCAACTCCAAAGCTGCCTGAAACTCAGCTCTTCCCTCCCCTGCCCACCTGTCCTGAGGAAGACACTACCACCCAGCCAGTAGGTCATCTATGGCCCTGGGGTGTCCTTCACCCCCAACTCACCCCCAGGCAGCAGGTCCCATGCATCCTGTTGCCTCAGCTTCTCAGGCCATCCTCCTGTCTTCCTGGCCACTGCCCTGGCTCAGGCCTTGTCACCTCTCCTGTGGACACTTCTCTCACCTCCCACCTGCTTTTGCTCCCCCAGGTCTCACCCTCTCATCCATCTTTGACTCCCCTGGGTGCCTAGTGCTTGGATAACATTGGCTGAGCCAAATGATGGATTTAAACCAATGGTTTTCAGGTTAGGAGGTCACCCACCTCGCCTCTTTATCTGGCAGTGGAGTGTCCTCTCCAGGTATCTGTCCACGTAGCCTGATAATCCCAGGCAGGGGTCACCATGGAGCACCATGGGGCTAAAGAGTACTGATGTGGGAATCAGGTGGACCTGAGTTCACATCCCGGCCCCAGCACTTACTTGCCACATGGCTGTGGATGAGCAAGGCTCAGTTTTCCCTTCTGCAAAGTGGAGAGAAGGACAGTATGTTAAGGGGGTGGCTGGGAGGACCAGTGAGACCACTCAAGCACCACTCACAGCCTGCTGCCCGGCTACAACATATGAAGATGTGGGGTAGCTCACCTGGGCAAGGATACAGTAACTCAGTAGACTTTTACTTAATTCAACATCATCTCTATTTGGAGCCCTGCACCAGTGGGTGGGGGAAGCTCAATCCCGGTCAAGTCAGTCCAAGGGTGGCAGGTAACCTCGGGGCAGGGAGTGTCACTTGTCCATGCTGGTATTCTCGGGGGTCCCCAATCCTGCCTGGTCTCTGTTGGGGTCCAAGCAGAGGTTTGTTGTGCCATCTCCTGGGTACCTTTGGGTTGAGTGCCCCCTTCATGCCCTTTGGTCTTTGGGTTACTGCCAGGTCACCCTGTGCCGGTGGAGCCTGCCACAAGGTCAGACCCATTGGCAGTCACTTTCCTCTGGATCCTGTCACCTCCTTGGCAGCAGCATAGCCTGGAAGGTGAGGGCCCCAACTCTGGAGCCCAACTTCTGGGATTCGAGACCCATTCTGCCCCTTTCTGACTGTGTGACTTGAGGCAAGTTGCTTCACCTCTCTGAGCCTCAGTTTCCTCACCTATAAAATGTGGTGACAACTCTATCTACCTTTATGAATATTTAATGAGATGATGCATATGAAGTCCTTGGCCCGGCACCAGGCGTACAGTAAATTCTCAATCAATGTTGGCTGTTTCTATTAGGAGTTCTCCCTGGAAAGAAACACAAATCCTGCAATTCTTGAGTCCTTCCTCCCCCAGATGAGACATGTGGCCCCTGGCTCAGAGATACAAGGCCCCTGAACAGTGATCTCTCTCCCTCTGGTCAGGGATGCTTGCTACCTTCTGTGACCATGACCTGGCTCTGGCTCTTCTCTTGTGTATTCTCTTGGTCTGGGCTTATCTCAGAGTATTTGAAACTTGAGGGCCTCTTTTTGGCTTCTGCTGTAATCTCCCAGAAGAGAAAAAAAATTGGTTTCAAAATGTTCTCATCACCATCGCCATCAGGGATAACCAGGGATGACTGGGGAGGACTGGCCTCCCAGACCGAGCTCTCAGCAAGATTCGTTCAGCTGGGAGGGCGCAGGGAAGAGCCTCCCTGTTGCAAGCTCGCCATAGCCAATACCTGCTCAGCCCATGCCCCCAACCCCTCTCCCTGTTCGCAGTATACAGGCGAGCAAACTGAGGCCAGAGAGGGGAAGGAACTTGCCAGAATGGCACAGCAGCGAGACCCAAAGTCCAGCTTCCTTCTCCAACTCTGCAGGGTGTCAACGAGGTGGGGGAAGCCCTATCTGAGACAAGGGGTGCTCCCCTCCGCCTCAGAATTCCCGAATCCCCAGTACCTGCTCTCTTCTGGCAGCACTCTGCTGTGGTGTCCTCCTGCCTATGCTCAGGGTGCGTGGGGGTGCCCCACCCCTGCTCCCTCTCCCCCATCCTCACTCCCCTCCACGCACCCCTCCCCTTCCCTTCCTTCTACTAGTCTCCTCTTCCTCTTCCCTCTCCCTCCTCCTCCCTCTCCCTCCTCCTGGAAGCCTCTGCCCCAATGACTCACGTCTGGAGCCGGCAATCAGCTCAGTGGGATGCACATCAGCTCTTGGCTCTGCTCCACCCCTTCATCTGGGTGAAGAGCTGCAGCAGGAATGTTGGGGGGACAGGGGTGGGGGGGACAGAGCCAGCTGGAGAGCAGGCTTCCCTCGCTGGGCCGTGCAGACCAGTGGTTAGCGCCTGGCTCCTGAGTCCACCACAGATTAGCTCTGTGAGCCTCAGCTGCAAGACGGAGAGTGAAAGCTCCTACTCCTGACATTTGATGTAGGGTCAAGAGAGGCAGAGTCCAGAAAGCATCTGCCCGTAGCAGGTGCTCGATAAAGCCCCACTCTTGTCCTGTCATGCCCCCAGCGCCCCAGGCCTCCCAGCCAGGAAGTGCCATACTTGGCCCTCTCCTGTGCCCCCCAAGGAGACCCGTTCCTTCACATGAGGAGCGTGAGGAAACGCAAGTCCCCAGGCTCCCGTCCCACCCCCAGCACCTGAGGGCAGCAAAGCTTCCGCTGAGAGCGGGGCAGACTCTGAACCCGGAAACCATGGAGCCCTCCACTTTCTTACCTGTACCGAGAACTGCCAGCCCTCTCTGCCGATCTCTCTGTGTGTCTCTGCCTCTCTCTGTCTCTGTGTCTGTCTGCCTCTTGTCCTAGGGCTCTCACGGTGGCCTGACTCGCTTTCTCTAACTCCGTGGGTGCCTGTGTCACTCTTATTCTCTCTCCTGTCTGGCTGGTGTCTACCTGAGTCTCCCAGTCTCTTGCTCAGGTCTCCCCTCGCCCCTAGGCCATCCATCCCTCCTGCCTCTACCTCCCCGGCTGTCCACATGCTCTGTCCACACTGGAGGACCCGGGACACACCAGCCCGATAGCTAGCACCCCACCCCTCAGCCAGGCTCAGCTGGGGCCTCTTTCTCTTCCCCTTCTGCACCCAAACCCAAGCAGGGAAGGGTCAGGGGCTGGGCAGGAGCCCCCCAGCCTCTGCTGTTCGCTCCAGGTCCCTGACGTCAAACCTCAGAATAACTCGGCCCCTCGGCCCAGCGGTCGTGAGGCCTTGCCTGGCTGAACGAGGATCGAAAGTGCATCCAGAGGGAGCGCAGCGTGGGGTCCTGGCCCAGCCCAAGATCCTCCCAAACTGGCTGGGGCTCCCAGCTGCCCTGGCCTCCCCAGGCTGCCCGTAAATTCTTGGCATTTTCGGCCTTCGGTTATCCAAACAAGGAATGAATCTTGGTTGCCGAACAAAATGTCTTGAGGTTTGATTTCCTAACCTCACCGCTGGCTCCTCTAAAGAGTCTGGGGCTGGGGAAGGGGGTGGGGAGAACAGCATCTACTTCTTGGAAGAATGGGGTTATTGTTCCAAGGAGGGAACCTAGAAATGGATTGCACAGATGCCCTGGGCGTAGGGATGACCAGGGAGCAGAGGCAGTGTGGCCCCTCATGCAGGATTCCCCAAAGGAACAGGCCATCCCATACGGGCAGCTTCTGGCTCTCTCCTCCCGGGCCCCAGAGCTCGGCCTGGCTGGGATATACACAGACCCTTTCCCCTTCACTCCTTGGGCAGGTAATGTGAGAAAACAGGCCCCAGGTCTGCCCCTCAGCCTGAACCTCTGCCTGGACTCTGGCCTCTGAGCGTTTGCTTAACCCCAGAGTCAGCTCTGAAATGTCTGGAATGGAGCCTGAGTCAGGGGTCATGTCCCAGGGGGGCCACCGACCAGCTGTGGGCCCTGGGGAAGCCACCTGCATCAAGTAGTTCCTCTGCAAAGTGGAATTTAAAATACTGCCTCCCAGCAAGAGGGTAAGCTAAAGAAACAGAACAGGTGTTATGGCCAGCATTTATGGAACACTTCCTGTGTGCCAGACACTGTCCTATGTGCCTTGTGAGAATTATTGCACTGAATTCTCACAATGAGCCTAAGATTGTTTGCCCATTAACAGATGAGGAAACTGAGGCACCAAGAGGTGAGGTGACTTGCCCAAGGTCACAAGACCAGGAACGGTGAGGTCAGGTTCACACTCAGGCTGTCTGATGCCAGAAACCACGCTCTCAACACAATAAACAAGACATGTCCACTGTGACCTGGTCCCTGGGTACCTAACTGAGGCCTGGGGAACAGAGAGGCCCTTGGCCATCAGAGGGAAAATTCACAGGTACTGGATTTTCCCCTTCTCCCAGGAGGCCCTCAGCCAAAGAGAACTTCTCTAGGGCTCTTTTGCCAGAGTAAATTCAGGTAGCACCTCAGTCATCAGGGGCAGCCCTTGAAAGCTGAGGGAACCCTGAACTTCCGTCTAGGCGTCCTCATTGTTACAACCTCCATCCTTGGCCCAGGGCCTGGGGTAAATCCCACAGAGACTGAGTGTGGGCCTTGGGGCCCCACTGACTCAATTTGAATCACATCTCTACTGTTTGCTGGGTGTGTGTTCTCAATCACTTTGCCAGTCTGTGCCTCAGTTTTCTTGTCTGTGAAACAAGGACACTAGTAGAAGCCACTTTGCAGGTTGTCGTGGAGATGAAATGAATTAATACACATGCAGGGCTGAAGACAGCGCCCGGCATAGAGTCAGAGCCCAGGGAAGCCAGCTGTTGAAAACATGCTTGGGATGCTCGGCACAGGAAGACAATCCATCTTGGAGTCAGCACAGGAGCCCGACTCCAACTTCTCTGTGTCCCGCCTTGTGTGATCTTGGGAAAGTCCCTTTTTCTCCTCCCTGGGCCTCAGTTTCCTCATCTGCCAAGTGGGGAGCATGAAAACAAGTACCTCAGGTGAGGATAAAATGAAGTAAAGCATGCAGAGATCTGGTGGGGTCTGCAGGCGAGGAGATGACTGGGGACTCTTGAAGCTGAAAGCAAAACGGCTTCCTTTGGACAGAGGAACAGAGCCTCAGAAGCTCAGGCTGGCGGAGCCTTGTGGCCCTTTACTCCTGATTCCAGTCCAACACTCGTTGGTCTACCAAGTAGGGCTGAAGGATGGAAGGTGATTCCCAAGCAACTGAGGGGAACCCCCATATGAAAGCTCTGCAGAGACTGTAAATGGGTCCCCCAGGCACAGAGATGAGCTAGAGAGAGGCTGTAAATAAAGCGGCTGGGGTCATGCTGACCTAGGGTCCAGTTCCAGCTCTACCTCTTGCCAACAGCCCAGTTGTTTTTCTCAGCTTTTGACGAATTTTCAGCGTGCAAAAACTGGGAAATATGGAAGTGTGTGAAGACACAGAGGGAAAAAAATCACTGTCATCCCAATCCCCTGATCATCTCCTGGTTAGTTTCCTTGCTGTTCATTCTATGCATTTGAAATTTTTACTGAAATGCTTTAGATGTATGAAAAGGTAGAGAGAAAAATCAGATGAAATTTCTTGTCCCCACAACCCAGCTTAAGGAACAAAACCTTACCAACCCAGTTAAGCCCCTGACCCTCTCCTGCCTCCTTCCCCCACCAGAGATGGCTACTGTGAATTCTGTGTTGATGACCTCCTACTCCAGGTCCCTCCCTAACCAATGTATATTTGTTTCCTATATAAGTGGTCACACTGTCTATCTCTTTCTACAATTTGCTTTTGTTCACTCGACCTTGTATCTGTGAGATTTATAGCTCTGCAAGTGTGGGAAAAGCCTGAGTCACAGTTTTTCCATCTGTAAGCTGGGGACAATGGTAAGCACATGCCTGAGTTTGCTGTGAGGCCCAAATAACTAGTGCATGCTGAGGTCTGGGAGTGTGCCTGGCGCTGCATCTGCTTGCAGGGAAGTAGGAGATGCTGTTATTGCTTCTTCTCTCTTCCGGGGTGAATGCGTTGCTGTGGCTACTCCACAAACAGGACTGTCTCTGTGCCAGGCACTATCATACGTGTTTTACAAACATTGACTCATTGAACCTCATGATACCCTAAAAGGTGAGGACTGTTATGATCCCCATTTATAGTGGGGAAACTGAGGCCCAGAGAGTTCACACATCTAGGAAGTGAGGGAGGTAGGCTTGAACCAAGGCAAGCTGGCTCCTGACCTCACACTCTTAATCACTACGCTGACTGCCTCTCCATGCCACCCATTTTACAGATGAGTACACTGACCCTGGGTGGAGGAATGACTCGACTACATTCACCCCGGGGTCATTGGCAGGGACAATCTTGTGGTGACAGGACACACAGCATGTCAGAAACCTCATGAAAAATCCATGCGTCCTTACAGTTATGAAGCTCTGGGATTATGTGCAGAAATACAGGCCTGCACACGTGCACACATGCACCGTTCTGAACTTAATTTGCCAGGTAGAGTGTTCATTCCTCCATGCACTTCATCATCCCCTCCACTGATGTTTACTGCAAGCTTACACGCTAGGCACTGTGCAGGTGATAAGGATTCAGCAGTAAGCAAGGAAGACTTGGTCTTTCCCCTCTGGGAGCAGAGGAAGAGACACTAACCTAGTAATTTCTCATGTGTAATGATCAACCATGATACATGCTGTGAGGGAGGGGCTCACCGGTTCTAGGAGTGGATAATAGGGGGCCCAACCTTGATGGAGGGACAGCTCCAGGAGGAAGGACAGAGCTGAGATCTAAAGAGTGGATTAGCAGTTCCTAGGCAAGGAAGAGAAGGGAAAAACATTCCAAGCACAGGGAATGGCAAGTGCAAAGGCCCTGAGGTGGAATGGAGCAAAGTGATTTTGAAGGAGTGAAAAATGTTTGGTGTGGCTGGAACACAGAGGGTCAGCAGACTGTGGCCAAGATGAGACCAGAGTGTTCATCAGGGCCCAGACCCAACCTTCCTGGGCCTGACCCTGCTCTCGAGGCTTTCGGGTGCTGGGAACTGATGTGGCCACTTTCTGTCCTGCCCCCAGTGATGGGCAGTGGCAATGGACATCTGGACATGCTCCTCCCCTCCTTGCCTGACCCTGGTCCTATCCCTGTCACCCTGTCTTCAGTATCAGCCTTGCCCACCAGAGATGGGGGATGGGGGGATGGGTGAGGGAAAGAGCTTACCCATTGGATTCAAATCCTCACTTACCAGCTGTGGGTAATGCTTGGCCTCTCTGGGCCTCAGTTTACTCATTTGTCAAGAGTGGAGCAATCTCTCTTTTCCTCCAGGCTGCTGGGGATCAGAGTTACACACCAGAGTTGCGCAGGCAGGAAACCCTGTTGCTGCATGGGGAGATACCCCAGCAAGGCCTCCTTCCATCTAGAACACACTTGACTCCATTCCCCCAGGTGGAGCTGGGGCTGGGAGGGGAGCTGGGGTTACTGTCACATGATCACTTCAGTCAAGCCAGCTTTGAAGTGCAGCCTGGGAGAGTCGCTCCCAGACAGCCTGGATTTGCCCTTGATGAGCTGTCTGTCCTTGGACAAGTTGCTTAACTTCTATGTGCTTCATCTGTAAAATGGGTTGATAATATCTCCTACCACAAAGGGTGGGATTTAATATACATAGAGGTTAGAACAGTGTCCAGCACATAACAAGCACTAAGTAGACACTTGTCAAGCAAAATGGACACACCACCCCACTCTGTGTAAGGGCTGATGCACAGGTGGCAGGGAGGTGAGTGACTGCAAGAAATGTGCTTCTTTACTTCCTCTTGATTAAACTCCCAATTCCTACACTTGGGAGAATAAGGAAGCCTCATCCACTGGGCCTCATTGTAGACAATCCTTCCAAGATCAAGGTTTAGATACAGACAACCACAAAGGGATAGCTGAATCTGAGGCCAGAGCCCTGGCAGCTCCTTCCCAGCTTATGAGAGGCACCCACATCCAGGCGGCAGAGGCACCCACGCCAGCCCCTCTGCAAGGAGGAATCAATGAGCCCCATTTTCTGATGAGGCCACTGAGGCTCAGAGAAGCTCCATCACTGGCTCAGAAAGCAAACACCAAAGCTGTGATTGGACCAGCGCCTGACTCTCAGCGCCATGCACCAGGCCCACACTAGACTCAGCGCTCCAGCTGGAAGTTTGGCGAAGCCAGGCCTGTGCCGGGAATCGCAGCTTGAGCTGAGAGTTGAAAAGCGCAGTCCTCCTCAACAGCCCCGCTGGTCCCTGACACTCTCCACTCCTGGCTCCCTGCCCACTCACTCTGCTTACACTGAGCCCTGACCCAGAAGAAAAGCAACAGAATCTCCTGCAGGGAGGAAAATAGCCTAGGAAGGCTGGGCCTGGCGGCTCAGAAAAAACAAGACAACCCCCTCTGCCTTGAGCCAAGGGTTCAGGGCCTGTGTGGGCCCCGAGGGGATGGGAAGGGCTGGAGCCAGGCAGAGGTGGAGCAGCCAACCTTGGCCATCAGGCTCACAGCCACAAAGTTAGTTCCATTGGGAAAATGAGGAAACTGAAGCCTGGGGATGGCAGGGCGGGATGTGATGGGCCAGGCAAAGGCGACAGGGCCGGCGAGATAGAGGGTCTGACTTCTGTGACCTCTGCAAAAGCAGTACAGTAGTTATAGTCATCTATTGTGGCACAACGAATTACCCTAAGATGTTCAGCAAGTTAAAGTAACCACAAACATTTATTATCTCTCACAGTTTCTGAGAGTCAGGAAGCGGGAGCCCCTTAACAAGGTAGTTCCGACTTGGGTTTTTTTCCATGCAGTTACACTCGGATGTCAGCCGGGGCTGTGGTCACCTGAAGGCTTGACTAAGGCTGGAGGATCAGCCCCTAAGGTGGCCCCAGCACAGGGCCGGGAGGGTGGTACCAGCTCGTGGTGGGGGCCCTCTGTTCCTCTCCAGATGGGTCTCTCCTCAGGGCTGCTTGAGGGTCCTCAGAACATGGCGGCCAGCTTCCCCCCAAGCAAGAGATTCAAGAGGGGGCAAAGCAGAAGCCACAATGTGACGATGTCACCACAGGCTCACCACCAACATTTCTACAGTATCCTGTTGGTCACACTGGCCAGTCTGACTACACTGGGGCATGAGTACTGGGAGGGGGATCATTGGGGCTGCCTTGGAGTCTGGCTGCTACAAGCAGCCCACTGGAGTGGTGAAGGCTGTGGTCTCAGGAGCTCGAAGGCCTGTGTCCCAAGCCAGCCTCTGCCACTCCCAAGCTGTGAGACTTGGGGGACGGGCTCATCTTCTCTGTGCTTCTTTTCCTCATCTGTGAAATGGGGGCGATGAGACCAAGGACTAAACAGGCTAAGTAAGGCCCTTGGGGCCACACCTGTCACCCCTCCTCAAGCAGGAACCAGCCTGCTCTGGTCACCGCTCTCTCCCCAGAGCCCCGCAAGAGTCCTGGCACTTCTGAATGAGTTTGTTGAACAGACGAATGAGCCCCGAGACTGTGTCAGGTTTCTGGAACATTTCTCCTGCAGATACCACAAGCTGGCTCCCTCCCTTGCCGTGGGCCTCCCTCGGCTCCTCCCCCACTGCCCTCCAGTCTCTGTGCGGCATTTCTTCCCCTTTTCTTCCTGCCCTTGGACCAGTGGTCTCCCCAGCACTCTGGCCCTCTGGCCATACCTCTCACAGGGCTCCAGGGGCAGCTGGGGCTGGGTTAGGATGTCCAAACTTATTTCTAGCAGCCAAACAATGATTCAGTGGAAATCCGGTGCTCCTTACATAAAATGGACCTATTTGTTCTTTTTAACAAATAGTTTCTGAGCACCTCTTATGTGCCTGGCACTGTTAGAGGCACAGAGGGCGCGGCCATGAACAGGGCAGCCCTGCGCTCCTGGGGCTGATATTCCTGTGGGGGAAAGAGACAAATAGGAAATGACTGCAGTGATTTCAGATGCGTGACATGCTGTGAAGAAACCACAGTCATGGCAGGAGGAGTAGGGCTGGGGCGCAGTTACCTTTGATGGGGCGACCAGGGAACGCTTCTCAGAGGAGGTGACACTTATGGGCAGACCTGAAAGTCAGAAGGGAGCTGACAGGAGAAGCTCTGGGAGCTCCTGAGATAGGGGCGTGTGGATGTGTGTTGGAGGATTCGAGTAGGTAACACCCTGGCTCCGCGGCCAGACCCCAGGGCCCCTCCTCCAAACGCAGTGTGGGAACCACAGACACAACCTCTGCCCAGGGCAGTTTGTCCACATCGCTAGTGTACACACCCTTTAACTCGGCAGTTCTGGTTTAAGGGATTTATCCCCAAGCAGCCTTGCAAGAGAGTTAATGACAAGTGGACAGGATGTTCCCAGCAGCCCTGGTGTGATGGCAAAAGCCTGGAAATAACCTACAGCCAAGCTATAAGCAAACAGTGGGAGGCTGTTAAAACAGCAAGGCGAGTCTCTCTGGATGAATCTAGAACAATCTCCAAATTATATTAAGAAAAAAGGGCTTCCCTGGTGGCGCAGTGGTTGAGAATCTGCCTGCCGATGCAGGGGACATGGGTTCGAGCCCTGGTCCGGGAGGATCCCACATGCCGCAGAGCAACTAAGCCCGTGAGCCACAATTACTGAGCCTGCGCGTCTGGAGCCTGTGCTCCGCAACAAGAGAGGCCGCGATAATGAGAGGCCCGCGCACCTCGATGAAGAGTGGCCCCCGCTTGCCACAACTAGAGAAAGCCCTCGCACAGAAACGAAGACCCAACACAGCCAGAAATAAATAAATAAATAAAATAAATAAACCCAAAGTTTAAAAAAAAAAAAAAGACACAGGGTGCAGGATGGTGAGCTGACATTTTTATAGACTAAAAGCAGGGTATATAAGCATACTTACTGCTGGTACATGCTTAGAGTTTCTCTGAGAGGAAACCTGGAAGCCCCTTCAGTTGTCTGTGAGTAGGGGAAACAGGGCAGGGCTTATATTACCCATTCAAAAAATTAAAATTAAAATTAACATTACAAAAATTTGCGTTTAAATTGAAACACATACACAAAACCGTCAAAGCTCTGACATTCCAGATGTCCATATGTCTGGCTAGACAGGGCAGTAGCTCCTGTGTGTAACCTCCTGCAAGTTACTTTCCTGATTGGGGCCTCAGTTTCCCTGTATGTGAAATGGGGCTGGGCTGACTGGGCCCTGCATGTCCTCCAGGCTCGCCAGGTCTCTGCTCCTGTATCCCTCCCTGCCTGGGGCCCAGTGCCTGGGGGACCCCTGCTGAAGCCCTTTCTCCTTCATTAGCCTCTAATCTCTGCCCTTCCTACCCTGGGGCCAAGGTTCAGCCTGTCCTGCTTCACCCTAATTCCCATCCCAAGATGGGATGCTCAAGAAATAATTTCTGAGTGAATACATGAATGAAACTCAGAGGGTGAGGGATTAGTTTGAGGAAACACATTTATTATTATAACACATTTTTATATGGGACATTTTATAGAACCTTGTGTTGCTGAGTTTGTTCTATGTTGAGATATAGTCTCAATATGTGGATACAGTGAAATTCACTATTTTAATGTACAGTTCTATGAATTTTGACAAATGTGTATAGTCATGTAACCACTATCACATGATATAGAATATTGCCAACACCCCAAAAGTTCCCCTGTGTCCCTTTGCTGTGAATCCCTACCCCCGGGCCCCAGCCCCTGACAACAGCTAATTCTGACTTTTCCAGAAAGTCATATAAATAGAATCCTACAGTATGTAGCCTTTTGAGTCTGGCTTTTCTCGTGCAGCATAATCGGAGATGCCTCCGTGTTGTTGCATGCATCAGTAATTCAGTCCTTTTTATTGCTGAGTAGAGTTCATTGGATGAATGGACCACAGTTGTTTATGCATTTACCAGTTGAAGTCTTTTTCATTTAGATAATGCAGGAGAGAAGCTGGCTTGAGCAGATCCCCTTGGCCGCTGAGGCTGCTCATGCCTGCATGCTCATCCCTAGTCTGTCCGGGGTAGCCTCCTTCCTCCCCCAGCCCCTGCCTGTCAAAACTCCTTTCCTTTCCTTCAAGGTCCTTTTCAAATGCCCCCTCCCCAACAAGGAGCAGGGTTTACTGTCCCCGTGTCACAGGTTGGTAAAGTGAGGCTCAGAGAAAGGTAGCCCTCACCTGCTAGAGGCCCACAGCTAGAGCATAGCAGAGCCAGAAGTCAAACCCAGGGCCAAGGGGAGAGGGGGTAGCTCAAGGGCCCAAGATCAGCCTCTTTGCAGGCCAGAGGGGTAGTGGGAGTTCAGAGCCCCATTCCCCCCATCTCAGCCCTGAGAGTTTACCAGCATGCGGGTGGCAGAGAATGGGGAGGTCCAGTCCTGCATGAGGGGGGGCCGTGGCAGATCCCACCAGGGCCTGTTTCTCCATGGGGGTCCTTCCTCCACCCTTCCAGCTGGTGCCTGAGCCCGGGCTGGGCCCAACTCCCACCATACAGGCTGACATCAGTCACCAGAGCTGCGGGCTGGCTGAACGGTGCCCATCTTGCCCAGATTACCCATCCTAGGGCCCATGAGCATGCATGGCAAATTGGATGATGGGCCCCAGCTGTGGGTGGCCTTCGCCCCACCCAGCCATTGGCAGCCACAGGACAAGTGGGGGACTAATAAGAGTGCTTAGGGAGCTCCCATCGCTCGAGAGGATCCCAAGCTACCCTGCTCTGCAGACCTGAGGAGTCTTGGAACACAGCCCAGCAGCTGGTGACCTTCGGCAAGTCTTCTGGGTCTCAGTTTGACCATCTGCAAATGAGACTCTTGGGGGAGAGGCTTGAGAAGGTCTCATGGCAGGAATAAACTTGCTGTTTGTCTGTGTGTAGCAGAAGCTCAGGGCCTGGGAGTCTATATTTTAAACCAGGCTCCAGGAGGCTTGTGACACATGGGATAGTCTGAGAGCAGCCTCAGTATAGCTCTGCTTACCCTTGTGCACATGAATGCACCCTGGGCCACATGTTAGAATCCCCAGAGTGTTGATAGAGGCATGGTGGGGAGGCTGACCTGTGGGGATGCTGGTAGCCTGGCCCAGGGTGCAGGGAAGTGAACAGATTGGCAACTCACATTAGGATCATAGTGACCAGAACTTGCTAGTGGATTGAGTGCAGTGGGTGACAGAAAGAGTCAAGGGTGAAGTCTGGATTTGGGGCTTAAGAACTGAGTGAGGCCATTTACTGTGATGGGAAAGAGGGAGGAGAATGGGTTGGGGAGGCAGGGACGGGGTGCTGCGGGAGCTAGGGAATCAAGGGTTACGTGTTGGATGCTTCTGCCTGAGATGCTTTTGGAAGCCCGGGTGGCAATGGCAAGCTGGTGGGACATTCAGGGGAGAAATCTGGGTGAGATGGAGACCGCGCAGTTAGCACATAGGGGGATGTGAAAATCCTAGGACCCACTGGAGCGGCAGGGCCCTGATGCATCTGGGGCCTTGGGCACTTTGCCATCTGGTCCTGGGTGGAGCTTATGGATCCCTTTTCAGAATATTACTTTTAAATGCATAAAATAAAAGCATAAGAACACCCAGTGATATTGCGATTATAATCAAAACATTAAAAATTAAATCTGTGCCATAGTTGTCACATTATCCAGTGGTGGGTTTGAGAATGTCTGTCATTCTGAAGTGATGATCAATATAATATTTTAAGATACTGTAACATCGGTGCTGTGATGTGAAAATATTTGTGATTTCTATTGGTAATGAAGTTGTAGAATCAGCTAATAGTGCTATGATTTGGGGCCTATGCTCATAATTGAAGGAAATACCAAATTTTAATTACAGGTTAGTGAACAAAAACGTAATTTTTCTCTCATCCAAGTTCATGGACCCCCTGAATTCTCTTCACAGGCCCTGTGGTCCCCCATTAAGCACCCTTGACCTAGGGAGAGAACGTAAACACCCTTGACAAGGGCCCAGGATGGGGCTTATGAGAGCTCCCTAAGAAGCCTGAAAAAGGAGGACTCAGAGAGGGGGTGATGGGAGGGGAGGGGAAAGGAAGGAGATGGGGAGAAGGAAAACTCAGGGAGGGTACATCTGGGAAATACTTCCAGAAAAAGGGAGCGGCCATAGGGGTTGACTGCTGCTGAGGTGGAGAGTAAGCTGAGGGCATAGAAGCGTCCCCTGACCCTCCCTCGTCAAGGAGGGTTATAACGAGGTGCGTTAAAGAGTGAAGGGGCTCCCTGGGGCTGGGGATAGGTCGGCGGGTGCACAGGATTCAACAATATGGATTGTATTTTTTTCTTGAGTGTGGTAAATACACAGATTTTATTATACTGTTCTTTATGCTTTGTGTGTGTGCGTGAAGTACACCATAATAATATTATTAATTTTTTTAAAAGGTAGGGACTTCCTGGTGGTCCAGTGGTTAAGACTCCATGCTTCCACTGCAGGGGGCAAGGGTTCGATCCCTGGTTGGGGAACAAAGATCCCGCATGCCACAGTCCAAAAATTAATTAATTAATTAATTAATTTAAAATCAAAAAATTAAAAGGCGAGCGTGGGAATGGAGGTGAAAATGGAGACAACTTGTTCAAGAAGTTTTGTTGTTTGGGGGAGCAGAGAAACTGGAGACACAGACAGAGGGGGCTGTGGAGTCAAGGATATTTTTTTTCTTTAATTTTTAGCTGGGAGCCCTTGGAGCACATTTGTGTGTTGGGGGGGGGCGGTGGGGCGCTGATGGTGCAGAGGAGGAAAGAAGGGGCCAAAGGGACAAAGGCTTGAGAAGCTCGGACGTACTTGTCTCCCTGGTCCTCAAGTCCCCTTTGTGACCTCTGCACCACGGGTTCTCACACTTAAGCGCGCGTCAGCTGGCTGGGCCTCTCCGCAGATTTTCTGATTCAGTAGGTCTGGAGTGGGACCTAGAAACTTGCATTTCTCACAAGCTCCCTGGCGATGCTGCCACAAGGACCACAATTTGAAAACCACTGCTCTAATCGACACCACTTGCGCCCCCTTTAGGATTTAACATTGCACTACAATGGACCATGCCCCTTCTAAAGCACTCAAGGGAGGAAGGTATGGGAGCAGACACTTGAGATGGAAGAGACTAAGGAAGAAGCAGCTGGAACCTGACCGCCAGCCAAGGTCACTGCCTCTCTCTTGGAAGCACCAGTCTTCCCAGGGTCCCTGGGAGCTGCCCTTTTGGACCTCCTGGAAGACTGACAGGAGAAGGGAAGGAGCCAGGGCTGGGGGATAGAGACTGTGGCAAGAGGCCAGCAAGTATGCCAAATGGAGAGGGAGTGGAGGAGGGGCACCGGCTCTCTGCCTTCAGGCACTGAGCCCTGAGAACATGCTGTTCACCTTTGCAATATGATCCTGGTCTCACACCAGACCAGTTTCTCCCGCTCTTGGGAAAGAGAGCCGCCCTGTCAAAGAAATGAACATTAGCTTGTCAGATCCCAAAACATCTGAGCTGGGAGAACCCTTGGAGACTGGCCAGTTCAGCTCCATTTCACAGATGAAGGGGGCCAGAAAATAGAAAGTCCAGCTTGGTGGATGGACCCGCAAACTCTTGTACGGGGAAAGATGCATCCCTACTTCCTGTTACTGAGTCAGCCCTAGGAAGCTGGGTAACGGGCATGACACTGGGGGCTATGCTCTGACCCTTGCTGCTTCCCCTTTTCATTGACTCACTGAACACATTTTTTTTGAGCACCCACTGTAAGCTAAGCATTGTGCTAGATATGGAGATAAAGCAAGACCAAGCCCCTTGCTTCATGGCACTGACATTCCAAGGGTAAATTTTAAAAGGCAATAAACAGATAAATATGTAATACAAAGTCAGGGAGTGATAAGTGGTAGGAAGAGACCTAAAATGACATGAGGGAGTGAGCCTTGTAGATGGTGTGCGGGTGGGGAGGATCCACACAGAGGGAACAGCATGTGCAAAGGCCCTGAGGTGGTTGTGTGCTTGCTCTGTTGGAGGGGTGTTACAGAGGCCAGTGTGTCTGGAGCTGAGTGAGGGAGAGAAGGCAAGGAGAGGAAATCAGAGTGGTAGCAGGAGGCCAGGTCATGAAAGAACCTGTGGTCAGAGAGGATTTTGGCTTTTCCTCTGAGTGAGACAGGAACCCTGGGAGGGCTTTGAGCAGAGGAGAAATGTG
This sequence comes from Eubalaena glacialis, assembly GCF_028564815.1. Lineage (NCBI taxonomy): Eukaryota > Metazoa > Chordata > Mammalia > Artiodactyla > Balaenidae > Eubalaena > Eubalaena glacialis. The sequence continues at coordinate 28,834,032 of NC_083728.1, read as the reverse complement.
ATTTGACTTAGGTTTAACAGGATCCCTCTGACTGCTGAGTGGAGGATGCCCCTGGTTGCTCTATGTCCTTCCACGGGGACATATGGAAGGGACAGGAGCCTTCCCCCAGGCCCTACCCATGACCCCAGCCCACCGTCTGTCTCCCCACAGCTAGAAAGGTACATCCAGATGAACCTGAGGTTGGAGCTGGCGCAGGCCCAGCAGCACATGGTCCAGAACCAGACAGCCACCATGCTGGAGCTGGGCACCAGCCTCCTGAACCAGACCACCGCCCAGACCCGCAAGCTGACCGACGTGGAGGCTCAGGTACCGGAGGGTGAGGGGGCAGCATTGGGGGGCCTGTAGCTGGCCAGGCTGGCTCACAGCCCCAGTCATCTTGCCCTGACCCCTGTCCCTGGGTGAGGTCAGGGCCTCCTCTGACCCTGTAGCCTCCTGGGGCTCCTCCCTGATGACCCCGTTACAAAACTCTCTCCCACCAGGCCATGAGCCAGGGTAGGGAGAGGGGGGAGGGTAGACACTGGGTTTGGCTCTTCTGCCTCTGTGACTCCAGTGTCCGGGTCCGTGCTGGACACTGGGATGAGGGGATGCAGCAGCACACACACACACCCAAAGGACTCACAGTGCTCCAGGGGAAGGTGGATAATAAACAATTCATTAGAACTCAGGGCGCCAATGACTCTGAGAGGAGGCCACAGGGAGCAGCCGAGAGGGAAGGAGAGGACAGGAATATAAACGAGAGGGTAAGTGAATGGCTGAAAAGACGCTGACAAATGGGCACATGTTTGTTAAACCCTACTATGTGCCAGGCACTGTTGGATGGGCCTGGTTCTAGTTTATAGCAGTAAATAAAACAGGCATGGATCCTTACCCCCATGAAGCTTCCTTTCTAATGAGCACCAAGAAAACAAACAGGATAAATAACATATGTGTGTGAGACGGTGGTAGCACTAGGGAGAAAGTAGCATGGACGAGATCAGTGGGGAGTGTGTGCCGGGAGTGGCGGGAGGGGCGAGTTGCAAGTTTAGACAGTATGGCCAGGAAGGCACCGCTGGGAGGGTAGGACTGGAGCCAGGCTTACTGGGAGAACCTTCCCGACAGGGAGAACAGTATATGCAAAGGCCCAGGGGTGGAACGGTGCTGGCAAGCTCCAGGAGCATCAAGGAGGCCGGTATGGCTGGAGTGACCCAGGGAGACTGGTGGGCTCAGACAGGTGATGGGGGCAGATGGCATCACAGGGCTTTGCAGGCCACTGCCGTGTGAGGCAGGAGCCACAGGGAGATTTTGAGCATCGGGGCTGCTTTTTAAGTCTGCCTCAGACTACCGAGCAGACAAGGACTGTAGTGAGCAAGGGCAGGAACAGAGAGCCCTGTGAGTAGGCTGGCACGGGATACAGCGAGAGATGGAGGCCGGGGCCTGAGTGCAGACGGGGAAGGGCAGGGAAGTGGTCAGGTACCCGTTTGGAAGGTGGAGCTGATGGGACTTGCTGATGGATTAGATACGGGGGGGATGGGTCAAGGGTGAGTCCTCCTGGGGTCTGAGCAGCAGGAGGAATGGAACTGCCATGCACGGTGATGGGGAAGAGTAAATTTAAGAAGCAGATCATAAGCTCAGTTAGGGTCTGTGAGTGAGTGAGTGAGTGAGTGAGGAAATACTGAGAGGGTGGAAATAGGTTAGCAAGTTTCTGGAACGGCAGGGCCCAAGGTCAGGTGTGTGGCGGTTGGCAGGGCTCCTGCAGGGCTTACATGGGCCCCCACCTCCCCCCACCCCCCCACTTGCCGGGGCAGGTCCTGAACCAGACATCGAGAATGGAGATCCAGCTTCTGGAGACCTCACTGTCCACCAACAAGCTGGAGAAGCAGCTGCTGCTGCAGGGCCACGAGCTCCACCGGCTGCAGGGCCACAACAGGTGGGCGCTGGCACCTTGGCACTGGACAGGGACAAGGGCTGGGATCAGGGCTGAGGGCCAGGGCCAGCCGGGACCCACGTGGGCGTGAGACCAAGGGTGAGCACCAGAGCCAGCCAGGGCTGGGCTCGGGCCGGGGCCGAGGTTGGAAGCTGGACTTGGGCTAGTGCCTGGGATGGGGGTTGGGGCCAGAGCTAGGGGCCTGGGTTAAGACTGGAGTGAGGGGACACTTGGGGGACTAGGGCTGGAGCTAAAGCTGGGACGTGACCAGGGCTGGGGTAAAGACTGAAACCAGGGCTGGGGATCAGACTGAAGCCGAGAGTGAATGTGGACCCTGGGGCTGGGCTGAGGCTGGGGCTGGCAGCCAGGCAGGCCTGGGACCTGGCTACCCTGTCCTGGGTGGGACAGGGGACAGGCATTTTCCTGGGGCTCAGGACACACTGATTCTTTCTCTGTTCTTTCTATCTTTCCCTCTCTCTCTCCCTCTCTCTCTCTCTTTCTTTCCTTCTTTTCTTTCTTCCTTTATTTATTTCATAAATTTTTAACAGCCTTATTGAACTACCATTTACATACCATACAATTCACCCTGTACATTTTAATTTGATTTACTTATTTGTAAATAAATAAATCTGATCTCATCTACCAACTCTCCTTCCCAGAAGCAACCACAGTGACCAGTTTCTTTTCTGCATTAGCAGACAGTCTCTGCATTTATAAGCAAAGACACACAAGGGGAACACCCTTTACATTACAAAGAAAGAAAGAGTCCTGGGGTACAGATAAGGCAGAGACATGGACATCTGAAGCTGATTTCATCTTGGTTTCAAGCTGAGTAGAGGAAACACTGCCAAGGTCAGGCTGCCGGAGGAGGCACCGGAGCAGCCACAGGCCTGTGTACAGGGCAAGATATTGTTGCTCACGTGCTGGGTCAAGATAAGGCATAAGGATCCTCCAGCTCCCTGCGATCTGGGGACCGTTAATGATAGTTTGTGCACCTTCTTATTCTTACTCTCCACCCTGAGGGGGGAAGGACTGGGACACTAGCAATCACTCTGAATTGAATTACCAAGTGCCTAGAGACCAGTGAAGATGGAGGATATCATCAATAAGCTTTTGGCCCATGGAGACTGCTAAAATTCTAGAATCCAAGTGTGCCCAAATTCTCTCTTTTCCTGCGGCATAATTTGGGGTCCAGGGAAAATTCCTTCTGCCCTGGCTGGACTCATTTTCTAAGTCTGGAGGATGGGTTGGCATAGCCTCATGTATAGGAAAACATCTCCCTCCTACCCCTATCCCTCAGCCAGCCACCCACCCACCCACAGCAGAGGCAAATATGTATGCACAGTCCCTTTTTAAACCCAAGTGAAGCAGACTACTCCTTGGCACATTGGTTTTTTCAGTTGTCCTAGAGATGGTTCCATAACTGCATGACACACTTGCCCGTTCTTTCCTCCAGCTGCATAATGTTCCACTGTATGGCTGTCCCCGCATTTATTTCCCAGTCCCCAATTAATGGGTATTGAGGTTGTTCCAGTCTTTTACGATTCCAACCAGTGATGCTATGAATAACATTCCCATATCTTATTGCACACACATGTGAGCAAATCTGTAGGATAAAATGCCAAAAGTGCAAGAGCTGAGTCAAAAGCTTCTTTCTTTTTTAAGACTCTTTTTTAAAAACTCATTACAATAATGCCTCATGCTTATTAGACAATCCTACTTATCAGACAATAGAGACCTGTGCAAAATGAAAGGGAAAGTCAGTCCCCTCCACCCACCCCCTCCTCTCCACCCCCATCTGCTCAAACCTGGTCTGCAGAAGTAACAGCACTTAGTGGATTTTCTTTCACATTCTCTAGAAACACAGGGGCCACTATGTCCTTCCACGTGTCCATCCACGCCTTTTCCTATAAGCTCCCCAGTATCCCTCTACAGTTACATTAATACATTTTTCTTTCTCTTTTAAGTTCCCATATGTGGGGTTAGACTAGAGGTACTGATGCGCCAGGGCGCCCACTCCAAGTCCCCGGCATCTTTCCAGTTCTGCGCAAATGCTCTCAGCCTCCCTCCTCTTCACCGCTCCAGAACATTTCCAGGGACACCAGAACAGAACAGAACAGACTCAGCCAGTCCTGGCTGTTGGCATTTTGGCTGTTTTGTTTTTCCCTATTACAACCCATCCTCCAAAGGGCATTCATGCCCATGCTCCCTGGAGGTTATCTCCGGTGAGTGGACTGCGAGGTCAAAGGGCACGCATATTTGGGATTTGATAATGGCTACCAGGTTGCTGCTGTGTCCCTCCCACCCCACCTCTTTCCTCTACTGGACTCCAATCCATTTTACTCCAAGGCCAGGTCTCTCTTTCCTCCCCTCCTCACTCTGTGCTATCTGTGGGCACGGACCTCCGGGCTGTGTAACCCTGGGCAGGACGCTACCGCTCTGAGCCTCAGCGCGGGTCTGAGCCTCACCCCGGGGCCCAGGGGAAAGCCCGCGAGTGTGACTGCAAGGTGGGGACGGCGGGTTCACGCCTGTGCGCCCCCGCCCCGCAGCGCGCTGGAGACGCGGGTGCAGGCCCTGGAGACGCAGCAGCAGGCGGAGCTGGCCAGCCTCCGCGGCGAGAAGGAGCGGCTGCGGCGCCTGCTGGGCCGCCAGAGCGGCGCCCTCGCCGGCCTTGAGCGCAGCCTGCGCGCCGCCAGCAGCAACTCCAGCCTCCTGCAGCGCCAGCAGAGCCAGCTGCTGGAGTCGGTGCAGCGCCTGGTGCGCGTCGTGGCCCAGGGCCCGGGTGAGCAAAGGGGGCCCGCCAGATGCGGGAGGAGGGGAGGAGAGGGGAGGGAGACCCCGCTTACCCTCCCGGTTCACGCCAGTCCTGGAAGCCATCTCGGGAAAGACCACCCCCCTCCGCCCCCACCTATGAAACAGAAATAACACCAAACAGTAGTAATAATGGTGACGACAACAGTCCTAAGAGGAACCAATCCAGACTCTTTCCCCGACTCCATGAGTGACCTTGACCGTACCCCTGTCCCTCTCTAGGCCTTCGTTTCTCCATGCGTCTAATGGAGGTGATGATAATAAGGAGGATACCACCAGCCCAGACGGACAAGTCAGGGGTCCAGGACCCACCCTCCATCCTCACTTGCTTGGGCTTGCCCTCCTCCGCAGGCCTCAGTTTCCCTATCTGCAGAATGGAGAGGTTGGACTCAATGCCTCCCAAGGACTTCTCTCACCCTAATGCCCCCTGCCCCTAAGCCCAAGAGGGCCAAACAGAAGTGGGGAGGCACCTGTGGCCCAGGCTTCTGAGAAAGGAGGACAATGGCCGGCCCCCCTCCCCAGCCCTCACTTCTAATGGGAACGACTTCAATCACTCAGTTCCAGCTTCAGTCACTCAGTCAGCAAGCACTTACAGAGCCAGACCCAGTGCTGGGTGCTGCGGATACAGCTGTGAACAGCAGAGTTCCACAACTGTCTCTTGCAAAAGATGCCCAACCCCCGTCTGTGGGTCTCTGAGGGAAGGAGGAGGAAATACATATTTGTTAAGTGCCTACTATGTGCTAGATGCCCTGCTAGCAGTGTTCCTGAAGTTTCCAGTGGTTAAGAATCTGCCTGCCAATGCAGGGGACATGGGTTTGATCCCTGGTCCTCCGGGAAGATCCCACATGCCGCGGGGCAACTAAGCCCGTGCTGCAACCACTGAAGCCCACATGCCTAGAGCCCGTGCTCCACAGTAAGAGAAGCCACCGCAATGAGAAGCCCACGCACCACAAGGAAGAGTAGCCCCCGCTCGCCACAACTAGAGAAAGCCCGCGCGCAGCAACAAAGAAAGACCCAATGCAGCCAAAAAAAAAAACCAATAGTGATGGATTCCAGACACTATGGCTGGCAGCGATTTAGAGACAGAGGATGGCACCATGGCTCCATCTAAGTTGGGCAGGCCCCACCAGATAGGGGTGTGAGGCCTGAGGTAGCCACAGGCAAGAGAGGTGAACACCTTCCAAACCATGAGATTAGGAGTGACCCGAACCCATCACTGGCTTGTGCGTAGAGCCGTAGCAATGAGGCTGCCTAAATTAATCCTGTAGCTCAGCCAAAGGTACAGGGCCTGGGCCCAACACCTCTCCCCACAGGCTTACCGCTAACCCAGTCTCCAGCTGTGGCCCAATGTCTGCTCACCAGTCTGGGTGAGAGGTTGTATAGGGGACTTTGCCTCAGGCACCCTTTGACCAAACGCCTGTCCTGCCCCACTGTCACCAGGGAGAGGCACTACGGGTTGTTTCTCCCTACTGTCTAGATGGAGAAACTGGAGGAAGATTAGTCACCAGGTGTAGAACAGAAGATTGGACGGAGACGGGCACAGGAACCAGGCATCCATGAAGGCCAGCAGGAAGCCTGCACCCCCTCTCTGCACAGCTTTGTCCTAGGCAGGTGGAGGCTGGCAAGGGGTGGAGAACTCAGGGCATTCAGAAGGTTAGAAGGACGGGGACACAGGTAGAAAAGACCTAACCCATGCATGGTATCAGAAGCAGCATTCGTTAACAAGGTCTGTTTGTCCAGCCTTGTATGGGCTCAGTGGTGGAGACCCAAGGGGAGGTGGATAGTAGGAAAGGTACTGGCTCTCCAGTCAAATGGACCAGAGTTCAAGCTCTGGCTCCTTCACTTACTAGCACTGGCACTTTGCACAGGTCATTTAACATCTCAGAGCCTTGATTTTCCTCACCTATAAAATGGGAATAATAATAGCTCCTGTCTCTCAGAGTTCTGGCGCAGAGCATCAGATGAGTTCATACACATGAAGGGGCTGAGCATGGTGCCTAGGGCCAAAAGGGGGTGAAGCTGGTACAAAGATTAAGGGGGGTCCAGGCTGAGGCCAAACTATGTTGCATGTCAATACTGGTCCATCCTTGCTCTTATGCTCCCTGAAAATACTTTTCCTGGCCCCAGACTGCCCCTGACAGTACCTGGCTAAGAAACACCACAATGCATGGTGGGTATTTCACTTTTATTGCTATGATTGTCGTTAAGGCTATTGTTGTTGACTAAAGAAAACAATAGTGGACAGACCCTGAGAAGAGTGGCTGGAAATCTGAGGCCAACTCCTAGCTCTGCCCTTGCCTAGCTGGGAAAGTTGGGCCTGTCCCAGCTCACCTCTAGGCCAGCAACCTACCAGGCTTGGCTAGACTCCAGTTCCCCAGGGACCAGGGGCCTGGCAGATGGGGCCGTGGAGACCGTGCCCAGGGAATGTTTGTGCACAGACTGGGATGGATTTGGGACCTTTGTCCCTTCATTTGTGATCTGGGAATAACAGCCTCATTTCAACAGGGCCTCAGCTCCAGGACCCAGGATCCAGGTTCAAGAATGAGGCCAAAGCAGGAAGTCCCACCCCTTGGTAGCTTCCTGGTTCCTCACTGGTCAGGATACCTATCCATCTGGAACTTTAGCCCTATCCTTGGATACCCACCTACCCAAAGATTGGTTTCTGGTGGAATCATAGCCCAAAACTCTAATTGGATCCCAAAAAAGGAGCCAGAGAGGGTGTTTGAAACCTCGGTAGTTTATTTACCAACAGTCACTTTTTTCAGGTTAATCCTGGAGGCCTCCAGGGCCCTGGTGGGATTTGGCCATTAAATTAATATTCTCCCTTAAGGCCAGAGGTCAGCTCCCAGGGAGGGCATAATGAGGGGGGCCCACCTAAGAGCTGCAGGGATATCCAGCTGGTAGAGTGGGCTGTGGAGGGGACCCTGGATCTCCTACCCGAGGGAGCTCCAAGGACAAATCCCCCATAAGACCTGGAGAGAGGGAAAGCCCTGCCCAACCCCTCCCACCCGACCCAGCTGTGTGCCCTTGAGCCAGTTACCTCACTTTTGGGCCTCAGTTTCCTGGTCTGTGAAATGGGGAAGTACCTCAGTGGAGTTCAAGCCCCAATTACCTGTCCTGGAAGACTCTAGCAGCCTCATCTCTGGCCTTCCTGCTTTGAGTCTCATCCCCTCCAATCTCTGTTCTATACCCTGGCCAGAGGGCTCTTCTTCTGCACAGTCTGGGCTCCTCAGCCTGGCATTCAAGGCTGAAATCTCAGCCTCATCTCTCCTTCCTTAATGATGCTCTCTGGTCCATCAAACAGCAGAGCTCCCTCTGGCCTTAGCTCTGGATCTGGGTGTGAGTCATCTCCTCTTTGTGGCCTCAGCCAAATTCCCCTCACCACACCCCGATCCCTGCACACACAGGACTGTTCCCACCTTGGAGCCCGTGCATATGCTGTTCCCTCTGCCTGAGACACTTGCCCCTTCTCCACCTGGGTAGCCTCTGCTCCTTGTCCAGGTCCCAGTTCACTGTCAGCTCCTCTACGAAACCTTCCAGGGTCCGATACATCTCCCTATCCCCAACAACTCCCAGCCCAGAACCTGGCACAGAGCAGACGGGAGTGCCCACCTGACCCCTTCCCTCTCTCCTTAGCTCACTTCCAATTGTTTTTACTTGTCCCATTGCAGCGTCCATGAGGGCAGCTGAGCAGGTGTTCCAGGACTGTGCAGAGATCCAGCGCTCCGGGGCCAATGCCAGTGGCATCTACACCATCCATGTGGCCAATGTGACAGAGCCCAGAAAGGTTAGGGGGCTCCCTGAGGGCTGAGGCTATCAGAGGGTGCTGAGCCAAAGGACTCTCAGACAACCCTCCACCCCACCCCCACCCCCCACCAACATCACCTCCAGGCCTTGTCCAACATCTGAGATTCCAGAGAAGGTGGGGGTGACCCTACCCTCTGGAGCCCCCACTCATTCAGGAGTCAGATCATGCGGTTAAAGCAGAAGTTCCCAAAGTTGGCAATGCATCCTTCTCCAGCATGTTTTCCTGGGATGCTTTTAAGTTGGAATAGCAATAAATGGTTCTGTGTTGGTTCAGATAATGCTAGCTGATACAGCAAACAAACCTGCAAGAATTTCAGTTCCAGGGGCTTAACACAAAGAAGTTTATTTCTAATTTACTTACAGTCCAGCTGAAAGCAGGTGTGGGAGCTTGCTTTATGTGGGAAATTAGAGACCGGGGCTGATGGAAGCTCCACCATTTTCAGTGAGTGGCTCCCAAGGTTACCCAGAACTTTGAGGTCCAGTTATCAGATGTGTGGGGGGAGGGCAGTCAAGGGAAAATGTGGATGTCAGGAGGGTGGGTTTGGGGGCCAGGCCCAGAAGTGGAAGAGTTTGGGGAACAGCTAGCCAGTCTTCCCACTTCATATTCCCTTTTCAGTTTTCTTTCAACCCTGCTGAATATATCAAGGAGAATGGCTCAGATTATCTTTAACAGTTCTCACACACCTGCTAAATCCCCCTTTTTACAAAGAGAGATCAGGCCCTCAATCTCTAGCTAGAATTTTGTAACACTATTTTGTTTTCTTTATATATATTTTTACAATTATCTGAATAAAGGCAAGTGTTACTAATTTTCCCTCTATGGTACTAACAAGATTTCCTTTTAAGATGCATTTAGTCTGAGTATTTATTTAAGTAAAAAAAAAAAAGACACCATGTTTTTTTAACATCTTTATTGGAGTATAATTGCTTTACGATGGTGTGTTAGTTTCTGCTGTATAACAAAGTGAATCAGCTATACATATACATACATCCCCATATCTCCTCCCTCTTGCGTCTCCCTCCCACCCTCCCTATCCCACCCCTCTAGGTGGTCACAAAGTACCGAGCTGATCTCCCTGTGCTATGCAGCTGCTTCCCACTAGCTATCTATTTTACATTTGGTAGTGTATATATGTCCATGCCACTCTCTCACTTCGTCCCAGGTTACCCTTCCCACTCCCCGTATCCTCAAGTCCATTCTCTATGAAAGATACCATTTTTAAAGTAAATATTTTATATGAAATTAGTTCAGCTATGGTGGAATTTGGGAAGGTGTGAATAACTAAAATTTGGGAACACTGATAGAGAGGGAAGAGCTGGCCTGGGAGGCAAGAGATCTGGGCTCAAACTTCAGCTTTACTTTTGACTCATTTGCCTTGAGCAAGTCCTTTCCCTTCTCTGGGCCTCAGTTTCCCTTCCTGCAACCTCTGCTACCCTCACAACAGATGCCACTGTCTTCTCTCCCTGAGCAGACCTTCACCATCTCAGAGCCTCTACTCCTGCTGCTCCCTCCACTGGAAACGCTATTCCCACTCATCTCTGTCTGGCAGGCACATCATCATCCAAAGCCTTGTTCCAATGCCACCTCCCCTGGGAAGCCTTCCAGGATTGCCCCGTGACTCCTTCTTGGGAACTCTCTTTGTAGCTGCCCAAATGTTCATATTCAATAGTCTGCCAGCCCTATCAGACCTAGCCCTATCTGTCTGCTAGCCTCCTCCAGACCAAGCCAGCCCTGGGGGTTAATTTATCTCTGATTTGTCTCTGATTCACCTAGTACAGGGGCAGGCACCAAGTGTTTCCTCATCAAACATTGAAATGTACTGAGCTGGCTGGAAAAATAATATGTGAACAAAAGTTAAACTGAAAGATGTGATTGTGGTGGATGGTAAGCTCTTTGAAAGAAAGAATCATTCTGTCTTATCCATATTGGCATTCCCCATGCCTTGAATGGAACCTGGCACCTAGTAAGTGCTCAGAAAACATTCGTCTGCTGAATGTAATAACATTTCCTTTTTTTTTTTTTTTTTTTTTCTCGTATTTTGGCTGTGCCGCCTGGCATGCAGGATGGTTCCCCAACCAGGGATCGAACCTGGGCTTCCACAATGAAAGCACGGAATCCTAACCATTAGGCCACCAGGGAACCCCTGTAATAACATTTCCTGAGTCTACACCATGTGCCAAGCACTTTACACCTCTTGGCATTTAATTCTTACAGCAACTCTGCAATAATAACCAGTGAAAGGCCTCCATTTACTGAGTTCCTAGTATGTTATGTGCCAGGCTCTGTTCTTTTGATGGATGACTCATCTCATTTAATTTTCACAACAATCCCAGTGTGCAGATGAGAAACTGAGGCACAAAAAGGTTAAGGTATTAACATCCCCATTTTACAGCTGAGGAAAAGAAGGCTCCAAGAGGACATCACTTGCCCACCATTTTAGAAAAATGAAGACGACGGGTGGGGGATTTGGACCTGGATCCTTGGGATGCCTTGACCACCAAGCTCACCTGTTGCTCTGTGAGGTTCTGTCAGCCAAATCACCCTCGGGCTGGCCCACACCTGGCTTCTGGCTGCCTCCTGGGGCTTCCAACTTCCCATCTCCCCAATTTCCTCCAGGTGTTCTGTGACATGGAGGCCAGTGGAGGTGGATGGACCCTCATCCAGCGCCGTGAGAATGGCAGCATGAACTTCCAACGGAACTGGAGGGATTACAAACAGGTAACATTTCTGCCCTGGGGAGGAGCTTGTCAGCCCTGAAACCTGGGGCAGGAAGTGGGTTGTGGGCAGGGGTCTGGTTTGCCCCCAACCCTTCTCAGAAAAAAAATCAGCCCACCTAAACCAACTGCCTTCAAACAGGTTTGGCCAGTGCAAATACGCTATCAGGGACTCCATCACCCGAAATTGAACCCTCTTTTTGCAAGTCCTGACATATATCCTAAGAATGAAAGTTTAAGTTTTATTTTGTTTTAATTTTTGGAAAAGATAATACATATACATTGCTAGAAATTTTTAAAGAATACAAAAAACAGAACAGAAAAAAGTGATCTCCGCTGCTCACCCCTGGCTGCATTGCTTAAATGAATGTCTTTGTCTTAGCACACATACATGACTACATCTGCAGGAGAGATTTTTTAAATTCAGAATTGCTGGCTTAAAGACCCCATGCATTTTACAAGACGAGGAATAATGCCTGATTGTCTTCCAATTTTTTAATTAAATTTTGGATAAAGGATTTTTGGCAAGCTGACTTAAAAGCTCTTAAAGTTTTTAAGAGCAAAAGAAATAGAAAAAGATACACAGAAATACAACAATACTATTTTTTGTGTGTCTGCTTGCTGTTCCTTTGATAAATACTTTTTAAAAAGTACCAAATTAATCTATGAGTGTTCTTGAACCAATTGGGTTTTAAAGAATCATTCAAATGGCAAAGAGAAATAGGGTGCTCAGAAGCAGAAATACAGAAAAGACTGCTGAATATTAACCATTAGGCTAATAAGTGGTACAGCATAACTAAAATGGGGAGTGGGGCTTAGGTGTGCCCTGTCCTCGGTGCTGAATTATTGTTCTGGCCAAGGGCATTGGTCACGTGTCACTCTGGGACACTGGTGACTCTCAATGCTCTTAGCTTTACATTCCTATGTTACTGAAATTTTGCAGTGGCTGCCATGTCACTGAACAATGTTTGCTCTACCGCTTATGCAGCTGATTTAAGTTTTTAATTTTTTAATTGAGATTTAATATTCATGCACCTAAGTGCACAAATCTTAAGTGTAAGACTCAGTGAATTTTCACATATATATTCACCCACGTGACCACCATTCAAAGCTAGATATACAACACTTCCAGCACCCCAGAAACCCTCCTTGTGTCCCCTCCAAGTCAAGACTCCACTAAAGGTAGTAGCTATTCTGACTTCTACCACCACAGACTTTTTTTTGCCTGTTCTTGAACTTCATAGATTTCAATTATGATTCATGTGATTTCAATTATTTTTAACAGGCTTTTACATTTACAAAAGTCTTAGTAGTCTTTTTGCTCTAGGAGTTGGGGAGCTCCTAGCAAAGTGGTTTTGGGTAAGTGTCCCCAGAGCCCGGCCCAGCCCAGCTCCTTAACCAGAGACATAACCTTCCTCCTCGGCATGCAGCCTACTCCCATTCTCCTCTTCCCTAGGGCTTTGGCAACCCAGCCGGGGAGCACTGGTTAGGTAATGAGGTGGTGCACCAGCTCACCAGCAGGGCAGCCTACTCTCTGCGCGTGGAGCTGCAAGATTGGGAAGGCAACGAGGCCTACGCCCAGTATGAGCATTTCCAGCTGGGCAGCGAGGGGCAGCTGTACAGGTGGGCTTGGGGCCCAGGCTCATGGGTGGGCTGGGAGCCCTGGGCTAGTGGCTACAGGGTATGCACCAGCGGTCAGTCCCTGGGCGTCTCCAGTTCCTGCCATCTGTCCCCCATTTGGGCGCACGTCATGGGCTCTGGAGGTGTCTGGTTAGCACTCAGCACATCCTGGCCACTGGGTGGGGTGGAGAGAATGTCGCTGACACTGCCATGCCAGGAACAGGAAGGGGCCTTCCAAGGTCAGTCACCCCGAGGCGGTCATTTTACAGAGGCCCAGAAGTGGGGAGGTGACTTGCCCAGCCTGCCCTATGCTGTGGGGTGAGGTGGAAATTCCAGGCTGGGAATCAGGGGCACTGGGCTCATTCTGGCTCTGCTCCAGCTCAGTGTGTGAACTCAGGCAAGTCAAATGGGCTTCTCTGTACCTCTGCTTCTTAACCACAGGATGGGCTTAAATATGAGCACATTATAAAATCATCAAGGTCTCTCACCCCTCCCTCAGCCTGGTTCTTGGCTCTGTTCAGGAAAAGGAATGAACATTTCTTGAGCACCTATTATGTTCCAGGCACATGACTCCATTTAATCCTCCCCACAACCTTCTAAGGTAAGCATTGCTGTACCTGCTTTAGCGATGTGGAAACTGAGACACAGAGCTTAAGTCCCCTGCCCAAAGTTACAAAACAGGTAGGGCCTGGTTTTGAACTCAGTTTTGCTGCCAAAGCTCATGGTGTTTCTCCTACATAATGTTACGTCTCTGAGAAACTCAAGGATCTTAAAGATAAGCTATCTTGGAACCAGGACAGAATTGAATTCATGGACTCATGCTCTAGGGCCGCAAAGGACCTCACATGTCGTCTGGTTCTTCACATGATGCTAGAATCTCCTCCACAGCCACATTCATCATCCAGCCATGCTGGAATGCCTTCACTGATGGGAGGTCACTCCCTCCCAAAGAATCTCTGATGACTCTCTGTCTGCCTGCATTGTATGCCTAATTCCACCTCTGAGGGCTTCTCGGTGATGTGCCCCCAACCCCTCTATTAAATGCCCCTGGTTCCTCCAGCTAGCTGGTTCTGACATCCCTTCTATGGGACCCAACCCAGTCTGTTAATGTTCCTCCTTAAAGTGCAATGTCTAGAGCTGAATGAAACATCCCCGGGTCTGGGCTAGGCGGGGCTCAGCTGGATGCCTCCGACTGCTTAAGCTGACCAGTGAGTAGCCACAACACCCTGCTGACTCCTCTTTAAGCCACTGACCACCAAAGCCAAGGCTTAAATCCTGACTTTATCCCTATCTCCCTGAGTGACCCTGAGCAAGTCCCTTCACCTTCTCATCTGCAAAATGGGTGCCACAGGTGTACCTACCTCATTTAAAGTGTTGTGAAGCTTGAATGAGATACTACACATAGAGCATTAACGCTGGCACTTAGTATATGTTCAGCAAATAATATTATAACATTATATTATAATATTATAATTACTGTCCCCAAGCCAGCCCTTCACACACTTGGCTAGACTGCTCTGTGAGAGTTCACTGCTGTTCCCATCTCCAGTGCCTGGGACATGGTAAGTGCATAACAGGAAGCTGGGGGAGCCTCCCTTTCCTACACAAGTAACAGTTAAACCTCATCTCCATGACCCAATTCTTGGGCAGCAGCTTCTGTGGCCCTAAGTCCAGGATCTGCCATTTTTCTTGGGGAAGAAACATCGGGAAAAATATCTCATTGTGCTAAAGAACATGGCCCTGGAGCCAGATTGCCTGGGTATGAACCCTGACTCTATCACTTGTTGGATTCATGACCTTAGACAAGTTACTTACCTCTCTGTGCCTCAGTCTCCTCATCTGTAAAATATAGTATCTATGTCATAATTGAGATAATCTGCAGAAAACGCATAGCATATGGTAAGTGTTACATAAATGTTAGAGATATACAAACAATATATTCAAAGACAGAAATATAATATTTCTGCATCTATGTATATCTCAATTATTTATGTCCATTTATACAAACATATACATGTATGTTACATTTGGAACCCCTTGCTGTGCTGTCCTCTGTGAATTGATGAGCTGCCTCTGGCTTTTTATCTGAGACATGGAGAGCTCCCTGCCCATGGTTCCAGACTGTTATGCTCAGGTTTCAAAGGGCCCACATCTACATGACCCTTTGCAGAGCCCTAAATAATAATAATGATATATTGAACACTTGCCCTGTGCCAGGCATGGGCTGGCTCTGGTCATTTGTGGAAGAATCAGACCTGTGCTCTACCCCTCAAAGTTGTTCACAGTACAGTGTGTCGTGTGTGTCTGAGGGTGAGTGTGTCCACAAGCAAACCCACACCCCCGAGAAGACAAGAGCTGCCTAAGGGGAAAGCACAGGGGCATAGAGATGCTTGTGCTATCAGGGAGGGCTCCCTGGAGGAGGTGGTGCCTATGAAGAGTAGGCATTCTCCAGACAGAGAGAGGATAGAAAGGGCTCCCCAGGCAGCAGGGAGATTCTGAAAAGAAGGCAGAAAGAAGAGTTGACATGCAGCTGGCCACAGAAACCCCAAACCTGAGCAAGGCTCTTTCAAGGGCTCCAGGGATCGTAAGGAATAGGCCCTGCTCATTCAGGAAAAGCTTGGAAGATCCTGGAAAACACATAGGGACCTGGAAACTGCCAGAGAAGGGCTAAGGGGAGAGTGACAGAAACAGGTGCTGTCCCTGGGTCGCCGCCGTACAGAGTCAGCTGCCTGGTAAGGTGGGGTGGATCCCCATAGGGAAGCCTAGAGGTGGCAAAACCTGGGCAGTCAGCAGCTGGGGCATCGGCATCGGGGCGGGAGGGGCACCCTTGTTTGTCAGACACAATAATGGGAACCCTCTGGAGCCCGGCTGGGGTGCGTGCATAAGCCTGCAGAGAAGTGGCCCACGGAGCGGGATGGGGGAGGCACAGACAAGGCACAGGCACACACTGACACCAGGCACAGGCCTCCCAGAGGTGCCCACACACCCAGACCCGGCAACAAGCACAAGATACACACAGAGATACACAGGGACACAGACACACATGCACATGTGGAGGGGCTCACCACACCCCTCGGGTACACACTTGAACCTTCAGAGCACAGACTCACACAAGTACCATAGCTACACAAACAAGCACAGACACACCCAGGCACGTGTGCAAACATACCTCAGAGAAGCCCTCTCAGGTAAACACGCACACAATCTCAGGCACAAAGACATATTCCAGAGCACACACTCAGACCCACCATAGAGATTGCTGCGCAAACTTAAACGCACACATAAACACGCAGTCACAGAGACTTGTATCCAAATGCTCACGACCTCAAACACAGACTCACGCACCTTGTGTGTCTCACTTGGGGGTGTCCAAGGACTCGTGTGTATGTTTGTGTTCCCCAGGCCTGAGCCATCATTATGTCCAAAGTGCATCTGAGCAATGGGTCAAGTGGGGCTTCCCGGCACAGATCCCCCTTCTGGCTCCCAGAGAGGAGGGGAAGGGAGGCTGAGGACTTGGGGCCAGTGCTGCTGCAGTGACCCCATGAGATCATTCGGCTTTGTCCAGCACTGATTCCACACAGCCCCAGACTAAAGGTGACCCCAAACTTTAGCCTGCGTCCCGAGCCTGGCCTTGAACTGACATGACTGAGCCCTCAAATGGAGCCCTCAGTGGCCACGAGGAGAAGCTGGGACCATATGAGCAGGTGGGCCGGCCAGCCTGTCCCCACCCCAGGGAGCCCCTGGCCAGGTGGGCCTCTTGGCGGGGGATTTGCAACACCACTCATGCAAGCCCAGGGTGGCATATTTAAGGGCACAGTTAAGGCTTCACGGCTGGCCACCCTGAGCCAGCCCTGCCCTCACCACAGACAGAGAACACAGGTGGTAGGTGCAGGGACTGAGGTGGCCTCATGCTCAGACCCCACATTCCCTCTGGATCCCAATGGGGGCGTCTCGCAGGCCCTGCCCTGGGGAACCAGGGCTTCCCTGAGCTGCCCCGGCTGCATCTGGTGTCCACTTGCCTCCACCCGTAGGACCTTCTATTGCTCCCAAACTGGCTCCCGCCTCAGCTGCCAGTACAGCCCCTGCCCTGCTACAAGCCCCCAACACCGTCTCCTGCCAGGCTCAGTGGAAGCCTGTGCCAGCCATGCACACGGGCTGGGAACACAGGGACAGGACGGGACGAATCAACAGGCACTGAACGTGCCAGGCACTTACCGTGTGCCAGTGCTGCCCTGCACCTGTCACACGCTGAGGTCACCCCATCACAATGACGGTTAATATACTATCGTTACCGTTTTAACCGATGAAGAAACTGAAGCTGAGAGGTGAAGCAATCTGCCCAAGGCCACACAGCTGACGAGTGACACAGCTGGGATTTGAATCCAGGCATTTTACCCCCAGAACTTGTGGTCATAATCACCACACAGGCCTGGATGTGCCTGCCAGGGCCTCATAGCCTGACCAATAAATAGAAACCCTCCCCAGCTGGCTGCAGGGGTGGAAGTCACAGGGCTGGGGGTGCCTCAGGGCCCTGATCCATGTGGGCTGGTGTGGTCAAGGAAGGCTTCCCGGAGGGCGTGGGTGAGTGTGAGGAGGTGTGACAGGGCTGGGGTTGCCGGATGGTCAGCTGGGAAGGTAATGCACACAGCTCCCAAGTCAGGCCAAATGGGGCTGGGATCTGGCTCTCACCCTCATTTGTTCTGAGATCTCAGGCAGGCTCCTGTGGCTCTTGGGAGCTCTGTTTCCTCTTCTGTAAAATGGGAATACTAAGGTATTTTGAGGATTAAATGAGAATGAATTAACCCATGTAAAGTGCTTTAAACAATGCCTGGCACATAGTAGATGTTCAAAAAAATGTTAGCCATGGTCCTCATTATTATTATTATCATGATCATTCTCACAACTGTCCAAGACTCAGGTTCAGCCAGCTGAGGGAGGCCTGGCACACGGTGGGCGCTCTGTCCCTGCAGGCAGCAGACAGGGAGGGGAGATGCCTGAGCACAACCGGAGGGGAACCCCTTCCGCAACCACCCCCAACCTGACTCTGGGCCCCTCTCCCATCACCACCTCCGGGTGGCCTCCAGGCTTTCTCTGAGTGGGTACAGCGGCTCGGCGGGGCGCCAGAGTAGCCTGGTCCTGCAGGGCACCAACTTCAGCACCCGCGACGCAGACAACGACAACTGCCTCTGCAAGTGCGCCCAGATGCTGTCTGGAGGTGGGTGCGGGGGCGGGGGGGTGAAGCCCCACCTCCCCACAGGCATGCCTGGCTGAATACCCCCATCCCCTCCCCACTTGGGCCCTTGTGCAGCCAGGTGCCATCAAGAAGTGGATGCAGGTCAGGATCTCGCTCACCCACGGGCTGGCCTGGCTGTGCCTCATCCATACCTTCCCCCGACAGGGTCCTTGAGGTCCCCTCCAAGGTCTCACCTCCTCCTAAAGCTGGCATCACCAGTTCTCCTCTGAGACCTCTGAGAAGCACTGAGAGTGGGGCCCAGGGTGCACCCTAGGGGGGTACAATGCCTAATCTGCCCCAACCCCAGGCCTGAGACTTCCTCCCCAACCCTCCTCCTGGGCCAAGCAGGATCCGGAGGAGGGAGACCTGGGTGGAGGGCAGAGGGGCAGCTGCCCACCAACTCTGGCTGAGGCAGTGTTTTCTGTGGGGAGAGACATCAGAGAGTGGGAGATGAGGAGTGAGAGACAGAATGGGAAGGACAGAGATCAGAGGAGACCTCCAGAGACACAGAGACAGGGACAGATGGAGACGAGAGAGACATCAGGATGGACAGACAGAGTGCTGGGCACAGAGCTACATGGGGACAGAGGGAAGTACAGAGGGAAAGATGGAGAGAGAAACGCAGACCACAGAAAGACAGATGGACAAAGTGTGTGAAAGAGAGAGAGACCCAGAAAGGTAGGGTAAGGGAGAGCAAAGAGAGACAGAGAGATCAGAGAGAGACACAGAGAGACAGACATGAGTGCACTGCCTCTGGAGGCCCCATACTGAGCAGAGGGTCTGGGAGCCTCCCTCCCCCACCACCCAATGCCCGTTCCCACCCAGCCCCATCTCCAGCGAGCTGGCTTCCCAGGGGAGCCAACAGCCCTGATTCATCTTTGGGGTAGGGGGCTGCCCTCACCCCACTGGCTAGGCCCCCACCTCCCCAAAGCCTGTTCCTCCCCCTCCACCAGGATGGTGGTTTGATGCCTGCGGCCTCTCAAACCTCAATGGCATCTACTACCCGGCCCGCCACCACGTGCGCAAACTCAACGGCATCCGCTGGCACTACTTCCAAGGCCCCAGCTACTCACTGCGTTCCACTCGCATGATGGTGCGTCCCACAGACATCTAAGGAGCAGCCACGCCTGGAGGCTGGTCCCGCAGGAGGACCTGGATGTGGTATCCTCTGAACAAGCTGGACCCAAACACAGGACACAATGCCAGGACCTTGTCCTGGACACCCTGGGTCCCCTGAGCCAGCCCTCCTTACCCCAGGAGTCCAGAAGAGTCACCTCCCTCCCTTTTTCCCTCAAGTTGTGAAATGGTGGGTGTTTGGGGGTTCCTGCCTCTGCATTGTCCCTATTTCCTCTTCCCTCCTGCCTCCTGCAGAGCCCTCCAGCCAGCTTGAGGGTCATAGTACCCTGGATGAGCTGAGAACAGATTTAACTGGGCTCCTCAAAGGAATACACGACTAATGGTGGGATGTCAGGCAGGCGGGAAGGTATTTACAGGCAGGAAACTGCCCAGATGGAGGCCCAGATTCTGTCCCTGGGTTGTTGGGAAGGCCATCTCTTGTTCCAAGCTTTCTCAGCCTTGAGATGTCCTTGAGCTTTCTGTTCAGGACTGAAGGAGCTGCATCCACCCTATAACGGGAGTTATTTCCACCCACACTGTCCACCACTCCTAGGCCCCAGCATCTAAAGCTCAGACGTGGTTTCTCAGGGGCTCCAGGAGATCTAAGAGGGATTCCTTTACCCCTTGAATGTCCTAGAATATATTCCAGAGAGAATAACTAGGACTCCCCTCTAAAAGTACCTGTGGTCAAGTGAGGGAGGGAAACACCAGGTTAAATCAACGTGAACAGGCATTCTTAGCTGCAGGCCTTGTCAGAGCTATTAGTGTGGTCATGTGCTTAGTGACTGCCCATGAAAGGGCTAGAGTAGGCAGCTTTCCCCAAATTTATTTATTTGAAAATGGGCCCTGATTATCCCAGAGCATCTCTCAGGGCTGCGGATACCCTTGGAAAAAGCTGGTCCTCGTATGTCATGAGCTGAAACCCCAGGTCACTATCCCCACCCCCGGCTGCTTTCACCATTTCTAGCTACGAGGGCCACAGTGACATTCTCAGCCTCTAAAAACAACTGGAAGGAACCTTTGGGTTAAAACAGATACACCGTCGCTGAAGAAGGGTCTAGAACTAAGTTTCTTGTCTGTGCTCCAAGGCTTCTCTGTCCGTAGGAAGCCATATCTCTGTCTGGGGGCTGCCCTCAGCACTCCCTGTGACCCCAGCTCATACCAGCTCAAGTTCAGGGGCTCTTGGGGCCCACTCTGCCTCGAACAGGACACCAATCGCTGGGTCCAGGTCCCTCCTGCCTCCAAGCCAGAGCTCCTAGCCTCCTCTTGCCTTGTCCAACAGCGATGCTACAGCTAGGGGTCCATGGAGACTGGGCCTTTGCTGAGTCTGGGAGACCAGGGACTCCTCATGAACTTCTTTCAGAGAGGGGCCGCAGCCACTCTGCCACCCACTCCCATTACTGTGTCACCCTCCTCAGACCTGATGAGGCCACCTAAGTCCTGTCATCCTCAGCCAACACCCGGGCCCAGCCCACGACTGACCTGCGCTACCGCCAGGTTGCGCCTCTGTCTTCAGAAGGTTTTCTCCTGGCTGAGGCTGCATGGTGGAAATGGGGCACCTTCATCCCACTGGGCTCTGCCCCCGCCCCTGAGTCCCACCTCGGCCAATCCACTGATTAAACCCAGCACAGATTAATGCTGATCTCCTTCAGGGAAACCAAAGGTTGTGGTTGCTAATGGTGACTTCAGGCAGGAGGGAAAAGTACTTAGGGGCAGGTAGCTGCCCAGAAGGCTGACACAGCCTTATCCAGCATTTGCTCGGCAAGCCTTTATTTAGTGTCTACGGTGTGCAGTGTGGTGCTGTTGGCAGGACTTTGGAGTCGTACAGACCTGCTCCAGCTCTTGAACTTGAAGCCAGTGGCTCAGCCTCTCAAGGCCTCAATCATCTGGTCTGTGAAATGGAGATGGTGATACTCCCTCCTTGCTGTGCTGGGGCAGGAGGAAATGAGACCTTGTATTGCAACTTCTTAACAGAGCCTGGCATGAAACAGGTGCTTAATAAATGTTAGTTCCCAAAGAGGTGAATGGGGTGGAGAAATCGGCCCCCTAGTGCATGCCACTCCTTCTTCTGGACCCAGGGAAGGTAAGCATTTTATTTTTGTATCTACAGCATTTATTTTTGTACTACGAGTGTATAGGCAACGCTGTGTGCCCCAGGAACAGAACTCCTCTGGGTGTGGTGAAGGCCCAAATCCCTGTCTGCACTCCAGTTGTCTAAGAAGACCAAGAAGCCAATTTGGGTAACCCTCACACATCTGTTCTTTAAAATATTCATCCTTCCTTCTTACTTTCCTTCCTTCTCTGTGCCAGGACTCTCAAGTACAAGGGATAGAAACCTTATCCTGAGGAATGGATTGACTCACATACAGGGAGTCTAGGATGGATTCAAATGTGGTCAGAGCCAGGTGCTCAGGTGACGTCCCTCCCCACCTCTCAGGCCGGCCATCCACCATGCGGACCTCATTCTCAGTCAGGTTCTCTCCTGAAAGATGGCTCCAGCAGCCCCAGGCTTGTGTCCTGCCTGCTTAGCATCCCTCAGACAGAAAGCTCCCCTGTCCCAGGGATTCCAGCAAAGGCAGGATTCTTTCCAGCCAGGACTGGTCCTGTGTCCATCCCTGCGCTTATCACTGTGATTCTGGTTGACCAGACCTGGGTCACACTATCATGCCTGGAACCAGGGGGTGGGGTTAGTTCCCTCCAAGTCATGTGGACTGGCCTTGGGGAAACTGAGGAGCCGCTTTAGGAAGCAGGGATGCTGGGCAGGCAAGAACAGAGGTTCACTTTTTCTCTTTCCATCTCTCAGACTCCCATCTCTCTTATTTCCATCTCTGCCCCTTCTCCTAGCCTCCCTGCCCCCAAGGCCTGCCCCTCAGGCTCCAGCCAATCCCTGGTTTGCCCCAGACTATCAAGGACACTGCTGTGTTCTGCCCAGAGGTGTCAGACCCTGATTCGCAGTCCAGGCTCTGTGGCTGGAGCAGAGCCCCTGCCCTCTCTAAGCCTCCAGTTCTCATCTGTGCAATAAGGATGGAGCGCCTGCAAACATCTAAAAGAGAGCAACGCTGACTCACCGTGGCTGCAGACATGAACAGCTAAAGGATTCTGGGTGCACAAGGCCCTAGGGGGCCTGGCTGGCGAGGTCGTGGCCTTGGATGGGTCTCCTGGAGGCCACCGCTTGCAGGAACTGGCTTCTGAGATACCTACATCTGCAGGTTCCTATGTAGAATCCTTGTCCCCTCTCCCTGCATCAGACCAGCTTTCCCCCATTTTAGTAATGAAGAAATTAGAGCTCAGAGAGGGAAAGAGTTTCATCCGAGCGGCACAGCCAGTCACCACCTCCAATGCACTTGCACCTATCAGCTGCCTCCCTCGTCCAGAGCTCTCTGGAGGCACCTTGGCACCGACCACAAAAATGCTGGAGTGGTGTCCCCTCCACCTATGTCAAGGGCTGATGGAACTTTCAGGAAAGTTTTCCAAGACTAATCTGTCTTTCCCACTGGCACCTGGTAGGTCCCGATGGAGCCAGGCAGGCAGAATGCGTTGTTCCCGCAATCTCTGCACGTTCGCAGCAAAGGCAGTTGCCACACTGGGGGAGAGAGTTCACTGTGCACAGCCCAGAGACAACCAATCATGGGTGGGGTAGGAGGTGGCCCTTTGCAGGGGGCAGGGGATAAGTCAGCATCAGGATGGTTTGTCTTGCTGGCTGGGTGATTTGACCCCTTTTTCCAGACTTTCCCCCCCTCAGTGTCCATCTGGGCCTTCACCTCTCTCATTGAAGATGCTTCGGAAAGCTAACAGTGTTGCCTTAGCAACAGGAGCATCAGCATCTTTTGATGGAGCAGCCCTTCTGAGAATGGAATCTGGTCCAGGACACATCCAGCAAAAATGTGTTACTTTCTTGTGTTAGATTAATGTGTAATGTGGCCTGTGAGCTTCTGTTGCCTGTGTGCTGAGGGCAGGAAAGTCCAATGGCCTTTAGCATCCAACACATTCCCACCCTCCCCTGTGGGACCTCTCTGAGCCTCACTTTCCTCATCTGCACAATGCAGAGCCTGTGATCTAGTCGTGGGGAAGTCGTGCAAATTCAGTGCAGTGGTGGACATCCAGGCCTGGCACATTCACTCATGTATTTATTCGTTCATACACGTATTCATTCATTCACATGGCAAGGACATACTGAGGACCTGCCTGGGCCAAGGCCTGCCTCGGTGATGGGGAGGGAGCAGCAAACGAGACAGACAGATGGCCACAGTCCTGAAATCATAAAGCTTAACAGGCTAGAGGGAGAGACTCGCCAAAATTTAAAAAAAAAATTTTTTTTAATTTAACTAAATTAACTAATTAATATATTGTAAGTGAAGAAAATAAACAAGAGTTACAGATAAAAGATTTCAGAGGCAGGGTGATCAGGGAAAGACTCTCTGAAGAGGGACACTTAAATTGAGGACTAAAGGTGAGAAAGAGGCAGGCAGGTGAGGAGCTGGGGGAAGAGTAGGCCCACTGGAGGGAACCGCATGTGCAAAGGCCCTGAGGTAGTTGTGAGGAACCATAAGGAGGCTAGTGTGGGAGAGTGATGCCACTGAGCCAGTGAGCCAGGGGAGAGTGGTGGGAAAAGGTGCCCCCGACACCTATTTCAGAAATCAACTCCCCACCCCAGTGCCCACGAAGGACTGGACCCAGCACCACTCTGCCTGAGTTGCTGTGGAGCTGGGGCAAATTCCTGCCCCTCTCTGGACCCCAGTTTCCTCATCTGTAAAATTCAGGAGAGGGATCACCTCTGTCTGAAAGTCATCCAGACCCTGGGTCTAACGTCTATTGTGTCCACTGCCCTGAGCCTGTGCCACCAAGGGAGTCAGAAGGAGGAAGAGAAAATAAAAGTCTTGCCACTGGGCTAAACGGGAGTTAGGGGCCAGCCAGGGGCTTGTGTGGGGATAAGGGGCATTAACTGCATGGCTCCTCTTTGTTAGTTCTACACACACCACTTTTGAATCCTAGTGGGTTCTATTATTGCCCCCGTTTTACAAATGTGGAAACTGAGGCTCAGAGAAGTAAAGTGCTTTGCCTGAGGTCGCACAGTGAGTTCTGGTACAGGATAAGCTGCTGTAGCAGAAAGACCCCAAAACTCAGTTAAGTTAAATATTTCTCTTTTGTGTATGTCTGGAGTTGAGCCGTCTATGTCTGGTGGGTGGCTCTGCCATCCTCCACCACAGCTTCCTTCTCTGGGAGCAGGGCAAGCTGTACCCAAAGGTGACATTTCCCAGGTGGCAGGAAGGGAAGCAGGACATCGGGCACTGCTTCCCCTCCAGCACCTGCCCTCTCACCCCAGCCTCATGTTTTGCCTGGAAGATCCCAGCAGCCTCCCGATAGAGCCCCATCTCCAGGTTTGCTCCCTCCTGGCCTACAGTCATGTCACTTCCCCTGCCTAGAGCCTTCAGTGGCTCCCAAGTACCCTGAGCTCAGCCTACAAGGAGGACTCTTCACCGCCTAGCTCAGCCCTTCTCCAGCTCCACTTCTGCTCCAGGGGTTCTTAAACTGGAGTGCAGAGGCTTTGGGCCTGAAGTATTCCTTCGGAAGAAGGGGTCCCAGATGGCCATCAGTTGTCCTAGAAGAACTGTCCATTTCCACTTGACCTTTATTGCCCTATGGAACAGCATGCAGGGCCCAGCATGCAGCAGCTGCTCTCTCTAAGTAACATGGTTCTTTGGTTCAGCCCTCTGGTTCTGTAGAGAGCTAGGTCCAAGTCCCACTTCTGCCCCTTTCAAGGATCATTCTGGAGCCTCCAAAATCCACATGAAGGCTTAGTAAATTGTAAGGGCCCTCGTACTGGGCCTGTACATAGTAAGTTCTCTCTGATGTTATCTCCAATTATTTCTCTATGCCAGGCACCCCACAAAGAACTTCCCTTAGAATATCTGGGGAAGCCCTATAATGACCGTATGGGATAGGTACTATTATCATCTCCCCCTTTTACAGATGGGGAAATGGAGGTCCAGAGAAGCCAAGATACTTGGCCAAAGTCACACAGTGAGGGGTTTCAGAGGTGGCTTTGGACCCAAATCACCTGCTCCAGAGTCTTATGTTCCCTGTGACCAAGATTAAAGGAAAATAAATACATACATAAGCAATTGCTGAGTCCAAGCTGGCCAGTGCTTGAAACACACAGGAAGATAAAGGCCATTGAGTCCTCTGGATCCTCCTGGGGCAGGGACGGGAGCTTCCTTCCTGCTTCTGACTTCCTGACTCCCCTGCCCTGGCTTCAGAACGTGACCATAGCTCCGCCACCCCCAACTCTTCTGCAAGTAGGACTTAGCTTTCTTCCTTGTCTACCTCCTCGGCCTTCTCACCGCTCTGATCCCACCTCCCACTGCACCCACGCACCCTCCCCCACCCCGCCCACCAGATCCTGGGCAGGGGAGGGTCACACTTGTCACTTCCAATCTGGGAAACAAGGGAGGGCTACGGGAGCCCTGGAAGCCCCCCTGGCTGGCTGAGGCCCCACCCCTCGGTCTGGGAGAGGTGTCAGGACCACAGTCACCCAGGCCTGGTTGTGTCCACAAGTCACAGGGGACTGGACCCTTCCCTCTCTGGGCTTCACTCTCCTCATCTGTAAAATGGGAGTGAGCAGCCCAGCCCTGCTTGTTTCACAGGGTTGCCATGAGACTCAAGTAAGATGGTCCCTTCCCTCAACAAATGTTATTGAGTGCCTACTATGTGCCAGCAACTGTGCTAGGTTCTGTGGACACAGCCATGAACAAGACAGACAGACACCTGCTCTAAGGTGCCTACAGTCTGGGGTGGGTGGGAGGAGACAGAAATTCAATACCAAACAATGAAAAGCACAGTGACAGTGACAGGGGAACTATACAGTGCTATTGGAGCAAGGATACCAACTTAGGGAAGGTGTCCTTGAAGGACGAGGAGGAGTTAGGTGAAGAGGAAAAAGAGGGTTCCAGGCAGAGGGAGCAGCATGTGCAAAGGCCCAGGGGCTGGCTCAGGGGAAAGCTTGAGAACATTCAGGAAGGGGAAGGAAGAGGCCAGAGCTCTGAAAGAGGCAGAGGAGGCGGAGCCTTGGGTGCCAGACTGAGAAGAGGACACAAAGATGTGTTCTAAACCGAAGGAAACCAGGGCCGTTGGGGAGCCCAGAGCCTATAGGCTTTCCCATCCTCCAATGTGAACGATGAAACTTGAGCAAGTTACTTCCCCTCTCAGAGCCTGGGTTTTCACTCCAGTGAAAGAGGGGTCACAATACCTATTTCGCCAACGCTTTTGAAGATTAGAGAAGATCTATCTACTGTACGTAAAAGACCCTATCCCCATGCAAAAGACTTCTCCATAGATGATGACCACTGTTATTCTCAGTAGCAGCCCATGGCATTTCTGGGTCTTCCCATTATTTCCTGTTTCTTGAACATCTGTCATTGCTAAAACTTGGTAGCCAACAAGTGGGAACGAACCCCAAAGGTTTTAGGGAAATTTTTGCACTGAGAAGAGCCAATCCATGCATTTGTTCTTTTTCCTGTCGTTTGAGAAAGAACCCCAGGGTCCCACAGGAACCTAGTTTGAGAACAATAACCCAACAGAATGGCAGAACCATAGAGGAGGATCTAACAAATCTGACATCTGTGCAACAGGTTCTGATGACTATAATAAAAACCAAGGAGCATAGAATGTATTAGCCCCTAACGGGAAATACCAAAAGGAAATTGGATAAATAGTGGTAAATTCATACCACGGAAGGGTGCATTCACTGGGGAGGGGAACTAGGGGAGCTTTTAGGTTTCTAGGAATGTTTGTTTCTTGACCTGGGTGAGGGTTACACATGTGTTTAGTTTCATCAAGAATTCATCAAGCTGTACCTCTATGCATTTTTCTCTATGTATGTTTCTCTGTAGGTATGTTGGGGAGGGGAATTATACATGTACAAATATACTGTAAACACAAAGAAGGCTGTTTAGAGAGGAATTTGGCAATAACTAACAAAATTGTGTATGCATTTTACCCTTTGACACAGTAATCCTCATTTCTAGGAATCTGCCCTAAATATACATAAACTATGCACAAAGTTATTCATTGCAGCTTCATTTGTATTAACAAAAGATTGGAATCAACCGGAATGAATAAACTAGGATACATTTATTTCTGCATATCAAATTACTCTAATCTCTGGCGAAACATAACAACCATGTGTTTTATTTTGTTCACGGATTCTGTAGATCAGGAACTCAGACAGGGTACTGCAGGGATGGCTTGTCTCTACTCCATGAAGGCTGGGTCTCAGCTGGAAGACCCAGATGGATGGAGGTGTCTGGAAGTTGAGGTGGGGCTGGGGGAGGGCTAGGAGAGGTAGGAGTGGAATCATCTGAAGGCTGTATTTCTGTCACCTGTGCTGGGATGCCCCAAAGGCTGGGCTTGGGCAGAACTGTTGACTGGAGCACCTACACGTGCCCTTTCCAAATGGCTTGGGCTTGCTCCCAACATGGCAGCTGCGTTCTGAGAGGAAGCATCCTGACAGCAAGCTTTCCAAACCGGGCCAGCAACATAATTTGCAGGGCCCAAAGCAAAATGAAAATGTGGGCCCCCTTGTTCAAAAAGTAGGAAAAATGTGCCAGTAGGAGTACTGAAATATAAAGCTGTTTCCTCTCTTCTAGTCTCTCTCAACTTGTCATGGTGTTTTTTATTTACTACTAAATGTTGTTCTAAGAAAAATTAATTTTAAATTATTAGCATGAATTTTACCATTCACGTTTATATTGTGTAATGACAGTTTTAAATGCAATATAAGAGCATTTAACTCATATGTGGAATCACTGAAACTACACCATTGGTATTTCATAGTTCATACATTCTTACCAGGACAGTGGAAATGCTGCACCAAACCAACTGAATTGCTTTTATTTCACTTCTTGATATTCACACATTTTACCAACACTCCCTACTTCCTACTTACTAATGAATAAGGAAGGCTGAAAGGAAAGGGAAGTATGGGGTGTCCTATGTTTCCCCTTCCTTCTATGTCCTCATTTTCAGTGTAAGTGATTGCCTAAAACAGGGAAGTAACATGACTAAGAAAGGATATGTTAAGTTTCCTTGATTGTCTTTGTTTCTTGGAACACCATTACCTTTTTTCTGTGACCTAAGAAACTTCTAGTTTGAACAGAAAGCATGGCCTCTTTGCGCTGTGCCCCTCCTTACCAAAGATATAACACGCTTCCCTTGTGCTCATTTTGAGTCTCGCTGAATGTCCATGCATTGTGGGTTCACCAGAATTCTATGCTCATGGGGCACTGTGAACACTGTATGTGAATGGTGAACGCCCATATCGCATGTATCTCTTCTGCTCACACACAAGATCCATTGCCCATTGGACTTCACTTCCAATACATAGGTTCAAAGATAAAATTAAAAATTTCAAGATGACAATTATTAAGAATTTCAAGATGTGACAGCAGAGCATTAAAACAAGAGAGGAGCCCTTCTGAGCGTGCGGCCCTACATACAAAATAAGCTTGTTACAGAAGCCACGTAGCAGGCATCACAAACGCATATACTAATGAGGTAGCAAGGAACTAATGCACACATATCTCCTGAGTGACCACATGAGCCACCGTCCCATCAGACTTCACTTACAAAACACAAGTTCAAATATACCATCATCAAGAAGGTTAAGACTACAGCAGAGCATTGAAACAAGAGAATGATCCTTCTGAAAATCACAGACAAATGGGAGCTCCCAGAGCCCCTGCTCTAAATTACACACGTGGAAACGTTTATAGGTGATGGATATGGTTCATTATCTTGACTACGGTGGTTTCACGGGTGTATACGTATGTTAAATCTTACCAAATGCTTTGCTTTAAATACGTGTAATTCATCATGTCAGTTTTACTTCAGTAAGCTGTTCTTTTTTTAAGTTATTAGATAAGACACAAGTTGTTATTTTCTCTTCCTGCCCAAATTTCCTCAGACATAGCATTGGGTAGACATAGAGGCTACCATATAGAATTGAGGAGATACAGATATTTCTTTTAATCCTCACAAATTCTGCAAGTAACTGTCTCTGTTCTTTAAATGAGAAAATGAGATGAGGTGACTTGCTGTGATTTTTTTCTATTCTGCCCCGACTCCTTGGAAAGCACATCACAGAGCTATAATCATTGATCCAGTGCAGCTCAAGTATGAGGATTAACAAATGATGACCACAAATAATCCATGTGATATATGTATTATTGTTATTGATATCATTTAACATTGGGGATGAAAACAACTAGACTTGGCATTTTTGGAAAGATATATTTAGAGGTACAGCTGAGGAGCAGGGAGAGATATTCAGGGAGAATATTAAAGGGCCCCTTCTGGGGGACTCCTATCCCATGGGCCATGGGGTGGGAAGAGCCTTTAGCTCTGTGGCTCAGATGGCTCACATTCAAAGACCCCTCTGGGGATTCAGTCTCCTCAGGCTATGAACCCCAGGACCCCTGTATGGGTAGGGGGCAGGCTTTACTAGACTACTGTGATATTGTGGTTTATAATAAGAAATATATAGATTTGGTCTTCATTCTGTTTCTGGCACACAGTTCTAAACCCTTGGAGTGAAGACAGGCTGGAGGTTATCACCAACAACCAATGAGTTAATCAACTGTACCTGTGTAATGAGGCTGCCATAAAAACCCAAAAGGATGGGGTTCAGAGAGCTTCTGGGCTGGAGAACACGTGGAGGTGCAGGGAGAGTGGGGACCCAGGCAGGGCATGGGAGCTCCGCCCCCCCTTCCACATGCCTTGCCCTCCGCATCTCTTCCATCTGGCTGTTCCTAAGTTTTATCCTTTTACAATAAACTTGTGATCTAGTAGGTAAACTGGTTCCCTGAGTTCTGAGTTGCTCTGGCAAATTAATGAAACCTGGGGAGGGGGTCTTGGGAAACTCCGAATGATAGCTGGTCTGTCAGAAGCACAGGTGACAACCTGAACTTGAGACTCGTGTCTGAAGTGGAGGGAGGGCACTCTTGTAGGATCTGACACTAATTCCAGGTAGTGTCAGAATTGAGTTAAATTGTAGAACACACCCAGCTGGTGTCACAGAACTGCTTGATGTGTAGAAAACCCAGTCTGGTGTCAGCAGTGAAGTGGTGTTATAGTGGGGTACTGAGAGCCGAGGAGCCCTCCAAGAGTGTGGTTTTCCTTTACAGTTGCCACCAGCACTGCCACCCCCCACAGGCAGCCTGGCACAGGGACTGTGGTCCCAGATAGCCTTCAGTCACAAGTGCCCAAGAGAAGGGCTCACTATGGGAACTGCCTCCTCTTTTCTCCAAATTCCCCTCCCCCCAGGCTGTGCCCAGGTTACATATCTAGACCCAGGCCAGAGGCTGAGCCCTGGGACTATGCTTGCCCTCCTACCCCACCTTCACCTGCTGCCCCTTCCCCTGGGCCTGGCCCCACTGTCCTTCCCCAACCCAGCCCTTCAGTTTCCAGGGCCCAAGGGATGTGGAGATGCAATTAATCCAAGTGATCCCAGAAGTCAGACAGAAGGCCCAGAGTGGACAGGTGTTTGTGGTTCCCTTTTCTATATGCACTACACAAACCCACGTATAGAAACGGAGATCCGTACATCCACACGCATGACACTTGCCTAGGGACATTCACATGCATATGCATAACACAGAGAACAGGCCCACAGCAGACCATAGGCTGTAAACACAGCTCTCAGATTAAATAACGCACTACAACTTGATATCTGCGTGACCTTAAGCAAACTGTACAACCTCTCTGTGCCTCATATCCCCCTCTGTAACATGCTGG
Source organism: Eubalaena glacialis (assembly GCF_028564815.1). Lineage (NCBI taxonomy): Eukaryota > Metazoa > Chordata > Mammalia > Artiodactyla > Balaenidae > Eubalaena > Eubalaena glacialis. Next base: position 28,803,037 of record NC_083728.1, on the reverse strand, counting down.
TAATAATACCTGCTCATGGGGGGTCACTGGAGGATTTAATCAATGCACAGGGCTCCTCATGTCTGTCTTGTCATGGATACCTTTGGATCTAGCCATGGAGCACTTCTCAGAATGATATTTTCAAATGCTTGAAATAAAATGCATCAGATTTTGAAGGAAACAAATTTATTGTGGTTATCAAAATATTTTTAAAGAACACAATTGTGGCATAGTATTATATATGATTCTTTGTTAACACTTATTATGGGGGGGAGTGATAAATTAGGAGTTTGAGATTAACGTATATACACTACTATATATAAAATAGGTTATCACCAAGGACCTACTGTATAGCACAGGGAACTCTTCTCAGTATTCTGTAATAACCTATATAGGAAAAGAATCTAAAAAAGAATGGATATATGTATTTGTATAAATGAATCACTTTGCTGTACACCTGAAGTTAACACAACATTGTAAATCAACTATACTCCAATATAAAATTTTAAAATTTTTTAGTTAAAAAAAAACACTTATTGCACGATCTAGTGGTGGATGTCATTAGTACTGCAATTTCAAAGTAATGGTGGCTGTGAACAACATTCTGAGCTATCTGAAACCACTGATAGGATATGAAAGTAGCCATGGTTTCTAATGGTGACAAAGTTCCAGGCCCTAATACAACTGTGGCTTTTCTCCACGTTCATAACTGAAGAAAGTGCTGAATTTTTTTTTTTTTTTTTGGCTGTGTTGGGTCTTCGTTTCTGTGCGAGGGCTTTCTCCAGTTGTGGCAAGCGGGGGCCACTCTTCATCGTGGTGTGCGGGCCTCTCACTATCGCGGCCTCTCTTGTTGCGGAGCACAGGCTCCAGACGCGCAGGCTCAGTAGTTGTGGCTCACGGGCCTAGTTGCTCCGCGGCATGTGGGATCTTCCCAGACCAGGGCTCGAACCCGTGTCCCCTGCATTGGCAGGCAGATTCTCAACCACTGCGCCACCAGAGAAGCCCGAAAGTGCTGAATTTAATTAAACATGAATGAAGATAAATTCCATCCATGGACTGTGGTAAGACCCCCCAGGTTAAGAATCCTTAAACGAATAGATATAAAATGCTTGGAACAGTACCTGACACATAGCAAGTGCATGATAAATATTATTATTACTATTATCTTATTAGTTATATAATTCATTTATGTGCAATTAATACTATAACTATATGGTTAAGGTAGTGTTAATATAATATGTAAGTGGGAGAGGAAAACTTCTGGGAGAAGAAAAGTGCCTAAAAATAGCTGTCCGGTTTGAGCAGGAGTGAACTTTTGCTTCAACTTGAGATCTTTAAAAGGGGGAAGGAATCCTCCCAGACTCACCAGTGTTGACTTAAGCTGAGAAAGAGAAAAGCAGCCCTGCCATCCAGGAGCTGGCGTGGATGGTGATCACGTTGCTGCAAACTGGCCTGACACTCACAGGTGACAGCTGATGTCTCACCGAACATAAAACAATTTCACAGAACACCAGCGACAGACAAGGTGCTCTGGGGCTGATGACTCAAGACAAAACCAAGACCACTTGTAATCATGTCTCAGGCAGAATGACCAAACATTTTGCTGAGACACCGTCCCCCTACCCCGCCTGACACAGTGACTGCTGCTTCTTCACCACTTACCAGAGTTAGCCTGGCTCTAGCCGACCTTCTCTTTAGAGAAGATTATCAAGATCCCAAGCCTGTAATGACTCCCACTTCCTGACAGCATCCAATCGAGAGAAAAACCCCACTTCCCTAAACTCTCCTCAAAATCACTTCACACAAGCCCAAATCCTATGATAAGCCTTCTCTGACACCCTCTTACTGAGACACCTGGGTTCCCCATGGCATGCATTCCCTCCCTGCAGTGGGTGATAAAGCCACCGTGTTTAACCATCACTGGTGTGCTCCTGGTGGTCTTGGGCTGGAGGCATGAACAGAAAATTACCGATTCGTGTCCGCTCACAAAATGAGGTCTCAGGTCCTGAAGCTTACAGTCTTCAAACAACTATAATCTGAAACAAAGTTACAAATTAAATACTAACACACTACAAAACTAATAATAATAACTATTATATAATCATAATGGTTATATTGTATATCTTATATATCTTATAGAAATAGAATATAATTACATAATTATTCTTATTATTATTACTATTAATCTACCGAGGTACTATTACATGTACTGTCCCTGCCTCACTCATTCAAGTCCCACAACCTCCCTATGAAGCAAATACTGAGTCCTTTTAGAATTAGGCTTGACTTCATGTAACAGAAAACTCAACAGATTGGCAAAAGAAAGTGGCTTGTGTAGCAGTTAGTTTTTGCTTCATAACAAACTACCCCACAAGCTAGTGGCTTAAACTGACCACTGATGTGCTCATTACCCTGTGGGTGGGCAGTGTGGCCTGGGCTCAGTGGGGATGGCTCGCCTCTGGGTCTGTCATCCATCTGCAGTCAGCTATGGTCGAAGGCCTCCCGCACGTGCCTGCTGCCTGGCTGTAGGCAAGGGTAATGGAGGTGACTAGGCCACACGGCCTCTTTTCCTCCACAGGCTAGCGCTGCTTGCTCACATGGTGGTCTTAGGGTCCTGGGTGCAGCAGCCCCAATGCACAAACCCCTTTCATGCTTTGGCCTCTTCCCATTGGCCAAAGCAAGTCACTTGGCCCAGCCCAGACTCCAGGGTCAGGTCTTGATGCCAGAAGCTATAAAGTCACATTGCAAAGGCATGAACATGGAGGAATGGGAGGAATTTGAGACCACTGTTGTTAAAAATCTGCCTCAGTTTGTTTTACTCTCATGTGGAGAAGTCTGGGGAACCAACAGAATGGGATCCCAAGGTCCAAAGGTGGAACAATTTGAGCAAAAAAAATAAAGTTCTACTGGATTACACCCCAAAGAATAAAATAAATATCCATGAGCCCATACTGATATAAATAAGTAAATAAACAAACAAATAGAAGAGATAACTCTCCTAAGAATTCCTAATAATTTATGTAGATACTCCACCCTTAAGGAGGGAAGCTAACTCCCCACTTCTTGAGTGTAAGCTGTGCAAAGTGACCTTAATCCAAAAAGCACAGCATAGAAAGAGGGGAAAAGGAGTAACTTTACAGAGGGAACCTGACAGTGATCAAAGTTCTAAGTCATGTTGACAGTATCTACCCTCGACAGAACATGAGAAGGCTGCCACTTCGTGTCTGTGACCGCCCTCCCCAAACACATCACCCAGTCCAACTATAAGAAAATCATCAGACAAATCTCAATTGAGGGACATTTTACAAAATACCTGACCAGTATTCCTCAAAACTGTCAAGGTCATCAAAAACAAGAAAAGTCTGAGAAACTTTGACAGCCAAGAGGAGCCTAAGGGGACATGATGACTAAATGTAATGTGGTGTCCTAGATGGGATCCTGGAATAGAAAAGGGACATTTGGGGAAAACTGAGGAAATCTGAATGAAGCATGGACTTTTTAGTTAATAATAATGTAACAATATTGGTTCATTAATGGTGACAAATGTACCATACTAATATAAGATGTTAATAATAAGGGAAACTGGGTGTGGGGTATATAGGAAGTCTCTGTATTATCTTTGCAATAATCCTGTAAACCTAAAACTGTTCTTTCAAAAAAAAAAAAGTTTATTTTCAAAAAGAAGTCTGGAAAGATCATTCTGGGCCAGGGCTGGTGCAGCCTCCATGGTGTCACCAATGTCCCAGGTTCCTTCCGGCTTCATGTTGTTTCATCCTTACCATATATGGTTTCATCCTCCAGGTCCTTTTTGATCCAAGATGGCTGCTGGGGCTCCAGCCTTAATGCCTGAGTTCCATGTAGGAAGAGAAAAAAGGGCAAATTGGTTTTCTTCTCAGCTGCATCAGCATCTTCTAAGGATATTTCCAACAAACCTCACTTAACAACTTCCACTCATTAGCTACAGGTAACTGCAAGAGAGACTAGGAATGTAGTATTTTGGCTGGGTACATTGCTACCAGGAATAAAATCAGGGTTTGGTCAACAAAGAAAAGGAAGAGAAGGGAATTGCATAGGGAACCAGCAGTCTTTCGAATGCTATTATAGTTCCATTTTAGAGATGAGAAAACTGAGGCTCAGAGAGGTTGAGTGACTTGCTCATAGTCTGAGGACTAAGCAAGGAGGAAGATGGATTTGAACTCAGGAATCGTGTCTCTTAAGCCCTAACCACTAAGTTATGCTGTCACAGCATCAATGTAACAATATTAATTTAGTGATATGGACAATGTTGCTTTGCTAAACCTGAATTGTCACTAGCAGTGTGAATGTGGGACACTCAATTGTGCTGCCATTTCCTCTGGGTTCGTCACACACTTCCACCCAAATCTGTGTGCTGCTGACTTTATTCTTCCACCACTTGGCTCTAATTTACCCATGGCAAAACTTCCTTCCCACCCTCTACCTCTGCATCACATGGCCTTCACTTAGCAGGAATTCATTTTACATATCAAGGCCACGCCTGCCTTTTCTCACCACTCCGAGCTGGTTACAGTGGTAAAGCATTGTGGTCAAGATCACAGGCTTCGAAGTCAGCCTGGGTTCCAATCTTGGCTGCACCCCATACTCGCTGTTGACCTTGTTGCAAATTACTTAACCCCTCTGTGCCTCAACTTCCTCTGTGAAATGGGGATAATAATAGTACCTATCTTATAGGGTTGTTGTGAGGGTTAAATGAATACTACATGAAAAGTACAAAACACAGTACCCAGCCCATGGTTAGTTCTCAATAAATGTTATTCTTTGATGCCAGTGTGACCCCAAATCCAAATACAATCTCAGATAGGACTCACCTGTGGTCATGCAGATGATCCATGATATATTCAAGTTACTTTTTTAGGGTTACTGTCAAAATGAAAGAAAGCAACTTAAAAAGTCTTATGGGGAGCTCATTAACCACTACCCCCAGTGCATCCCCAAATACCAGCTTGGGAAACACTGATTTAGAGCAAAAAGCACAAGCTTTTCAGATCTGGCTCAAACTGCCATGAACTTGTGGTGTGACGTTGGACAAGTCTGTCTTGGGGCTCGCTGGGCTCAGTTTGCTCAGCCCCTGAATGTGACATTGATAATATTGCTGGGCCAAATGTGACAACTGGTTGGGAAAGGAATTTGTGATCTGTGAAGTGCTTGGGGTCTGAGGTTCACCTGGGGGAAGCAAGCCCTGCCACTAATTAGAGACAAGCTTCCTACTCCAGGGACTGTCCCATCCCCAGGGCTGGCATTTGGGGGACCCAGGAGCTCTCCAGGGTCTGTCCTAAACTTGCTGTGTGGCTTTAAGTAAAACCCCTCCCTCCTCTTCCTGGTCCTCGGTTTCCCCATCTGCTCATTGAGGTCCCCTGTGGTCCCATCCCACTGGACCACACAGAGAGGCTGAGTGATTTGCCTAAGGTCACACAGCCAGAAAGTTGTGGAGAACCAGACTTCGAGTCCAGTGCTCTTTCCGGGCAGAAGCAACTGACAGCTTCCTGCATGGACCAGAGGGTTACTGCCCCATCCCACAGTCAGCCCTCAACCCTCCACAATGCTCTGTCCCCCCAGTCACCATGTTGGCCAAGGCGAAGTTGGGTGACAAACACCAGAAAGCGACTAACCAAGGGCCTGGCAGTGGATTTATGGGAGGGGTTCTGCCTATGTGCCCTCCATTCAAGTTTCAAATTCCTGGGAGAGACTCTGGCCTGCCCAGCCTGCAGTCAGGTGTCTGGAAGCAACTGAGAATTAGCTGTGGTCAGAGGACAGCGTGCATAATTCAAACATGGCCAGCGGGGACCTCGTGGTGATGCCCACCCCAGTTTGTGTCTATGACACACATCCCCACCTCCAGGTGTTTGCACAAGCTACTGGTATTCCTCTAAAGAAAAGCAAGAGGTGGTTCTCAGAACTGGGAAGAGAAATAAATGCATATTTTTGTTTCCCAAATCCTGCCTGTGGGGTTGCCGTTTATAAGCACTGTGATACTCGAGGCTTGGTTCAAGATGGGTGCAGGGCCAGAGGGCTGGGGGAAAAGAACTAGTTTTATTTTCCCAGAAATGTTTGTAGGCCCAGCCCACAAACATTTGTGTCCAAGGAAACCAAACTTCCCCCACCCTGGGAGGCTCTGCCCTATTGCCCCTGTGAGCTGGCACCACCTAACTCACATGCTTGGAACGATGATAATGATGACAATAATAAAACTAGCTGACATTTTCTGAGACACTAGCCTAGGTATCTGACCTGCGTCTCTCAGGTAACGATATGTATTATTAATAGCCCATTTTACAAGTTAAAAAACTGGGGCTGAGAGACCTTAAGTGACTTATCCAAGGTCACACAGCTGATAAGAAGCAGAGCCAGAATTTGAACCCTAAAATGGTCAACTGTTAGAGCTAAAAGGGCCCCCAAAACACATCTAAGGCATGAGATCAATTAGCAGATTGGGAAACTGAGGCCCATAGGAAGGAAGAGGTCGGGGACGTGCATTTGTGCATTTACGGAGCTCCCACTAACAGTTTCATGTACCTGAGCTCACTGGCCATCTGGAGGAAGGCATTCCTGCTCCCATTTCACAGATCGGACACTGCAGCTCAGCAAAGGGGTTTCCCTTGGCCAGAGTCTTACAGCCAGTGAATGGCAGAGCTGGGATTCTAGCCGCGGTCCCTCTGACCTAAGCCTGTGCTTTGTCCCTCTCCCCGGGGCTCTCAGATTCAGGCCTGCCTCTTATGCCCTTGGGCCCTGCTCTGCTGGGGGCGAGGGTGCTCCTCCCTCCTGGGCACCGGGCCTGGCCTGACGGGGAACCTGCCTGAGCTTGCTGGCCCGGGAGCTGAGGGTATTCAGGGGGTGGCCAGAAGCCAGCTCTCTAGGAGGCCAGTGCCCAGACGGAGGAGGGGTTGGCAGAGGAGCTGGTACCGCAGCCTCCTAGGAGATGAGGGGCTGGTCCTGGCAGGGCCTCCAGCGCTGGGGCAGCTTCTGCCTGACACTTCCTCACTGCAGGGACCAGGGTTCGAGGCCTAGCTACTCTCTGGGCCCCAGTTTCCCCATCTGTAGAAGAGGAGGTTGGACTCAGTGGTTGCCAAGGACCTCTTGAGCTCTGACACTGTAGGATTCTAGGATGCCTGTATTAGTCACCTATTGCTGAGTAAAATATTATCACAAACTTAGTGACTGAAAACAACATCTTACAGTTTCTATGGATCAGAGTCTGGGCATGGCACAGCTGGGTTCTCTGCTCAGGGTCTCACCAGCCTGAATCAAGCTGTCAGCTGGGCTGTGTTCTGTTGCAGAGGCGCAGGGTCTTCCAAGTTCATTCAGGTGATCTGCAGAGTCCAGTTCCTTGGGGTTGCTGGCCTGAGTTACAAATTTCCTTGCTGGCTGTTGGCTGGCAGTAACTCTCAGCTCCTAAAGGCCACCTCGGGGCCAAGCCATCCTTCATGTCCTTATTTCCCTCACCTCCCATATCCAATGCTTCCACTGTGGTTGCACCTTCAGAGTAGACCCAGAATCTGACACTCCTCACCCTCCGCCACCTTAACCCCAGTCAGCTCCTGCATATCCCACCAGGACTATCGCAGTAGCCTTCTTGCTGGCCTCCCTGCTCCCTGTACTACAGCCCGTTCTCCACTTGGAAATCTGGGAAGGGGGTTGTTAAAATACAAGCCCAATCCTGTCCCACCTCTGCTCAGAACCCTCCCGTGGGTTCTCAAAGTAAAAGCCAATGTCCTCACCATGACCTCCAGGGCCAGACACCATCCAGCCCTGTTACGCACTGACCTCACCTCCTAGGCCTCTCCGCCTCACTCACCCTGATCCCAACACATTGGCCTCCACGCTGTTCTTCAGACACACCATCCCCCAGTTCCCTCTGCCTAGAATACTCTTCCCTGCAGACACCCACAAGGCTCCCCTCACCTCCTTCTGGCCTCTGCTGAAATGTCACCTGGTGAAGCCTGCCCCCACCACTCTACTTAAAAGCACAATTCTCACTTTTAATAAAGTTACACGTACACTTCCTACTAGACCCAGCAATTCCACTCCCAGAGTGTATATGAATATCCATAGCAGGTTTATTCGTAATAGCCAAAAAGTGGAAACAACCCAGATGACCGTCAATAGGTTGGATGAATAAACAAAACATGGACAGCCATACCATGGGATGCTCAGCGATCAGAAGGAACTAACACGCAACAGCATGGATGAATCGCAAATGTGTTACGCTGAGTGAAAGAAGCCAGATTTCACTTGTATGAACACCAGAAAAGACAAATCCAATCCACAGTGAAGGAAGACTGACCAGCAGCTTTCTAGATGGGAAGTGGGGTGGGAGTTGGGGACTGACTGCAAAGTGCATTTGGGAACTTTACAGGATGGATGGAAATGTCTATAACTTGTCTGGAGTGATGGATACACACATGTATACAACTGTCAGCTCACCAAACTATATACCTAAAATGGGTCAGTTTTATTGTATATCAATTCTACATCAGTAAAAATGGAAAAACCCTAGAGTCCCACCTCCTTTCCCTGCTTCTTCTTCCTCCATAGCACTTCCACTCGCTGGTAGGTATTGCCTTTCCCCACACCGGAGGGCACGAGGTTTAATTTGTTTGGTTCTCTGCTGTTTCTGTAGTGACTAGAAGCGCATTCGGCACATAGTAGGTGCTTAAAGAGTATTGGGTAGATGGATGAATTCAGTCGCTGAAGGCTCAGAGCTAGTTAATGGGGGTGGCTGTTTCAGTGTCCACACGCCCACCTGGAGGTTGCGAGACAGACCCCAGACCAGCCAGGCCTGTGGGACTGCGGGAAGTGTCATCATTCCACTGGGGGCTGTGTCATCACTCGAGCATTTGGATGACGCCATTCCCAGGGATGTGTCATGCCCACCACCAGGCGGTCCAGCCCGGAACCTGATGCCCATTGGCTGGGGTTTCCTGTGAGTGCCGTGTGTGGGGAAACCAAAATATTACGGTAGAGGGTGGAGCCACAAAACCAAGCCACGCAGAGCCCAGAATGCAGCCGTGGCTGCCCCAGGGGAGATGGGGAGCCGACTGGGCCTGCAGCCTGAGGTTTGTCTGTCTGTCTGTTTCAGGTTTCCTGCCGTCTACTTTATGTTACTTTATTTTGAATTTATTTTTATTTTTTCTGCATAGATAATACATTCACATGGTTCAAAATTCAAATGGTACAAAGAGGAAGAAGTGAGTCTCCCTCCCACCCCTGGCTCCAGCCAGCCAGTTCCCCCCAGGCAGCCAGTGTATCGGGTTCCCTGTGTAGCTCTCCAGGAGACTGAAGGCCAGTACAAGAGGGTTTGGGCACGTATTCTGGTTTCCACAAACGTAGCACATGGCGCCCGGTCTCACACCTTGCTCTGTTCATGGAACCAAGAACCTTGCCAGCCCACACCAGTGCGTGCAGTGCATCTTCCCAGTGCCACAATGGGACATTGCGTGGCTGGGCTGAGCTGATTTAACCACTTCTCATTGATGCATATTTCCAGTTGTTTGCTATTACAAACAATGGCGTAATAAATACCTATAGCCTTTGTATGGGGTATTTTTACATTTAAGTAGTTACTTGCCCACATTTAAACAGCAAAAGAACAACATACTAAATTCTTTTTGAGGGAATTCCCTGGCAGTCCAGTGGTTAGGACTCCGCGATTCCACTGCTGGGGGCCCAGATTCAATCCCTGGTTGGGGAACTAAGATCACACAAGCCGTGTGGTGCGGCCAAAAACATAAAATAAAATAAATGGTTTTTGAGATCTCGCTTTTCATGAGAACCCAGAAGTTTTGGGCCCACTGAGCCCCCGTTCTCAGGAGTGAGCCTGGGCTGGGACAGGGCCCCACTGCCCCTTAAGCCGGGGCAGGCCCTCTCCATTCACCTGGGCCCCATCCCATTTTGCCAAGAGGAACACCGAGACCCAGAGAGGGAGTGACACACCTGCCTGAATAAACGCCACTGGGTCAGTCTCAAGGAGCCCAGAAGAGTGAGTGCTGGGGTCCTGGCCCCCTCAAACTCACCTCCCTCCCCACCTCTTCCCTCCTTGGCCGTGTGACCTTGAGCACATGGCTTCACCTTTCTGAGACTTCGTTGGAGGATGTGGTAAATGGTACCCACGTCACAATGGCACTCATGCCCAGGAATGAGCTCCCCTGGGAGCACTTTGCTCTGTGCCAGGCACGCAGTAGGGGCTTGGGGCCTCATAGATGCTCATAGTTGGTTTGTCTATGTGACTCTTCCAACTGTTTAAATGCTTAAATACTGGCAACTAATTCAATTTTTTAAAACCTGGTCAATGCATATAATGTTAGTCCTACTGGTGTCCAGATTTAAGGGGTTTGTCCTATTGGCAGACGTTGAGGTGGGGGACAGTGGTAACACAACAGTCCACCCAGTTAGGATGCAGCAAAGGTGGGATCTCAACCCAGGCATTTTGATTCCACAAGCTGTTAACCCCCATCCTATCAGAGACTCTGGGAGCTGGTGGTGAAGGGAGGGCACTGGCAGTGAGGTTTAACCGTGATAATGCCACCCTACACACACACACACACACACACACACACACACACACACACAACACAAGACACACACACACAGAGGCAGGCAGGGCAGCGCAGGGCTGCGCCAGACCTGGGTTCCCCCATAACTGCACTAGGTCCTGGCTATGTAACCTCCAATGAGGCAGCTGTCCCCTCTGAGGCTTAATGCTCCCACCAGTAAAGCAGCTACCATGAAGAGTGAAATTAGACACAGACCAAGAAAGAGTTTTGCAAGCTGCAAAGGTTGCAGACATGTAGAGGATTAAGGGATTTACCCTGCCAGTGGACACTGAGAAAGGAAGGGGAGGTGCGGAGGGAGGTTGGGGGCATCCAATAGGCCCAGTTTGCCCTTAAGAACCTCCCAGGGCTGCCTGGCCCAGCTGTCAGGCGGCCTGATTCCAGCCCAGCGCCAGGCTGGCAGGCTCCAGACAGAGCCCCCTGGCTCCAGCTGCGTGCCACAGTGAGGGTAAGGGGCCAACCTAGGGGTTGGGCTAGGCTATTTTCATCCCCAGGAAGGCCATGGGGAGGGCCCCAGTTCCCTTCCTCCCTGACAGGCCCTAACCCTCCATAGCCTGGAGTCTTCCTTTCCAAACCCAGAACCAACCTAGAGACCACAAACACCTCACAGCACAGCTGGGGAAACCAAGGAACAGAAAGGTGAATGATTTCTCTAGCTCACCCAGCTGGGGCTTGAAGCCAGATCTCCTAATTTCTAGGAGTCAGTTCTTTCCAGCATGCCATTCACTCACTTGTTTTCACTCATTCCTTCACCCAACAAGTGGTTATGAAACACCTCCTGTTCCCCAGGGGAGGGGGACACAGCCTAGACAAAGTAGAGCCCATGCCTCCTGGAGCTACATTCTAGTGAGAGACACACACAAGAAATATAATGTGGCCTTTGTTGACTGTAAGTGTTGGTGGGAGGTGGGGGGAGGGAGTATTTTTCTAGCAAGAAAAATAAACCAGGGTAGGGAACTAGTGGCTGTTGGGTGCTGATGGTTTAGCTGCGGAGGGCAGTGAGTGGGTGGGTCAGAGACGGCCTCTCTGAGGAGGTGACATGTGGGCAGAGACCTGAATGAAGTGAGGGCGTGAGTCATGTGGATACCTGGGGTAGGATAGATGCTGGCAGTGGAAATAGTAAGTACAAAGGCCCTGAGGTAGAAATGTGTCTAGTGTGTTTCTGGAACATCAGGGAAGCAGCGGGCTGTATCAGAGTAGGTAAAGGGGAAGGGGGAGGAGTAACAGGGATCCTGGTCATGAGGGCCTTGCAGAACACTGTTAGATCTTTGGGGTTTTTTTTCAGGCTGCCTGGCAAGATAGACCCTCACATTGTTCAAAGGCTCTGATAGCCTCAGACAGTCAGGCCCTTATGCTCCAAGTTCAGCCTCAACTACTCTCTCTGTTCCAATAATCTACTCCTCCCACCACAGGGCCTTTGCACATGCTGGTCCTTCGATCTGGAATCCTTTTCCACTCCTATCCTCTCTTCTCCTGGTTAACTCCTACCTATCCTTCACATCTCAGCTCAGATATCTCAGGCTTCCAAGACCTCCCTGGTCAGGTCAGCAACCTCTCCTTCCTTCAGGACCTAATCTTAGTGATCATAAAATTATTGGGATGATCAATTGGTATCTGTCCGCAACCTAGACTAAGCCTCCCAAGGGCAAGTGTTTTGGTTCATTTTGTTCACTGCAATCTCCCCAGGGCGTGCCAAGGGTTTGGCATGTAGTAGGCCCTAATTATTAGGTGTTGCATGAATGAACAAATGAATAGAATAAGCACTTACAAAGACCATCTCACGTCATTCAATTTTATCCAGTTTACAGAGCTCAGAGAGGCGAGGCAACTTGACGAAGATCAGACAACAAGTGGTGGCAACAAAAAATCCAGATTTTTCTGATTCCAAAGGTGGGAACTTCCCCCAGTACTTTACCCAGCACACATAGGCTGTGATAAATTGAAAACCAGCTGCAAAAATTCCTCCATGGCTGTACTCATGCCCTTTGCAATATGACTAAGAAATGGGGTCTATTTCTCTACCCCTTGAATCTGATTTGACCATGTCACTTTGGCCAATGGAACATTAGTAATCATAACTCAAGAAGAGGCTTTAAAAAGCACTCGTGCATTGGAGCTGAACACGAAACCTCAAGATCACCATGTGAATGAGCCCGTGCTAGCCTCCTGGAGGTGAACTGAAGCACCCCAGCACCCTGCCAACTGCCAGACATGTGAGTGAGGCCCTCCAAGACCACCAAGCCCCAGCTGACTGCAGCTATATCAGTGAGCCTAGGTAAGACCAGAACTGCCCAGCTGATCCCAGACCAGATTGCCAATTCATAGAATCATAAACTAATAATTTGTTGTTTTAGGCCACTGGGTCTAGGGTGGCCTGTTACACAGCAAGGGCTATCTGATACATATACCTTGTGAACACACACTGTGCAGACAACATCTATGCACATAAGCACATGCACATAAATGCACACAGATAGCTTTTCATATAAAATCTGTTGGCACCCATACCAACACTCACTAGCCCCTACAGGTCTCACAAACACACACACACACACACACACACACACACACACACACACACACAGAGCCATCACCCAACCCCACATACACCTCTATTCAGACCACTCTCCTGGCTGCCAATGTAATGTAATGTCAATGTAAATGCCAATCTGGGAACAGATGGGTTGACACTGCCCAAGCTCTATGTTGCTGGCACTGCCCAGTACAGTTCCAGGGGTGAAGAAGGACCCAGTAGACTTTTGCTGAATGAATAGATGAATAAAGCGAAGGGCACAGGACAAGCCAGAGGTTGGCAGCTGTGAGCAGACAGTGCTGAGGGGTTCCTGTGGGTAAATGGAGAGGCCTGGCAGTGGGGTCGCAGCCTCAGTTTTTATTCCTCTTAGAGACCCATGTGAGCAGGGACAGAGAGTGGATGCTCACAAATGCTTATCTTACAAATTGTACTTGTGTTTGAGATTCTATTTTTTAAATTGGTTCCATTGTCGTTTTTGAAAGAGGGGGTGGGATTGTTAAAAAGCACATGAAGGGTTTCAGGAAGAAAATTGGAACCAATAAAGTATCTTCTATGTGTAACTATGGGGAAATTGAGGATGTCAGAGAATTAAGGATGAGTAAAGAGGAAACTAAGCAAATGAAAAAGCAGGTAGTAACTCCAGGAAGAACAGAGTTGCACAAAAAGGGAAATGTAACTGTAATACGCATCTTGGCAAGAAACAATGTTTATATGGTCACAATATAAATAACATTAATTAATCATTTAATGAAAAAGTGTGATAAATGTAGATTTTGAAAGGAAAGGAGGGTGAGAAAAATTGTCTTCCTTGATAATAATAACTACAAAAAGAAAGAGTTTTGACCACTTACTGGGTGATGTGCCTTATTCTAGGCACTTCACATGTTGAATCCTCATAACAGTCCAATAACTTCAATATTCTTATTACTCTCATTTTACAAATGAGGAAACTAAGGCATAAGGTGGTTAAGTCACTTGCCCAAGGTCATCTGGCCAGTAAGGAGAAGGGCTGGAATTCAAACCCAGGCAGTCAGGCTGCAGAAGCCACGCTGTGGGGACATCAGATCTGAAAGTCAATATTTGCCTAAAATAATCAAGAAAATAGCAGGAAAAAAATGTTACTTAGAAATACGGAGTAAAGTACCAGAAGAAATAGTTTAAAAAGTTGACTGTGGTTGCTTTGGGGAGCAGGGCTGGGAGTGGGAAGTACAGGGCAAGGGAATGTTTTTATTAGTAGTATTTAATTTATATAGATCCATCCATGAGTTGGGGACAGGAACTGACAGGGAAGGAACGTGAGGGAACTTTTCATGGCTCTATATCCTGACTAGGGTTTGGGGTACAGTATGTACTTGTCTAAACTCAGCAAATGGTACCTTTAAGATCTATGCATTTCACTGTATATAAATTTTACCTCCCACTCCCAAGAATAACCATAAACAAATACAGAACTCTAGCTAATGATATGCATGCTGAAGTGCCTTTAAGGGGAAGTGTACTGATGTTTGCAGCCTACTTTGAAAAGCTTCAAAAAAAACAAGTTGTTTTAATGGATGGATAGATGGATAGATGTCTGATAGAGGAAATACAGCAAAATATTAATAATTGTGCATCTAGTAGGTGATATATAAGTGTTCACTATATAATTCTTTCAACTTTTAAGTTTGAAATTTTTCTTAATAAAATTTTGGGGGAAATATATGAATATATTATCTGAAAAATAATATTAAATTAAAAAAAAACTGGATGGGGCTTCTGTCTTGGGCCTGGATGGACCTGCATAATCCCCCTGGACACAGGATGTCAGGCAGGATGGGGGTCTCCTCCCCCTGGTCCCCTTCAGCAACTCATTAACAAAGCCAGAACCATTTCATCAGGGACAGGAACAATGCCCCTTGCTATATCCCATCCTCTGCCAAAAGGATAAACTGAGGTCCGGCAGGTAGGGATGGGTACATTTCCCAGGGGGCCCATCACACCTTCATGACAGAAGTGACCAGCCAGGTTGCCAGTCTCCCAAGCCCACGTGTGTATAATTAGCTGGTGGGAAATAGATCAGGGAGCAGATCTCATCTCTGCCTAATTAGGGGCTAGGCAGCTGGGGCCAATCTGGCCTGGGGAAGCTGCTATGGCAGCCAGGCGGCCCCAGGGGACACGGCAGCAGCTGCAGGCCCTCAGAGGGCCTGAAACACAGCGGCTGCCACTCACTGCCCCTCACACTCCAACTGGAGGCAAAACAATAGAGGGCCTGTTTCTGCAGATCCCCGAGGCTGGTAGACCGGTGGGTACGGGGAGTGGCAGAAGCCCCTAGCCGCTCCCTCCACAGAATCCTGGAGATGGGGAAGCCCTCCCAGAACCAGGCAGCCCCTGTCAGAGAAGTCAAGGCTCAATGTGGCACCTTCCCCACTTCCAAGAATCCCTCCCTGCTCTGTTCCAACAGACCCTCCCAATGCTCCTCTCGGCTCCCCCGGCCCAGCTCCTAGGAACAGCTCTGGTCTTAGGGCAGAAGTCCCTGAGTGTAAATGACTAGTTTCTGCTTGGCTGCCCCTTCCCTCCCCCTAGACTTGGCAGGGCCCATGGCTGTCTTGTCAACCGCTGGGCATCCAGTAGGTGCTCAATAGTGACTAGGAGGAAAGGCTGCCAGAATGGGGAAGAGAGGTGAGGCGTGTGCCGGGAGAATCAAGGAGCCAGAGTGCCGGTGACTGGGGTGTCCAGCAGGCCAGGGTGTAACCCCAGGCTGGAGTGCAGGCCCGCTCTGTGACAGCCCACAAGCCACTACCCCTCCCTGCTCTAAGACAAGAGGTGACCTTCTCAGGTGACCATAAAAAAGTCACCTTGAGGACTCAGTGACAGGTTTAGTATGAAAGGTCTGAGCCCAGCACTTAAACTTCCTCCAGGAACAAGGGGTCTCCCAGCCCATCACCAACAGTCCTGTGACCCGAACCTCAATTTCTTCACATGTAAAATGCAGCCAACACTCCCACCTTCTTGTGTTTCTGGTGGTCTGGCAGCTCATGGCAAGGGGCAACCCTTAGCACCGAATTCTGGCTGGGTTGCCTTGGAGGGAAAGGTCTTTGACACCTCAAAGGACACGACCTCTGCAGAGCTTACCCAGATTATCCCCCCGACCCCATCACTCCTTTAACATGGGGACCAGGAGGCGCAGCTCCTGCGTTGCCAAACTTGCTGGGAGCCTATGGCGGGTCATCCCCCTCCTGTGCCTCAGTCTCCCCGTCTGTATCATGAGGGGTGAACTCCATTCTCATGAATTTGAACACCATCCTCTTCTATAACCCGATTTCCCCTTGTTTCCCCAAATGGCCCAGGCCCAGCCAAGTCCCCTGGGGACTGGTTGTGGATTGTCAGACAGACAGACAGCTGGGCTGACCTGGATGTTTGTCAACAGCCCAACGGAAATCTCCTCTTTATGCTTAAAATAAAACCTACATCAAACCTGTCACCAGGGCCCCCATTAGAGCTTCCTGTTTCTGAGTGCTGCAGCCCAGGCAGCCTGCGGGAGAGGAAGCACCACCCAGCCCTGCCACCCCCCCACGGGAAGAGGGGATACAGAGGCCACCCAGGCTCTCACCCTTTGTGTGCCCGGCCCTGGCTGCTTCACCAGCCAAGGGTGAGGGACGGGGGTCTCCTAGCAGGTAACTAACCTGGAGGGAGCCGAGACCTCAAAGCCCAGTGCCAGCCACCTCCTTCCCCTTCCCCAACCCAAACAGGACCATGCCTCCAACTCTCCCACTGAGGCCCACAGAGGGAGGACTGGCTTGCCAAGGGTCACCTAGAGTTGGAGGCAAGGCCACTCATTTTTGCTATCCACCTCAAGTCCCTCTTCCTCTAAGAACTTCCACTTCCAATCTCCAATCGATGGCCTGTGTGACCTCAAGTTCAGGGCTTGCCCTCTCTGAGCTTCCTGCCCTCTTGGGAACTGGGCTGGGATGGGAAAGGGCAGAACACTTAACGGTTGGGGAGGGTCCATGTGCCTGTCAGCCTTTCCCAGGCAGGTCCCCTTCCTGGTGCAGGGGCAAGTCCCCAGTCCTCTTCCCAGTTCTTTCCCGATTCACTCTGTGGCCAGACCCAGCGTCCTCCACTATGAAGGAGGCCCATCAGCTAGCCTCCCAGAAGGGTTATGAGGGTGCCCTGTGAGGCAAGCCTCAGGCAGAGCCAGCCACTGGCCTCATGCCCCCCCCAGATACTGGGGTGGACAATCACTGAGTTTTGAAGGCCCCACCCCAAGACTTCCCCCACCCCTTCCCCTTGTGTACACAGAAGAGTCTGATGACCCAGCCCTTGAAAAACAAGCATTTGTGTTTATTAACCAAGAGGAGGGAAGTCAGAGCAGTGCAGACTCCTACCAGTCCTTTCTGTAGTCTACCCACCTAGGCCCAGGCTGGCAAGCCCCTTGAAGAATGTGGATAGGCCACTCCTTCCTACCCCCACCCCAGGGTGAGTTCCCAGGGAACCAAGGCCCACTGGGTAAGGAAGAGGAAGTCAGTAAAGGACAGAGGCCAAGGAAGGAAGAAAGAAACAGAGCTGCTGGGTAGACAGCTCTGGTGAGATCCCTTAGTCCCTCACTCTCAGTGGGAAGGGCTAAGTGCCCCAAATCCAAACCTACAAGCAGGGGTACATCCATGTCAAAACCCTACATGTGAGTCGTAGGCGGTAGTCCAAAGTCAAGAGCCAACTCTCTCCGGGTCAGTCCTTGTCAGATGGATGCTGGTCCAGCCTCTGAGCCTTTGCCTCTATAGCAAGTTCACACGAGGCAGCAGCCTCTGGTCTGCCCCAAGCAAGGGAATGGATGCAGGAGAGGTCAAGGGGCCTATGGCTTCTGTAAGATCTGTCCCGTGGCGAATGTCGAGTCCCATGGAGGCCTAGCCCTCAGCTGCTGGAGTCTCCCGCGCTTGTCGCAACCCATACAGCCATTTGATCACCCGGGCGTTGCGCTCTATCACTGACACACCATAGGGGACGCGCTCCCGAGCCAGCTCCTCGATGGTGGCAGAGCTGCGGCGGGAGCAGCCCCCCTCGGAGCTAGCCGGCCCAGCACTGGGCCCAGCCAGGGACACGATGTCTGAGTTGGCCCGGGCTAGGTGGGCCACACCCAATCCCCGTGCCTCCTCCTGGTCCAGGCCGCAGAAGTTAAAAAATCGCTCCAGGTCAGCTGCTGCCCGGGAGAAGCGTTCACTCAGGTCTGACTTGGAGCGTTGCAAACCTGGGGGCCGGGCCGGGCTAGAGGTGGCGGCAGTGCCTGGTGATGGGCAGGGCTGGGCAGGTGACGCCGGCAGGGGAAGGACATCCACTCGGCGGACTGCAGCAATACTGGGTGGTGGGCGTGGGGGGGTGGCTGGGGGAGCCTGGCGGGCCCCCTCTGACCGTCCGGGGGTACGGCTGGCCTCAGCAGGGGACACAGGACTATCACACAAGTTGATGAGGCTGCTCAGGATGTCCAGGTCCAGCTGGGGCCGGCGGCCGGGGCCAGGCAGGACTCGGCGGCTAGGCGTGAGCACCGTGCGGCGAGTTCCAGCACTGAAGAGTGGCTGTTTGCACAGCAGGGGCTGCACAGGTTCCTGGCGGGTACTGGCCACTTGCAGGCTCTTGACGTACTTGGCCTTGTCGGCCTCCAGGCGCTCTACAGCACTAGGTTTCCGGGCTCCACAGTCTGCTGGCCGCTGTAGCGGGTAGCTGGGGACCTTGGTCTGTAGGCGGAAAGGTAGGGCTGGGGTGTCTCGGGCTCCCGGAGTCAGCGTGTCCACAGGCATGGCTGTTACATACCCCGAGGGCTTCTGTCTGAGGAGACTGGAGAAATGAGGAGACAGAGATCCAGGCAGAAAGCTGGCAGCTGGACACCGCAACGGCTGCAGGGGAGGAAAGAAAGAAAGGGGCAGAGCACACTCAGACAAAGGCTCAGCAAAGACTGAGAGAGGTTGAAGACGCCTTCCTCATTAAAAGGTAAAGGCCACGCCTTTGATTCACAGAGAGCCAATCAGCAGGCAGAAAGCACCCGCTCACGGCCCTGTGGCTCCGCCCACCCCCCTCCTTCTCCGTGGGCCCAGCCCAGCTGAGGCAGAGAGAAAAAAAAGGTGCCAAAGAAGAAAGACACGGGCAGGCTGTGCAGAAAAGACGGGACATGGCACATTTTAAAGGAAGCAAAGGGGGTTCCAGGCTGAGTGCTGGGCACCAGCCGGCTCAACTTCAGTGGGTCCTCTTCACATTTCCATCTTGCAAATGGGTAAACTGAACCCCAGGGAGGCGAGCTTGATTAAGCTAATTCAGCAAGTTGGTGGCTCTGCCCCTTGCCTCCAAGCAGGGAGTTGCTTGCGCAGGGGTCTTGGGGTTGAGTGACCAAGAGAAAGGGCTCCAACTCCACACCCCACCTGGAATACCCACAGGAAGCCTGGTACCACCTCCACCCCACACTCACCCAGGCAGGAAGCTGCCCTGTGCCACCCGCCTAGACATGCCAGGCCCCAGGCATAGCAGCAGAACTTGTGGAGGAGGAGTGTAGAAAGTCCCCACCCCTGCCCCAATGGAGTCCAGACACCCATTAGCTTCCAGTATGAAATTCCAATGCCAGGCCCACAGTGATCCATGGATGCCTGTCAGGTGGAAACGTCAGCCCTGAGCTATGCTGCTCTGAGAGAAGCTGGAAATGCCCAAGATCACACAGCCCTGCTTAGGAGCATCCAGCAGACTCTGGATCTGCCAGCAGCAGTAGGATGGACACGCATAGGCAGGAGGGCCCACATCTGGATGCACAAGTCTCCACATGATCACCTAAGCATCAGGGCCCAGTACCCCAGCCATCAGGCCACCCCTGTCCCTTTTTCCAAGGAAGGGCTAGAGCCACAAAGTGCCCCCCGCAGTCCCCTGGAGATGGGCCAGAAGAAAACCCATAGAGCAAGTCCTGAACCCTTTCATGTGTAAAATGGGGGAAAGGGACTCTGTCTAGGTGATCCTCAAGAGGACCTGTAGCTCAGGCCATCTAAACCTGTATTGTCTAATTCAACAGCCACTAGCCACATATGGCTACTCAGCCTTAACTTTAAATTTATAGTAAATACACACAATTCAGTTCCTGAATCACACTAGCCACATTTTAAGGGCTCAATAGTCATATGTGGCCAGTGGTCACTATACTAGACAGCACAGATTAGAGCATTTCCAGCCATAGCAGAAAGCTATGTTGGACAGCCCCACCTAGACATCCAGAATGCCAGGAGGGAAGAGTCTGGATTGGGGAGGAGAGAGAGGAATCTGTCTTCTAGACATTTGATACCATCCTCTCCTGTAATCTTCCAAGTCTGGGATACGGGTCATTGTCACCTCATTTTTACAGATGGAGAAACTGAGACTCAAAGAAGTGACCAACCTAGGTCCCAGAGACAATAAATAAGACACAAATTCATATGAAGCCTAATTCACTTATCTAAAAAGAATGAATAGTTTTACTCATTGTTGCTCACATTCTCCTAAAACAGCTCCATGAAGGGGGTGGGGGTAGGGGGGTGTCCGTTTTGTTCACTGTATCTCAGTTTCAAGATATTGCCCTTTACACATAATAGGCAGTCAATAAATTTTTACTGAGCTGAAATACCTATGGGGACCAAATGTAAGCAGGCCGACCAGGGATAAGCTAGAGAGGGGCCTACCCACCCTACTGCAGGCATATGGGTCCAAAATGGTAGTTATAGAATGTTCTAGGAAGCTGGGAATCCAGAGTGCATGGAAACTCTAGATTCTTAGCATATTTGATAATAATAATTTTAAAAACAGTGCATGGACAGGGCAAACAAAACATGCCTGCAAACATATCTGCCCCCCGCCCCAGTCTGGCCCCCAGCCCCCAGTCTGAGACCTCTGCAGCAAAGGCAAGTTGACAATAGAACCTTGGGGGCTGTTGGCCCAGAGCCAGAGCTGCTCCTGAGTTAGAAGGGATAGAGTAGGTGGGAGAGAAAGGCTGCCCCACTCAGGGCCCACCCCCAAGGAGACCTCAGGAGGGAAGGGTCACAGGAAAGGCAGCCTTGCTGAGCCCTGTCAATGTAGCTAGACTCTGCCCTACCCCCCGGCCGCCGCCTCCCAAACCAGTCCAACCCGTTGGTGGCAGCGGTTTCCTCCCGGGCACCATCCCGGGAAACAGAAGGAGGAAGGAGGTCAGATGGGCAGGGCTAGGGCAAATGTTCTGCGACACCCCTCCTCCGCCCCCCACCCGGCTCGGGCCCCCACCCCCTCCGGCCGGACATGCAGACCCCAGGGGCTCTTCTGGCGGGACCCGGACAGATGCTAGAAGCCAAGCCCGGCTTTGGGGCCGCTGGCCGTCTCGCCCGGAGCTGGCCCCCTCGCCCGCTGTGCGCCTTGCGCAAGCAGCTGCGCCTCTTCCAGACTTGGTTTCCTTATGTGTGAAATGCTGTTAAAAATACACCTTCCTGATCCTCCAGGTCACCGTGAGGATGGAGCGATAAAAACAAGTTGAGGACTTTCCTCAGCACCTGTTAAAAAGGCGGCGCTGCATGAACTGGGCTCCTTGTTTTTATTATGAATTTGACCTAACTCCTGAGACCGCCCCTCTCGCAGGGGTCTCTAAGCATTCTCCAGAAGAGTCTGCCCGAGCCTAAGCGGCGGACAAAGGAGGCTAATCAGTGAACAAGACTCATTTCACAGGTGGGCAAAGCACGATGTGCTGTGGCTCCTGCAAGTTGAAGCCAGGGTCCCGGTCCCCACGTGGGACTCGTGTCCTCTCTGAGGCCTCCTCTCATCGCCCAACGCCCCACCCACGGATTTCAAACACTACCCACAAATGACCGCAGAAGCGCCGGCCCCGGACCCTTCCCATTGGTATCCCCGGGGCACGCAGCCTCACCTTGCTCACTCCCCACTGGCTTCCCTGGCGTCAGCCTCAGGAGGCTGCGGAGGGGGAGTAGGGGGAGCACGGATCCCTGGTCTGGCTTTTGCCCTTCCCAACTGGGGGCAATCTTGGAGACTCCCAGCGGCGCAGGACGCCAAGAGCCCGGCGGCATGCTCTGTGATTCTGTCTGCTCGCCGCCCCTCTCTGAGCCCGGGTTGTCCTGGCTCTTAAATGAGGGAGCTGATGGCACGATTCCTACAGCCTCGTCTAGGCCTGAAGGTGAGGCCCTGCCCGGGCCCCGCCTTCCCCGAGGAGGAGGGAGAGGTGCCCGGGCAGCCCCCGACCCCGGCCCGGTGCCCCCGGCTCCGGCCCGCACGTACCTGGCTGCGCCCTTGCCGCCGCTCTGCGCTGCTCCGGCCCGGCCCACCTGGGCTCAGGTAACACGCGTTTGCGCAACTTCCGGCGGCCGGCCCCGGGCAGGTGAACACGCCAGCCCAGGTATTACTCGAAAAGGGAGAACGAAAGCCAGGCAGCGGCGGGGACCCGACCCAGCCGCCCCCGGCCTACCCCAGGAAGCTCTTCCGAGAGCCAGGCCCACCTATCCCACAGCTGCACTGGCCCGCACGTCTGGCGCACAGAGTCTTAGTGGCCAGCTCAGGCAACTGCACCCATCTTGGAGATGGAAAAACTGAGTCCCCCTTTCTCACAGCCACAATGACCACCAGTTAATGTATTAACTTCTCCTGGTGTTAATTAACCCATTTTAATCTTCCCAACAACCCCTACAAGGGGAGCTCTATTATTATCCCCATTTGACTAATGGAAAACTGAGGCTGGGACAGGCTGAGTCAGTTGCCAAAGTCACCCTGGAGAGTCCAACCTGGGCACTTTCCCCCCAGACCAAGCCTTAATTAATGCCACCCCTTTCTAGCTGTGTGTCCCCAAGCAGGTTGCTGGACCTCTCTGGCCTTCCATTCTGTCAATAAAGGAAAGCCCCACCTTCCAGGCCAGGTCAGTGTGAGTTCTTAGAGCTTGAGAATGCCTGTAGAAGCTTTGTGCAAGCTGTAAACATTAGTAAGGACAGCAATAATAGAAATAATAATAACTAGAATTTTTGAGTGCCAGACACTGTACTTATTTAAATCTCTGGACCGCCCTGGGAGGGAGGAACTATTTGATCCCCATTTTACAGATGAAGAGACTGTAGCCCTGCAGGAAGGAACTCCTGGGAGGGAGGTGATTGTCTCTTCTGCCAGCCCAAGCTCTATTATGTCACTTCAGGTGGGACATTTGATTAAGCCAGTTTCCACTGGGATTCTGAGGCCCAGAGAAGGAATTGCACACTGGGCTCCGACCTGAGCCCCAGGGAGGTCAAAGAGGGCCCACTTCCATGTCTGTGCCTGGTAGGGGCTGCACCAGGGTTGGGGTGGAGGGCATGAGGGGACAGGAAGTGACTCAAGGAACAGCTCTCCTCCACCTGGGAGTGAGTCAGCCCTGAAGCCACTTCCAGCCCCTGGGCCCTGATTTTAGGGGGATAAGGGAGGTGACGAGACCATCATTCTCCACAGCAGCCTGCTGGGTCCCTGCCTAGCCCTCTACTAAGGCAACAATGGGGAAGGATTAGGGGGAGTGGTTGTGCTCAGTTAGGTTCTAACAGTAGTAAAAGTAAGACAACAGTGACAATTTTTATAAAATGGGTAAGACCTTTTCCAAGTGCTTTCTTTGTACCTGGCATTTGTTCTAAGCTCTTTATATGTGTAAACACATTTAATCCTCACACCTACACTATAAGGTAGATACTACTATTATGACCATTTTACAGTTGAGAAAACTGAGGCATGGAGAGGTGGGGCCACTTGCCTGAGGTCACACAGCTGGTAAATGGCAGAGCCAGAACTTGAACCCAGGCCCGGGTCTGGGGGGCAGGGGTGTGGAGAAGACAGTCCTCAGTGTTGGGCTTTGGCCACTCACTGGGGAACTCCTAAGGAATCTATAGCCTCTCTCTCTGGGCCCCAGAGGGAGAAGCCACCTTAGGAATCACTCCCTGGCTATGGTTCTGGGTCTTGTTTCCTCAGCTATAAAATGAGGGCAATAATGGCAATGTTTTCCCAACAGAAATCAGATGTCATCACAGCTCTGCTTAAACCACCCCATCCCCAGCCCCCAAGGCTCCCCATCTCCTTAGAATAAAATCCAAACTCTCCACTTGGCCCTCAGGCCCTCCAAGATCCAGTCCCTGCCCTCCTCTCCCACCTCATCTCCAGCTTTTCCTGCTCTAGCCATAGAGTCCTCCCTGCTGTTCCTGAGCACACCAAGGTCTTTCCTGCCTCAGGGCCTTTGCACCATCCTTTCTCTGCCTGGAACCTCTTCCCTCTTCGCCTCTTCAGAGAGGCTTCCCTGACCACCTTGAGGCTCCTGCCAACTCTCTTACCCAGTCTGTTCCCTTCCAAGCATTCATCTCACCCTGTCATTTTAGATATTCACTATCACTTGTTTCCTATCTCGCCCATTGGGCTAAGAACTCCATCACACTCTTCCATATTTCCTTCCTCCAGTGACAAAGCACAAGAGGGGATGCCATTGACCAAGTGGCAGGACTAAAACCCAGGCCACCTCAAAGACCAAGGCCCCTCAGCACCAAGCCTTCTCCCAACCCCCAACCCTGACCCAGGCCTTCCCCCACCTGTCCCACTCCTCCTCCAGCCTCCAGGAGCCCCTATTCAAGCTGAGATCCAGACAGCTCTAGCTGAGCCCTGTCCGTCCTCCAAAGCTGCCGCATCCAAATCTCTGCACACGCTGGGTCCACTGCCGGCAATGACCTTTTCCACTCCAGCGCCCTGGACACCCCTGTAGCATGGACTCTAGGACCAGCCTGAGTGAGTTCAAATCCCAGCTCCACCAGTGATTAGCTATGAAACTTGGGTAAGATACTTAACTTCTCCATGCTTTGGTTTCCCCAGCTGTAAAACAGGATCCCTAACAGTGCCTCCCTCCCAGTGTGAGGCCTGTACATGACAAGCGCCACCAAAATGTGAGCTGTGATAACTATTCAACCAAACAGATGCTCCAATGCCCAACTCCTGGGTGAGGTCTTCATCAGCCCAGACTGAAAGTTGGCCACTTCTCTCAGAGGTTACAAATTGAAGAATGCAGACTCACTTGAGTAGATATTTCTCCAAAAGAAGGTATACAAATGGCCAATAAGCACAAGAAAAGATGCTCAGCATCACTTATCATTAGGGAAATGCAAATCAAAACCAGAATGAGATACCATATCACACCCATAAGATAGCCATTATCAAACATACAAACGGAACAAACAAAAACAGAAAATAACAAGTGTTGATGAGGATGAGGAGAAATTAGAAACCTTGTGCACTGTTGGGAATATAAAATGGTGCAGCCACTGTGGAAACAGTGTGGCAGTTAGGCAAAATTTTTTAATAGAATTACTTTAGGATCCAGCAATTCTACTTCTGGGTATATGCCCAAAAGAACTGAAAGCAGGGACTTGAACAGATATTTGTACACCAATGTTCATAGTAGCATTATTCACAATAGCCAAAAGGTGGAAACAACCCAAGTGTCCATTGACAGATAAATAAACAAAATGTGGTATATGGTATATACATACAGTGGAATGTTATTTAACCTTAAAAATGATGGAAATTCTGACACATGCTACAACATGGATGAACCTTGAAGTCATTATGCTAAGTGAAATAAGCCAGTCACAAAAGAACAACTACTGTATGATTCCACTTATATGATGTACCTCGAGTAGTCAAATTCACAGAGGCAGAAAGTAGAAAGGTGATTGCCAGGGGCTGGAGGAAGAAGAGAATGAGGAATTACTACTGTTCAATGGGTATGGAGTTTCCATTAGTGATGGTTGCACAACAGTGTGAATGAACTTCATGCCACTGGACTGTACACTTTAAAATGGTTAAAATGGTAAATTGTATTTTATATACATTTAAAAAAAAAAGAAAAGAAAAAGAAAAAAAAGAGGGTGCAGAGTCTGGAGCCAGGCTCCCTGGATTCCAATTCCAGCTCTCGGTGCAAGTTATTAAACATCTCTTGGGCTCAGTTTCCCTTCATAAGGAGGAAATAACAGCAGTAATGACTACCATACATCATAGAATTGAGAGAATTAAAGGAGTTCATACTTGTAAAGTACTTAGCACACGGTAAGCGCTCAAGAGGTGTCAGGGATTTCTATTTTTTGCTAAGGGGGCAGGAGGTGTGGTTTCTGATGTTTTTCATTTTCATGACACTGTGCACTCCCACCTCACCCCTCCCTTCCACCTGCTTCTCATTCTATTCAGCAGAAGCTTGGCCCAGACTTGGGCGGAGACAGGGAGGCCCTCTCCTGCCCCAGAGGGATTCAGGAAGGCTCCTGGCAGCAGAGACAGCCAGCCCGTAGGACAGCCCAGCTCGATTTCAGCCCAGCTGTCAGGGTCAGAGACACCCAGCTGGGCATTCTCCAGGGCCACACCAGACCCCACACTATTTCTGGAATTTTCCCAGATGCTCGTGCCCTGGCTTGCCTGGAGTCAGCCTTGCCCAGAGCAACCTTGCACAGACCTTAGGAAGGGAGAGGCAAACAGGCTGTGGGAGGGGTGTGGGTGCAGCCACCTAAGGCAGCGATCTACTGTTTGGCCCACGACCTCACATGTCCACCAACTCAATCCACTGGGCCTCAGGTTTGCACCTGAGCTTGCAAAATGAGGACAAAGGGACTTGCAGTGGAGACTGAGTAAGAGAGATACCACATGCAAAGCCTTAGGGAAGGGCCTGGCACACAGGATAGGGTAGGGAAGGTGGGGTTGGGACAGACCCACAACCTAGCCCACTTCCTGGCCCAGATTGCCCTCTGCCTGGGCCTGAGCTCACCATCACGGCTTCTTTTCTCGGCCCAAGGAAGTGAAGAAACTTGCCCAAAGTCACAAGTAAGTTAATGACAGATCACAGACAGGGCAGTGGTCTCATGATTAGATAAATAATCTAAAATACATACATATATATTTTTTTTCAACCAGATGATACATGTGCATGGCTCAAAATTCAAAAGCTATAAATGGAATGAAGTTTAAAAGAAAAAAAACTCCCTCCATTCCTATCCCCAGCCACCCAGTTCCCCTCCCTGCAGGAATCGTTGTGATCAAACAGTTGTATGTCCTTCCACGGAGATTTTAGGCACATACAAGCAATGATGGACATATATTCTTTCTATTTTTTATGCATGTGGCAACATGCTCTGTGCACTGTTTTCGTCTTGCTCTTTCACTGAATAATATATGTTGTTCTTAATAATACGTGTTATTAACATATTAATTATAATGTTATTAATAAACTTAATATATGTTGTGCTACATCAGTACATAAAGAGCCCATCAGCCCCTACCAATGGCCACTGAGCGTGTGTGTCTAGTCTCTATTACAAACCACACTGCAGCCTCACTGTGCCTACGTCATTCTGCCTAGAAGTGGGACAGCTAGGTCAGGGGGATGCATGTGTAATTGTGACAGAGATGGGGGACTGTGCTCCGTGGAGGCCATACCAGTTGGTCTCCCACCAGCAGAACACAGAGCAAATGATCAATGTTAGCTTTAGTCATTTGATTACTGGGGCTTTGGGTACCCCTCAATTTTGCACTGGAGGCAACTACCTCATTTGTCTCACCCTAGCCCCTTCCTGTATCACATTCCAGTCAGGGAAGATAATAAACTCGCTAATAAGTGAAATTATATGACATCAGATGGGGTAAATGCTACTGAGAAAAACAAAATAGACAAGGCGGAGGGCAAGGCATATGAAGGCAGTAAATATTTGTTGAAAGAATGAAGGAAAGACTTGTTTTCTTTCTGATCTCCCAGAGCTCCTCTACCCAAAGCCAGGAGACGGGTTTGGAGGAGAGAGGGTAAGTAACTCCCCTTGAAGAGATTCAAGACTCCCAGACGCTACAATTCTGAGTGTCTAGGATTCTAAGATGGAAGCCAGGTAGACTGGGAACCAGCCCCAGAGTTGCCAAGTCTGACCATGTGACTTTGAGCAAGGGGCTTAACTTCTTAGAACCTCAGTTTCCCCACCTACAAAAGGAAAACAACAATAGCAATCTGTGGTGGGGGCTCCCCAGGAAGCAAGGACTGGTGCAGGTCAGATGCTCTACCAGGAGGGGTCCCGGGCCCACCCCCAACTCCAAAGTCTCTGGTGACTAGTGTCTTCCGTTGAGGGTGTGCCTCTACCTTTCCCCCAACCTGGGGTAGATTCCCAAGAGTCCTACAGCCAAAGGTCCAAGAGTCCAGGGCCAAACCATCAGCTGCTCACCTGCCACCTAGCTCAGGAATGTCAGTCCCTCCCGATCCCCCCAGCTCTTCTTTCTGAGAGGGACAGCACTGTAATTCAGAGCCCCGTAAGCGGAAGGATCCCAAGTGAGCCCTAAATCCACCCGCTGGCTTTCCGGAGAAGTGAAGACAGATGCCCTGGAGGAGACCCCAGGACGCTGCGGGGAAGAGGCAGCCAGGAGGGGATGCAGCCAGGGCTCTACTGGCCATGTTCCGGTTAATAAGAGGCTAAGAAAGTGACCACCGGTTACCCGTCTGGGTTTCTCAAGGTAAATCTAGATCTACCCAGACTACAGGCTGAGAGATGGAGCAGAAGGACCTGAATCGGATTCTCTGCCAGACTTCGCCTGAGCAGGACACTTGCCTTCCTGGGCCTCAGCGTTCTCATCTGTGAAATGGGGTACTACAACCTCTCCGCAGGTACGACTCGGGGAGGACGCGCACCGCAGGCGCTCTGTGAATGGATCCCCCCCTAGACCCGGGCTCGCGCCCCGGACCACCTGTGCCCTCACCTGGAGCCCACGCTAGGCGAGTCCGGCTCCTCCAGTGCCGGTCTTGAGGAGGCTGACAGCTCGGACCCAGGCGGGGAATGGCCGCACCCAACGCGGCTCGGGAGGCCTCAGCCCCACGTGAGGACCCGCGGGGCCTCTGCGGAGCTGTCCTCCTTAACTGAGATAAGCCGGGGGACCTGACTGTCCCAAGGCCCCCAACAGAGCGAAGGTCCTGCGGCGCAGGGGAAGGGGAAGTGAGCGCGCCGCCCCACTCCCACCCCCGACACCGGAATGGTTTGCCCTGGAAATCCTGATTGGTTTCTCTCTTCCGTTCGAACGCCGCGCGGCCCGCGTTGCCAGGCGACCGCTTAGCTTCGGCAGGGCGAGGAAGCACCCCGGCTCCGCAGCCCCTCCCCGCCGCTCACCTCCCCAGTGGCCTCAGGTTCTTCCGGCAGCCTCTTTAGCTCAGGCACCTAATTCTTTTCCTTGCTCACCCGGGACTTTCTCTTGGTCCCCAGCTGGTTCCTAGTCCCGACTTCAGCTAACGCGCTGTGTGAGCCAGTGCAAGCCCATTTCCCTCTCTGTTCCCCCAACTGCACAATGATGAGTGGGTTAGCGTTAAGATGTGCATGCCCAGCAGTCCCGAAATTTACTAAGGAAATAACCAAAGATGTGAGCAAAGATTAATATAGTCCAGCGTTATTTATCATAGCAAAATAATGGAAATAACTTCAGTGCTCAGTGAAAGGAGATTGGTTATATAAATCCATCCTGCAGAAGAACTGAGTTTTTTACATACCAGTTAGCTTTGCATGACAAAACTCTTGTCAGTGCTCATGGCATAACCCTCTGAGATAGGTACCTTTAATTATCCTCACTTTCTGATGAGGAATATTATGCAGTCATTAAAAATGATGCGGTTAAAATACACTTAAAGTATGGGGAAAACACTAAGAAAGTATTAAATTTTTTAAAAGTATGTTTCAAAGCACTATGTACAACATAAACATGCATTAAATACATAATGGTAATATCACATGTACTATATTTATGTATAAACATTTATAATAACAACAGTTAATGTCTTCTTTCTGCTTGTATGAATTTTCCAAATTTCCAATAGTTAAACCAGTCAAGGGAAAAAAAAGAATACATTTTTTTAAAGAGGATTAGAAAAATTAACTCTAACACCCCTTCCAGATGAGCAAATTTTTTAGCTGTGAGTCACTGTTTGGGTGTAGGGCATTGCTCAGTTTGGACTCAGCCTCTTTCTATCCCAGGTGGTGTTTTTCATTCTCTGATTGAATTGTCAGTGACTGAGCACTGACTGTGTACATGCCTTGGACAGGTGGGGGAGGAGGCCTAATAATAAACCAATAGCTAACAATGACTGCATGTTCTGGCATGGGCACCAACTAACCATATCAGAACAGATACTATCATAAACAGGGAGTCTGTGAGGACCAGCTAAATATCAAACCTGGCACTAACTGTGCCCTCTGCTAGATTGTGCTCAAATGTACCCACATTTTCTCATTTGCCTTCATTACTGTCTGAGGAGAGAGATTCTATTAATATTCCTATTTTATAGATGAGAAAACTAAGGTTTGTCTGGATCCAGCAGGAGTCCTCTCAGCCATTCTGATATATTACCGCGTAACCGCAGTTTGACAGTAGCAGTGAGGAGAGGCAAGGAGGGTCTGTGATCCTAAAAGACAGAGAGAAAACTGAGTAGGAGCAGGTCCAGACTTCGTACTTCCTGGGGCTTAAACAATTTAGGGAGTGTTATTTAAGAAAAGGACTACAAAATTACAGATATAAAATTAGGTAATAAAGTGGTGATTTGGTTAGAAAGATAAAAGAAACCTCAACAAATGACAAATTCTACAAAGATTACAAAGTCCAGAAAAATAACATTATTTTTGTGAATTACCTGTTTGACATACCTCCATAAAACTTTCCATAAACAAGCTTCCGGTTCCATGTATACATTCCAAACCTCTCCTCTACTACCTCATACTGGTGGTATTGGACACCGTAAGACCATCCATGTATATGGAGCTACGACCTCTGACTCTGCACTTTCATGTCACAGTGCCAGGTGAGTCAGCTCAGTGTACCAGGTAGGGGTATTTCTGGAAGCCATTCCTATACTAGGGCAGTTGGTAATAATTATCTACTCACAAAAGTGACTGGAAACAACATAAATAAAAGCACTAACCCCAAATTAAATGTCAAGGTCCTCTTCGCCAGATCCCCAAAATGCTCACACTCACTCCAACATCAGCTGACACAAGGGGAAGTCGGAATGGAAGGAGATGGTGGTATTAACAGAATGAGGTTAAATTACCTCACTTTGGAAAATTTTACAAAAGCATATGACCATATGAACACATTGCTAGAGTGCCTCTCAGACCTCGGCTTCCCTGTCATTAAAACAGGAATGACAACAATGGTGTCATGGTCTAATTTTTCTCTGAAATGTATAGTTTTAATCAGGAGCTGGGAGATATTTGAGATGCCTGGATAAAGGCCCTGCTGACCCTTGCATCTTCAAAGCTTGCCTCTGCCCTGCACGCCCTGGAGCTTAAAACAAACAACACCAAAACCCTGAGCCTCATTCCCAGATTAAGAAAGTAAGGCAAACGGAGGGCAGAAGGAACTTCCCCCGGGTTCCAAATTAGGCCACACAAAGAGAGATTATTTGGACACACTCAGATTCCAGGACGCTGAGCATCTTCACGTGCCAACAACATACTGGTAACGACCTCTATTTCAAGGATTTGTTAAGCACCTGGTGCCAGTTTAGTCATTGAAAGCGTCCCAGTCCTTCCCCTTCCCCACTGTGTGGGGTGGGGAGGGAGAGCCCATAAGAATAAGAAGGTGGCCAAGCTGTCCTTAGTGTGTCCGGAGCAGAGGGAGCTGGAGGATCCTTATGCCTTATCTTGACCCAGCACGTGAGCAACAGTAACATCCTGCCCTGTACGCAGGCCTGTGGCTGCTCCGGTGCCTCCTCCAGCAGCCTGACCTTGGCAATGTTTTCTTTTTCTTTTATTTTTAATTGGGGTATAGTTGCTTTACAATGTTGTGTTAGTTTCTGCTGTACGGCGAAGTGAATCAGCTATATGTATACATATATTCCTTCTTTTTTGGTTTTTTTGGGTCTCCTTTACCAACTGTGAGCTCCCAGAAGGCAGGGTCCACACTTCTTTGCCCACTTTTCCTGCAGTTAGAGATTGGCAATGCACTTAACCATGGTAAAGACTCTGAGAAGGCCTGGAGCAGAAACTCCTCTTTCTCTTTGCTTCCTCCATTGTTTCCCAAACATACTCAACCCTGAAGTCCTGTGTCCTCAGAACACTTCCTAAACAGCCCACAGGAACAGTGAAAACACCATGTATAGAAGGTGCGTCTCCAGGATGTGACAAGGGGCCCTTCCTCCTCTGCCAGTGCCTCGCTTAAAGTACAGGCTGCTTCCCCTGGGACCAGATTTCCCAGACCCAGGAACTGTCTTCAGTCTCCAGTCCCCACCACACATGCCTCTCAAACTACCGCAGTGCCTCCAGGGGGCCAGGTTCCACCTGCCAAAGAATCAGGCCCAGCTTCCAATGGGGATATTCCAGGACACATTCTGCTGGCCCTTCCTATCTCTGAGCCTCAATTTCTCCATCTGTACAATGGAGGTAGTAACATTCAACTTGAGTGGACTCAGAAAGGTGCCCTGAATACGCAACCCAAGCGAGATTCTGGGTTTCTGTCCTTAGAAAGGATTTGATTCTAAACTAGGCAGGATCAGAGCAACCACAGAGCCATGAGATCATGGGGCACCAGTCCCCCGGATTCCCAGGAAGAAGCAGCCAGGAGACGCAGCAGGGGAGAGCTCAGCTCAGCAGGAGCACCCAGAGAGCCCAGCCCTCGCAGCCTCTACTCTCCCCCACCCCCAGCCCTCTGCAGCCCAACCTAGCAACATCCGGCTGCTTGGAGCTGTGCCCACCCGCCACCCTGATGTTCCCCTGTGTGCCCACCACCTGCCATGCTCTTCCTGGCTCACTCCGCCTTGTCCAGTGGAAGTCACTTCCTGGAGCCTTTCCTGACCCCCTCCCCGGCTGAGCTGGGAGACCCTTTACCGAGTCTCCTGGATTTTTCCCGATGTATCAGATTGTGTTGCATGTCCACTTACAGGTTCACTCTCCCCACGAAGGCAACAGTGAGCACTAGGGGTGGCAGGGACTGGCCTGCTCCTCTCCCACACCCCAGGGTCCAGCCCAGTGTACACAGCAGGCACTCAATTAATATTTGAGAACAGAACTGAGAAAGAGCCTGTCCACTGCTCCCGTACATCCCCCATCCTCCCTGCTTCTCTCCTCCCAAGAGCCTTCCAGAGGGGTGACTGGTGCAGGTCAGGGGCCCTGATGGACATGTGTTCAAATGCTGGTTCCACATTCTCTTGGCTGTGTGATCCTGGAAAAGTGGCTCCACCTCTCTGAGCTACATCTCTGCCACTACAAACTGGGAATGGTGATATCGCTTCACAAGGATGTTATGAGAGTCAAATGAGGTAGTGGGAACCAAGCATTCTGCACGGGACTTGTCACATATGGTAAGTGATCAACAAACCTCATGATTAGT
Organism: Eubalaena glacialis; assembly: GCF_028564815.1. Classification (NCBI taxonomy): domain Eukaryota; kingdom Metazoa; phylum Chordata; class Mammalia; order Artiodactyla; family Balaenidae; genus Eubalaena; species Eubalaena glacialis. Next base: position 28,769,620 of record NC_083728.1, on the reverse strand, counting down.
ACCATTACTACTATTGGAATTACTGTTATGGGTCAGAGTGAAATTCTGGTTCCACTAAAAAGTTTCTGGCTTGAATCCTGGGCTGTTCCATCAGAGTAAAACCCAACAGTGAGTGAAGCTCACTGTGGACAGGTCTGTGGCCCCTTTCTATTGTGTCGGGGAGGGAGATTGGACACAGAGTCTGTTCTTTTCAACCCCTTGCCCCAGCAAGGGCTGAGAGTGAAGCCAGCACCTTCACAGAGACAGGAAACCTGGGACCCCTGCTCTGACACTACAGTGACCCTCCCAGCTGGGAGAGTCTCCTGACCTTGCAGGCTTCGGGCTTTTATCAGGTAAATGGAGGTGATGATAGCTCCCAGGATATAGCATCTGAGAAAGGGCTTGGCAAGTATAAAAACAGGGCTGAGCTGTCCAGGTGGGACTGTTATCACTGAGCTGCTGCTGGGGCTGAGCATGCCTCCGCCTCTCCATCTTTCTGAGGCTCAGCTTTCTGTCTGGACAATTAGGAGATGGCAGCTACTTGTTTGGAGGCCCCTGCAGACCTCCCTCCTTGACTTCCTCTTGTCTTATTTCAAGATGTATTCACTCATTCAACAAATATTATCTGAGCCCCTGGTCTGTGCCAATTACTAGGAAGAGAGATGAAAACACAAGGAGTTACATTTAGTGAGGGAGACAGAACAATAGATGAGCAAGTGAACCAAGAAATGAGAAATGTTATAAATAAAAATGAAGCAAAGTAAAGAAACAGGCATGAAAGAAAAGAGGCTGCTTTATATAGCATGGTCAGGGAGGCCTCTCCTCTGAGGTGAGACACAAAGGGTAAGAAAGAGGCAGCCACGTGGAAATCAAGAGGAAGGATGAGAGGGAGCAGCATGTGCAAAGGGCCTGGGGTAAGAATGAGCTTAGTACATGTGAGCCAAAAAGCCAGTGGCTAGAATGGAGGCAGAGGAAGAGACTGATGTTAAATTGCTGAGAGTCTGTAGGCCACAGAGGGAAGTTTCGATTTTAAACATAAAGAGAAGCAGTTTAAGGCCAAGACTGGGAATTCTGGGGTCAGCCAGTCATGGTTCCAATCCCAGCTCTACCACCCACTAGCTGCCTGACTTGGGAAAGTTCCTTAAACTCTGAACTTTCCGTTTCCTCATCTGTAATCAGAAGAATAATTTCACCTACATTGTAAGGTGTTACCTTGAGTACCCAAGATGATGCCAGCAAAACCTGGCCAGAGTGTGGCTCAATAAAAAAGGTGCTATGCTAATGACAATATCAGAGATTATACAGCACAATCACAGGGGCTCCTGATAGATCTCCTCAAATCCTGGCAGAGAGCACACGGGCTTGGGTCCTGGAGCCAGGAAGCCAGCGGCACCAGGTGCCAGCACAAACAACTAGGGCGTCCAACAGTCTTCTGGGGGTAGGGGGCAGGTGGGCCGCTGAGGGAAGTAGGGGAGGGAGCAGACAAGCCTGAGGATCATGGGGGATTTGGCCCCAGCTGAGCTCCATCAGCTCTCCACTCCCAAATCCTTCAGGTTTCAGGAGTGGGGACAAGTTTTGAACCTGAAACTCCCAGAATTTTTAAATCCTGAGGTCATCAAATCCTTAGAATCCCTTCAGTCTAAAACCCTAGATGCCCATCATGTTCATCCCTTAGACTGTGATAGTGAAATGGTCCTTAGGCCATCACCTGACACCAGGGCAAGTCAGAGTGGAAAGAGATGATAGTCAAGGTCCTACTGTATAGCACAGGGAACTATACTCAATATCGTGTAATAACCTATAATAGGAAAGAGTCTAAAAAATATATATATATATATAAAACTCAATCACTTTGTGCTACACCTGAAACCAACACAATATTGCAAATCAACTATATTTCAATAAAAATTTTTTTTAAAAGTACAATACCCTAAAAAAAAAAAAAGAAAGAAAGAGATGGTGGTTTTCACTGTGAGGTTAAAAATCAAACCCAGTGTTTCCCACAGTAGGAGAAAAGGGGGATAACTATTTTTAATTAGATGTACCAAATAAATCCTCTAGGGCAGCACTGTCCGCTAGAACGTTCTGTGTGGGTGAAATGTTCTATATTTGTCTTGTAGAGTAGCCACTAGCCACACATGGATATTGAGACCTTGAAATGTGATTAAGCACAACTGAGGAACTGAATTTTAAATTTTATTGAATTTTAATTAATTTAAATGAAAATAACCACACAAGGCTAGTGGCTATTGTACTCAGTAGTATAGCTCTAGAGTCAAAGTTACTCCTCTTCTCCTCCCTTGCACCAAATCTGGTTACCTCAAGGAAGTAAATGTGCCCGGCTTCTTTTACTTGAAGGTAGACTAGAATTTAATAACACCATTTTGTTCCTATTCCATTATATTTTCCCCAGTATTTTTCTAATTGTAACAAATGATACTCCACCCAATCCCACCTCTGCGTGTGACACATGGGGAAACCAAGGCCCAGAAAGGGGAGATGACTAGCCTGGATCACTCTGATCAGGCGGCAGAAGCAAGAGGACGCCTGTGCAGACCAGGACAGATGGTGGAGGCTGGGAGGGGAGGCTTGGGTCTCCTCAGGGCTCGGGGGTCTCCCCTCCCCAACCCTACAGCCTGTGAGCCTGGAAGGTCAGAGGCTGGGCCTGACAGATGGGATTTTGCAGGGGAAGAGTGTTCTGAGAGTGAGGGGCCTTTGTTCTCCTAGTGTTCCAACCCCAGATGGCAGGGCCAGGCCAGAGTGCAGTTGGGGGGAGTAGAGCCCCTCTAGAACTGGAAGGTCGTGGCCCCAGAGACAGAATCTTTGTGGAAACTTAACACCCAAGACCCTCCACCTAAGGGCCTGGAGCAGGCCTTTTCAGCTTTCAACTTGACCTCTCTATTCTATATGCAAATCAGATGCAAATGAGCCTGCGGTGCTGCAGGAGCCCCACCTTCCCTTCTCTCTTGCTGGGGCCCAACCCGCAGGTCCAGACACTGCAAGCCCCAGGCCCATTCTCAGCACAGATTCCTCAGACTCCTCACCCTGGGGATGGGCACAAAATGGGCTCACCTGTCCCATCTATGCCTGGACCCTGCTTCAGACTCTGGGCCACTCCTGCCCTGTCTCCCCACATCCATCTTCCACCCAGTGCAGGAAGATCTTTTAAAAATATCAATCAATATACAAAACTATAGTAATCAAAACAGTATGTTACTGGTATAAAAACAATCGAGAGCCCAGAAATAAACCCATGCATATATGGTCAACTAATATTTGACAAAGGAACCAAGAATGCTCAATGAGGAAAAGATAGTCTCTTCAATAAACAGTGCTTGGAAAAGTGGATATCCACATGCAAAAAATGCAATTGGACCCCTATCTTACAACACTCAAAATATTAACTGGAAATGGATTAAAAGCTTAAACCTAAGATCTGAAACTGTAAAACGCCTACAAGAAAACATGAGTATAAAATGCCTTGACATTGGTTTTGGCAATATTTTAGATATGACACCAAAAGCACAAGCAACAAAAGCAAAAGTCAACAACTAGGACTACATCAAACCAAAAAGCTTCTGTACAGCAAAAGAAACAATTAACAGGACTTCCTGGTGGCGCAGTGGTTAAGAATCCACCTGCCAATGCAGGGGACACGGGTTTGAGCCCTGGTCCAGGAAGATCTCACATACCACGGAGCAACTCAGCCCGTGTGCCACAACTACTGAGTCTGCGCTCCAGAGCCCACAAGCCACAACTACTGAGCCCACGTGCCACAACTACTGAAGCCTGCGTGCCTAGAGCCCATGCTCTGCAACAAGAGAAGCCCCCGCTGGCTGCAACTAGAGAAAGCCTGCATGCAGCAACCAAGACCCAATGTAGCCAAAAATTAAATAAATAAATAAATTTATTTTTAAAAAAGAAGAAACAATTAACAAAATAAAAAGGCAACCTAAAGGATAGGAGAAAATATTTGCAAATCATATATCTGATAAGGGATTGATCCTTTAAAGTACTTTTTTTTTTTTTTTTTTTGGCTGTGTTGGGTCTTCGTTGCTGTGCCCAGGCTTCCTCTAGTTGCGTCAAGCAGGGGGGCCACTCTTCATTGTGGTGCACGGGCTTCAAGGGATTGATCCTTGAATAGACATTTCTCCAAGGAAGACATACAAATGGCCAACAGGTACATGAAAAGGTACTCAACATCACTAATCATCAGGGAAATGCAAGTCAAAACCACAAAGATATCACCTCACACCTGTTAGAATGATTGTCATCAAAAAGACAAGAGATTTAAAAAAAAAAAGAAAGACAAGAGATAAAAAGTGTTGGTGAGGATGTGGAGAAAGGGAAACCATTGTGCACTATTGGTGGGAAGGTAAACTGGCACAACCACTCTGGAAAACAGTATGGAAGTTTCTCAAAAAATTAAAACTAGAACTACCATGCCAGCAATTCCACTCCCAAGTATAGCCCCAAAGGAAATGAAATCACTATCTCAAGGAGATTTCTGCACCCCCATATTCATTGTAGGATTATTTACAATAGCCAAAACATAGAAACAATGTGTCTATCAACAGATGAATGGAGAAAGAAAATGTAAATATATATATATATATATATATATATATATATATATATATATATATATATATATATATGTATATGAGTGAATGAAGGACCAAATGCCCATTCTGAAACCCCTGAAGAGGCAAAGAGATTGGGTTGAGAAATGCAATAATAATCATTTGTTCATTCAACAAATTTACTGAGCTCCTACTATGTGCCAGGCACTGAGGTGGGGGCTGGGGATACAGTGGTGAACAAGACAGAAGCTCTCTGCTTTCCATGCCCACAGCCAGTGGGGGAGACAGAGAAGGCACAGGGATTACAGTTGTGAGTGATCACGGGCAGCTGTGGGGTCCAGACGAGGGGGCAGGGCAGGCATCTAGAAGGAAGTCACGTCTGGGCTGCAGCCCAGAGAGTGAGCAGGAAGACCCAGCCAGAGCACAGAAGGGGAACAGAGAAAGAGGTATGGAGCTGGAAGAGATGGGAAGCTAGGGCACGAAGGTCACGCAGGTCCTCAGGATCCCTGGCAGGAGCGGGGGAGGGGTGGGGTGGAAGGCCTGTCCTGGCATCACTATTTCCCCAGCTTTACAGACAGAAACACAGAGGCCCAAATCAGAGCAGGGACAGATCTACCCCTTCCCAAGTCCCCTCCAGTGTTCTTCCCACTGCATCATGGTCTTCCAGGAATCCCAGGTCCATCCCCAGAACCTCCTGGAGTCTTGGGAATGGGCCACTTTCCTGGCCTGCCCACACCTCCTCGCCCCTGCAGACCAGTCCCACATTAAATAACTCTGACCTCAACGTGGAAAAGGTGATTCCCTTTCTGAGTCCTTTTCAAGTCTCCTTACATCAGTGAGAAAGTCTTCTCTGCTGCTCTGTGTTTAACACCAGTGCCCACTAGTCTCCTGCATAACAAGTAGAGAGCAGGCCTCAGCTGCAGCCTGGGCACTGCATCAGCCTGAAACACTGTCTCCATTTCCAGAGGTACATTCTATTCATGACAGAAGATACTTGCTTTTCATTTCGTGTGTCAAGTTTCCTTTTTACAATGAATCCATGGTCAACTGTAAAACACATTTTGGAGAAAATTAAGGAAGTCAGTTGTGGACTAAATATTAGATATCAGAGAAATGTTGATATTATTAAGTGAAACAGTGGTCCTGGAAATAGCCTTACTTTTTGGACATGCAAACTAAAGTATTTGGGGACAAAAATTGATGCTATCTATAATTCACATTAAGATATTTCAGAAAGAAATAGATGAAGCAAATATGGAAAATACCAATGTTAAATTTGGGTATTGGGTATGTAGTTCATAATGTTATTCTGTATTTTTCTGTGTGTCTAAAATTATTCGAATTCAATCTTAGCCAGCTGATTTAAAGAAAAAACGTTAAGAAACAATCATTATGGCAGACTCTGGGCATGGCCAAAATTGTGAACATGCCATGAGAGTGAAGGAAGCCTGGGCGAGGTGGGAAGAACATTCTGGGTTGGGAAAACCAGAAGCTTGGGGCTCCTTCCCCTGGGACCCCCTGATTCTCCCCTCAGGGCTGGCTTCTGGTGTTCTGAGCAGCTCCGCAGGCCTTGCCACTGATTGTTCCCTCCCCGGTATATTTGCTCTCAGGTTTGGAGCCAGGGAGGAAGCCAACAGCTTAGCTGTCCTCGAGGGGCCCGGCCACACTGCCAGTGTCTGGAGTGGGGAGGGGCAGAGGGCACAGCCCCTTCACATCAGCCCATCCCCCCCTTTGGACCTGGGCCTGGGCATCTGCCTCTCACTGGCTACCTCACTAGACAGATGGGGAAACAGGCCCAGGCCTGACCCAGATGCCCTGTCTCCAGGGCCTGGGTGCTTCCTGAGGACCCAGGACACACAGTCCTGCAGAGGGAAGAGGTGAAGACAAGGCCTGTGGCACCAAAGGGGTCAGAAGCCTGCCTCTGGCCCCCAGCAAGTCAGGGGCATTGCGGGAGGGTGGGGGAGAGAAGTGTGAGGAGGTTGAGATGAGGGTGCGGTGCCCCCCAGCAGGAGAGGATCCCCCCTCCATCAGTGCAGCCCAGCTCCCCTCCACCTGTCACTCACACATGGACCTGAAAGTCACTCTTACCCTCACGCCCAGCTGTCCCTTCTCAAGGTCTCCCCTGTCACTCATCAGTCAACAAATATTTCCTGAGCTTATCTGTGTGCCAGGCACAAACTAGGTACCAGGGCCTCAGCCAGGAACAAATCAGACATGGTCCCCACCCTTGTCGAGCTGATGCTGGTGGGAGTCAGACACCAAACAAGGTACATGAGAGAACACGTAACACAGCATCAAGGGCACAGTGAAGAAAACGGGAGCGGCATGTGCAGGGAGACAGAGTCAGCAACCAGGCTATTTTAATAAGGGGTCACCTCTGAAAGGTGAGTTTGAGCAGAGACCTTAATAAAGTGAGGGAGGGGCCATGGGGTTGCCTGGAGAAAGAGCCCCAGGTAGAGGGAACAGCAAGGGCAAAGGTCCTGAGGCAGGGCACGAGTTTGCCACATGAGAGACAGCAGGGAGGCCAGTGTGGCTGGAGTGGAGAGTGAGGGGGGTGGGAGGAAGCCGTGCTCAGTATGATGGGAGCAGAACCCCACAGGGCCGGTCCATGGGGAGGAACCGAGCAGGGCTGGGAGGGTTCTGAGCAGAGGCAGGACAGGCTCTGAGCCATGTTGTGAAGGGCAGAAGGGGGAGAAGTAGGATGGCCAGTGAAGAGATGACCGCAGAAGTCCAGGCAGGACATGAAGGAGGCTGGACAGGGTGGTGGCAGTGGAAGGGTACCGAGTGGCCCGATTCTGGGTCCCGAAGGATCTGCTAAGAGATTAGATGTGGGGTGTGCGAGAAAAACAGGAGTTGGGAGAGGAGAGAGCAGCTCCATTGCAGAGACCGTGTTCCTTGCTGTATCCCCGGTGCAGGGACAGAGTTAATCTCAATCAATAGTCACGTAAAAGAGAGATAAAGGAAGACAGAGATTCCCAGCCTCAGGTTCCTCTTCAGACCAGGCTGGCTTTTTTCTTTTTCAAGCCTGTCAGCGGCGACCTCTGGTGGCTAATGATTGGAACTGCAAATCCTCAGGTTGAGGGCCATAAGGAAGAGTATGAACCCTGGAACATCCTTGACTGGAAAAAAATCAGAGACCATACCCCAGCCCTCACCCATTTTACAGATGAAGATACTGAGGCCCACCTACGGTTGAGGTCTGATCTCCATCTCACTGGCTGCTCCTTCTGGCCTCCCAGCTGTTGTTTTCCAGAGCTGAGTGGGCATTTCACAAAATCCCCCACAACCTCCCATAGGATGCTGGGAGTCCATCCTTGGCATTCCTACATTCCTAGGAAGCATCATGATGCCTCATCTTGCATACATTCCAAATCCCCAAATTAGCCCACACCTTCCCTACTTAGCTAGATGGGAAATCTCTACCCGATCTGGGCTGGAATTTCCACCATCATTCGCTCCTGGAATCCTGCCCCAGGGCGCCCAGCAGAGGTCTGTCAGCAGGGACCCATTTACCACATACACACCTGAAAGTTGTTCCCATTCAGCCCAGTTTTTCCAACTTGGGTAAGGGGCGTGATCCCCCATCTGCACACCCCATTCAGGTGGCACCACAATTCCCCCCAACTTCAACTCTTGGCGTGCCTTGAGCTGTCATTGTTCTTCACACAGGACAGAGCCAAGGAGAGGAAAGGAGGTCCTAGGTATGCTCTCAGCAGAGCAGAGGAGGCTGTCACCCCCCTTGAGCTGCATGGAAGACTTCTATTGATGCGACACTAGGATGGCATTTGATGTTTCTTTTATTTCTTTTTCTTCATTTTTTTCTTTATTTCAGCAATTTTTAATTTTAGGTTACACAACTAACAGGGTTATAGACTCCTAGAAAAGTAAAATATTTCATTTAAGTCTAAAGTCCTCTTCAATCACTTCCCATTCCACTTCCTACTCCCTGACCCCCTCCACACACACAGTCCCAAAGGTAACCACTGTTGTCAATTTGAAATTCATCTTTCCAGATTTTTTCCTATAGACGTATATGTGGTAAACACACACGCAGCCCTAAAGAATATGTAGCTTTTATTTGTGGAGAATATAATTTTTTTACACAAATGGAATCATCATACTGTATATATTTATCTTGTGAATTTTTTCTCCAGTCTGTTCTGGACTCTTGAGTTCAATTCATGGATATGAGATTGTATTCCCTTTGGTGGGGTCTGCACCATGCTGCGAGCCCTGATCAGGGAGCAAACAAGTCCTGAAACTGGTCTGGAGGCACCCTTGGAAGCCCCTTTCCCTAATCCTCTTCTCCCGCGTCTTCTTTTCCCCTGCTCTCTTTCCTCCTTCCTACCACCTTCCACCTTTTTCTCACCTTGGCACTTAGGCCCCACACAACCCCAGTGAGAAGGTTCTAAGCGTCCAGATGCCCTTTGCAAGGTCCATCTCCCCGGAGTTTGGGGCTTCCTGCACCCCCTGGTGGCTTCTCTGAGTAACGGCAGTGGCGCCTTCAGCCCCTAATCCAATTGCCCATCAACCCATTCAGAAAGCGCTGCACACCTCCGCAACTGCAAGTGAACCTCCGGTGCCTGCCTTGGGGGACCCGCCACGAATCAGCTGATGTCTGCCCTGGAAACTCTCCTGGTGGAATGTGAGCGACCTCCTGACCGGCCAGAAGAGTGTACCTGTTTGAGAGCACCCGGGGCAGCGCTTTGTGGAGGACTCGTGGTCCTGGTGCAGCGTCCTTGGAGAGCAACTGGGTGATCCCTCTCAAGTATGTTGTAGTTCACGGCCAGGGATTGATTCTACAGGTATTTCACACCTGGGCAAAAAGACAGATTGCCACGGTATTTGTTGCAGCGTTGTTCTTGATGGCAAATGACAGGCACCCAGCAATAGGGGCAGGCTAAATTCATCCCTGTTCTTTTAGGTGATGGAACACTGCTAGGTCCTGCCGTTCCCGGCCTGGGACTCCCTCAAAGTGGCTCTACAGGCTCCCTGCACTCTGCAACCTGCCCCCGCTAGGTCCTTCCCCACTCCACCTCACCCTCACCCTGCTCTCTCTTTTTTCTACAGAGCATATCCTCTAACGTACTGAATAATTTCCTTATTCTTTACCATTTACTGTCCATCTTGCTCCACCAGAAAGAATATCAGCTCTCCAAGGACAACAGCTTTGTCTATTTTGTTCAGTTTTATATCCTAAGCTTCTCTCACAGTGCCTGACATACAACTGACACTTAAAAGTTTGTTGAATGAATGAAGCCAATGAATGAAGGTCTCAATGCTGGGAATATAGAAAGATCTCTAAGATATTAAGCCGAAAAATCAAGCTTCAGAATGACGTGGATGATGTGCCCCACTGTATTGCCCCACTGTATAAAGAATGTTTTCCCATAAACCTAAAACTGCTAACAACTTTTAATTAATTAATTAATGTCTATTAATTAAACAACAAAGACTATAAAAATATCTGGAGATGACAAGGAAGGGGGGAACATTTTGGCTGGGGTTCATTCATTCACATATGCAACAAACATTAAATTCCCAGGGTATACTGGTTATAATAGACACAGATGTCAAGAAACGTTTCTTTGGAGGAGGTGGTATTTGAGTTTGGCTTTGAAACATATGTAGGATTGTGGCAGAAAAAGATGGGGCAGAACGGATATTCTAATAGAAGGATCAGTACGGAAATTTTGGTGGCTTAAAAGTACTGTAAACACTTAGAGAATTGTGAGCAGTTCTGGTTGTAAGTAGCAAAGGCTACATATAAGAAAGAGGAAGTGATAAAGTTGTCAAGATTTATTGGTCCCAGCTGAGAAAGGATGTAAATGAGAGGCTTGGGCATTTCTCTTCGTTTGGTGAGCAACGGGGGAGTCTTTGAAGTTTGACAATAAAGACATATATAGAGAGATATATATAGATTTTTTTTTTTTTTTTTTTGCCGCGCCACTGGCATGCGGGATCTTAGTTCCCCAACCAGGGATCGAACACGCACCCCCTGCAGTGGAAGCTCGGAGCCCTAACCACTGGACCGCCAGGGAATTCCCCAAAGATATATTTTTAAGTTAAAAATAAAAATGACATAAGGAGCACCCGTGAGATGGATGTGGGTCACACCTAAGACAGAACTTCCTGAGAGTCGGGAGGGGGCATCACTGGGAAGGAGAGATTTGAGGGGGCAGCAGCCTCACGGCTGCATCCTGGTAGAGGACGAGCAAATTCTTGTGTCCCTACGACCCAAAGTGTTGGGTTCATCACTTCCTGAGCCCCTGCCAGCTGAGAGAGGGGCCCGGTCTCCTCCCCTGGGGTCTGCTTACCTCTCACCCCAAGCATTTGCCAGGGGAGTGATTGCTTATCAAGTAAATGACTGTCTCAGAGAATAAGACAAAAAGCAAGCCAGAATTATTCGTAGACCTCAACACACAGTGAGCCAGGCCCTGTGAGATTCATTTCACACCGTGTGTGCACAAGTTTGAGTCTGGGTTCGAATCCTGACCCGCACTTACCGGCTATAGCACCTTGAGGGAGTCACTTAACCTTTTGAGCCTCGGTTTCCCCATCTACAAAGTAGGGAATAAAAGTAGCACCTGCCTAGGATTATTGACAGATTTAATTGGATATGAACTATTACTATTTGGCAGAGTAGTATTTGTCAGTGGATATCAGAGACTACCTCTGCCAGACTCTTGACTTCTCTGGGCCTCCGGTTCCTCATTCGTAAAATGGGGATAGTAGCTGTATCTCCCCAAAAGCCTGTGGTAGGGCTTCCCTGGTGGCGCAGTGGTTAAGAATCCTCCTGCCAATGCAGGGGACACAGGTTCGAGCCCTGGTCCGGGAAGATCCCACATGCCGCGGAGCAACTAAGCCCACGGGCCACAACTGCTGAGCCTGTGCTCTAGAGCTCGCGAGCCACAACTACTGAGCCCACGTGCCACAACTACTGAAGCCCGCGCGCCTAGAGCCTGTGCTGCACAAGAGAAGTCACCACAATGAGAAGCCCGCGCACCGCAACTATAGAAAGCCCACGTGCAGCAACGAAGACCCAACGCAGCCAAAAACAAATAAATAATAAAAAATAAATTTAAAAAAAAAGCCTGTGGTAGATTAAACGTATTAATGCACGTCAAGCTCAGGGCCTGGCACAGGTCCGCTCAGCACACACTGGCTGTTTTGACTTCTGCTCTACAAGGAGGGAGTTATTATCCCCACTTTCCAAGTGACTTATTTAAGCACCACTATTTGAACCAAGAGTTTCTGCTCCAGGGGGCGCCATTCCTGCACGAAGGGAATTACGGTGGCCCGAAGGTGGGGCCGGAGCCAATGCCTGGGCAGCCCTTTTGTCTTCTGGGGGTTAAAGCGCTGGGTAATGAGCCCTTTATTGTTAAGTTGAATCATCAGGATCCTCTGGATTGGGCTGTTTGGGCTGATTCAGACACACAGTTAGGCTCTCGGTGAGCCCCGCCCACCCTGCCCCCGCCTTTCCCCCTCCTTGGGGCGGGGACAGGTTAATACTAACCGGCTGCCTCTGGCCCCTCCCATGCAGAGCCACTTGGGAACAGGACCAGCAGGTAAGTCAGCCGAGCTGGGCGACTCAGGCCTGTAAGTGCACAGCTGCAAGTACCAGGGGCCAGTCTAGTTTGGGGACAGCAGGTGGCCCATGGCCTTTCCCCTGGCCGTGGGGAAAGGAAATTTCAGCTGCTGGGTTGGAGGCCGAGGGATAGCGGGGAAGAAGGGCCTCCTCCTCCGCTGGCCCGCAGGTCCGGCTGGAGTTGGGGCACCCTGAGCCAGCTGGGTGGACTCCAGACCCTTCCTCCCCGGGCCAAAAGACTGCGCCCCCCCCGTCGACCTCTACCCGGCTGCATCTCCACGCCAATGGGACAGCTGTTCCTACCAGGTGGGGGCCGGAATCTCACCAGCCTGGCACGGAGACCGAGGGTTGGGATGGGCACTGAGGGGAGAGGAACCCAGCCAAGGTCAGCCCCTTGGGAGGCCTGAAGCCCTTCCAGGCCCTGGGGGAGGCAAGGGGGAGAAAGGGAACTCAGTCCCCACTGGCTGGCTGGGCTCCCGTTATCTCCTTGCTTCCTTCCTGGCAGCCAAGCCCTAAAAGCCTGGGCATCCTCAGACCCTTTGGAGACACAAAGACCCAGAGAAGGTGAGCAGCTGGCTTGAGGATGCACAGCCAAGCGAGCACAGGCCTGGTTGACCAGGGGTTGGACAAGGTGCGGGCAAGCACTGCTCCCTCTCTGGGCCTGGTTTCCCCACATCTGTGAGATGGGAACATTGAGATGGGATGAGGCCCAGTGTAACGCCAAGCTTATGGCGAGGAGAGGTGAAGCCCTCTTGATACACGTGGATGTGAGCCACGAGGGTGGTGGCTTACCTGGACCGGGCCTTCAGCACACACAGACTCTCCCCTCTGCTTCTACCTCCTGTTCATCTCAGCCCCTCCTTTTGCCCTGCCTCTGTGCCTCTGTCTTCCTGCCCATTTCTGCTTCTAGCTTTTGGTTCTTTGTGTCCCTCTGTGTCTCAGTCTCTGTCTATATCTCCCCATCTCTTCTTCTAGGTTTTTTGTTTTTGCCCCTCTCTGTCTCCCTGTTCTGTCCACTCAAAGCCATCTTGCTCCTGCCTGGACCACATCCCCACCCCTCTAGTCTTACTAGGAGTCTGGAACCTGGGACAACATTGACTCAGACCCTTGTCTGGGAGCAGTGTGTGGCCAGTGCCCATGCCATCACCTGGCACTGCCCGGGCTGCCGTGGCCGACTTAACCCACATGGTTGAGGCAGGCTCGATCAGGTGGCCCAGCCCTTAGCAAACCAGGTGGCCATCTGGACACTGGGAGAGAGGACAGGGCCGGGCTCATGTGGGAGAGAGCAGCACTCGACAGATAGACACATAAACTGCCGTCCCCAAGCTGATGCCCAGTGATGCTGTAAAGGGAGAAAGCAGAGAGCAGGACAGAGTGCAGGGCTGGAGGCTCGGGCTCTGATGGGCAAGGCTGGACAAGGCCCTTCCTGCCTGGTGAGGGAGGAGATGGCCCAGCCCACACACTGAGGGTGTGCTGGCCCCTCACCCCCTACTCCCTTCACTCCTTTGGGCCTGGGACTCAGCTCTCCATGCAAGAATGTGAAGGAAAGAGACACCTTTGCCTGAGACTGTCCTTCTGGCTTCCCTGTGTGTTTGCCTATCTGTTGTGGGAGCATCTCAAGTGTCTCACTCAAAGCCTTAGGTTTCTGGTCTCCCACAGTCACTGAAGGGGCCCGGGAAACAGATATGTCTTGGAGTCTCTCCCAGGTTCTCCAGGGCCTGAACCCCATTTCTCCCTTTCCCAGCCCAAGTGCTGGGGAGGCTGGAGGTGAGTGGAGAGGGGTCCTGCTCAGCTTGGCCCCTGCAGCAGCTTCCTAACCCCCTCACCCACGGGGCCCTGCTCAGGCTGGTTAAGAGGGCTGGGTCCACACTCAGATATGCCTGGGCTCAAACCTCAGCTCCCAGATGACCAGCTGTGTGACCTCGGGCAAATGACTTTCCCTCTCTGAGCCTCAGTTTCCTCACCTCATAAATGGAGACAATTATAATGCTTGTTCCAGGATTGTTGAGAGGATTTGATGGATAGTGTGTGTGAAGTGCTTAGCGCCAGGCCTGCAAGACAAGCAGCAAGAAATAGCAGCCATTGTTGTAGTTGTTGTTACTGTTATTGTTTTTATCTTTTCTGCCTGGAGAACTGCACCAGCTTCCTAATGGGTTAACAGGTTTCACTCCTGCTTCCACCCTGGCCCCCCATTATTCTCCTCACAACAGCCAGCATGATTCTGTTAAAAATGAAATTAGAGCTGGTCCCACCTCTGTCCGGCAATGGAGATTTTAGCTCAGAGAAAACCCCCAGACTCTTGCCTACAGGGCCCTACATGACCTGCCCATTCCTCCCCACGGGAATTGCTGTAGCCACGCTGGCCTCCTGGCTGTTCTTCCAACACCAATACCTGTTTCTGGCTGGGACAAGACAGGTGAGGCCCCGCCCCAGGGCCTTTGCAATTGCTGCGCCCTCCCCCACCACCACTCTTTCCCCTGACATGGCTCACTCCCAGGCTTCCTTCAAGTTCCCTCTGACAACCCCATTTATGATTGCAGCCACCCTTCCCGATTGCCTGCTCCCCCGGCCAGCTTCTTCCCTCCACAGCCCTATCACTAGCTGACTTGCTCTGTGTTCCTACTTTGCTTAGTGATTGTTTCTTCCCACACTTTCCTGAGAGCAGAGATTGTGTCCAGCACACACCAAGTATCCAATAAATACTGGATAAATGAATGAACAAGAACTGCAAGGTCACTGTAGAAAAAACAGATAACAGAGATGTGCACTTTTAAACAATATCCCCAACACACTCTGAGCCACTCCTTAGATCTCTGAAGAAACGAGGCCTCTGCACAGGCAAGTCCCTCTGCCTAGGACATCCCCCATCCACTGTCATTGATGGCTGTGTCACCGGGGTCCAGGAGCACATGGCAGTAAGCCAAGGCAGGGGAACCATAAAGGAGATGGGTCATGCTGGACCATACACCACTGTGACTTTTTTCCAGATGAAGAAACAGAGACTTGCAGAGCCAAATCAGTTCCCTCGCAGCTGTGGTGGCACCTTCCTAAGGACCCAGAGAAAGCTCTGTGGGCCGTGGGGATTTAGGCTCTCAGTGCATGGGACCCATTGCACATAAATGAAATTCAGGTTCCTTACCTCCCCTGTCTGCCCTCTTCTCCCCATTAAGCCCACTGTTCCAGCCACACTGGCCTAGGCTCATTCCTGCCCCAGGACCTTTGCACAAGCTGTTCCCTCTGCCTATATGTTCTTTGGGGTATTTTTATGATTTTTTTTTTAATTTAAAAAATATTTAAACATTTGATCCAGCTAAAATTGATATTTTTTTTTGGTGGGGGTGGGGGCTGAGTAAGAGATAAGAAAGAGGTCCAGCTTTATTTGTTTTTCCTAAATGACTACCCAATAGAAGTCTTATTTTCTAACTGGTTCTATTCAGGAAAACTACATATTTGTAAATGTGTAACTGGCCACCTTGCTGACCTCATAGTTGAATAGCTGTTCAAGTGATAAAAGGTAACCATCTTCTGCAAATTCGCTTCCTCCCTTTAATTATTTACTTATTCCTTAATAGACATAGGCATATGCCTATCATATCATTTATTGCATATCATATTTATTGGCATATCATTTATTGCCTCTTCTATATTCTTGTTTACTTTTTACCTTCTTCTGCTCTCAAGTCCTGGAACAATGAGTCAAAACCCCACCATTTACTGTGCTTCTGTCCTTTTCTCCCAGCATTTCTGAGGCTTCTGGAGAATGTTATTCAGAATATAGATATTCATTACTGTTTTGACTCGATTATGAATTTGTCTTTATCAATATGAAATGACTCTGGGTCTCAGTTCCTACTTTTGACTTTTGCCATCAAATTCCATATTGAGAGCTACCTCTCCCTCCCTCTCCCCCACCACTCTGCATTCTTCTGGAAGACCTTTGCCCCCACATTTACTCCTAACCTTTTCCTTTTGGTATCTCTTTAAGGTGTGTCTCAACAACTAATTTTGTCTGATTTTGGTTTTTGATCAGATCCTAGTTGTGGCAGGACCTGAGTTTCTGAGTCGGGGCTTTGATAGTAAATGAGATAAATGTACTCATTAGTTTTTGGCTACTATTGTAACCAGAAGTGGGGTCCAGCTGCTCGCAGCTCAAAAGCCAATAAAGAGGCAAGGTTGGTGGAAAGGAAAGTTTGCTTTATTTTGGATGCCAGCAACCGGGGTGGTGGGGGTGGCAGGCAGATGCCTGTCCAAAGGCCGACGTACCCCCCCTCCGCCGCTGCCCCAACAATCAGGGGAAAAGAGCATTTACAGACAGAGGGAGGGGGCTACATGCAGAAACAGCATAGTCAGCTCTGACAGTCATCTTGAAATTGATCATCAGTGGTCTGACCAGTGTCATCCTGATTAAGTACAATTAATCTTTAGTTCCAGGGTTGGTTTGTTTCCATTTCTTGAGGCCAGTTCTCGGAATTGTGGCAGCTTATGTCAGGGCTACGTCCTGATCATCATGCAGTTAACTTCTCCACCTGGTGGGGGTTTCACTATCTATAAGACTGCTCATAGAATATGGCTCAGAATATTATCTATAGCCCTTTGAGAAGGAACTAAAGGTCCTTGACTATGCTTAATGACTAAACTATTATTATTTAGTTTTGTTGGACTGTTTTCCTTTGTTTCTGCATTTTCTCACTTCTCTAATTAAACTTATTCTTTGGCTAAAGTTTTTCCACAGACAAAAGGCAGGCTGAGGACCTGGGGGGCAAGGACCGTAGGGTCCTGCTCCATTTCACTATCACCGGTCAATATACATCCTTGAACATATATCTCCGTACACTTAGCCAGTGCTTTGCTATTTACAAAATAAGAGTGGCTTAAGCAAGATAGAAACTTATTTATACCTTAACAGCATTAAACAAGCAAAATGGTCCAACGGTAGACAGAACAGGGCTGGTGTGGCAGTTCTGGGCCACAAAGTCCTGAGGGGGTCTAGTCTCCATCTAGACCCCATGTCATCTCCCATTGTGCAAAATGGCTGCTGGCGTTCTGGCTATCACATCTGAATTCTAGACAGCAGGATAAGGAAGAACAGAAGGACACACTCCCTTTAAGGAGACTTGCCAAGTCGCTTCCAACTTCATTGGCCTGGTCTTGATTGGATGGTCATGTCCAGCTACAAGGGAAGCTGGGAAATGTAGTCCTTTAGCTCAGTGGCCATTTGCCCAACCAAAAATCTGGTCTCAGTAATAACTAAGGAAGAAGGAAGAGTGGCCAGTGGGAAGCAGCTAGTAGCCTCAGCCTTGGAATATCATACAATGCTCTACCTTTTCTTTCCTTCTGTATTGTTTCACCAATCCTAGGCAGAACTCTACCTTAACTGATGTGGGTCAGCTTTTTTTCAGTGGGATTCTGCCTGCTTTATACCAGATCCTGGTCTCAGGTGGGAGTGGGCAGGCAGCGCCTATTTCTGGGTCTACTTGGACAGTACTTTGGGCAGCCGAGAAGCTGCAATGAATTGCTGGCTTTTGAAAAAGGTCCTCTCCCTCTTCCACTCCACTGATCCTCCAGGGCCAGACAGCCCCTGTTTTGCAGCCATTGAGTTACCTGCCTTGGCCAAGGCAGGGTGGTGTATTGCCGGAAGCCTGCTTTCAGTTTCAAGGTTCGTTGGATTCGCTGGCAAAATAACCACTCGTCCCACACAACTGAACAGATTTAATTAATTTCTTTAATAGAAGATTATTTAACATAATTTCAATATACAGTCATTAGAAGGGGATGAATAAAAGTATTAGAGAGATATAACCAAGTATACATCACCAGATTGGGCCGACACTTTCATCCAGATTCAAACAGCAGCTGGGAAGTCCCGAGTAACAGCAATCTGAAGTCCCAGTTGGGAAGGGTCCCGGGCAGTGCGTCCACCCCACGGGTGAGACTTCAAATTGTAGTTCTGGGGGCTTCCGTTTATAATTCCAGGCCGCAAACTGATATCATCTGTTTGCGCGCAAAAATGCAGCTCTGGTTCAATTGTAACAATGCTGTTGATTTCACCATGTGAGTCACAAGATTTTCCAGACCGCAGGGGACTGACCAGGTCCCCAGGGCTCAAGAAATTCCAAGACCCACTCCCTTTCTTATGGTAAGTGCTGCTTGACTAGTTAGTAACAATTGTGAAGTGTGTAAGCAGGCACGCAGTGCAGTCCAGGCAGGGTCACAAGTCAGTCAGAGGCCTACTTCTGCCTCTGAAGCCTGAACAAGACTACTTTACTTGTTTTCCCAGCAGGTGGGAAACCCTGCCTTTCCATCCAGTCCCAGCCACTGCACCCTCCCCTCTACCTGCAACTCTGCCTGCTTTGGCCCATGATGCATCTGGGTCCTGCAGCCCACACACCTCTTCCTTACACTTTTCTCTGGGCATAGCCCCTGTGGCTTTTCTGCTTGCATCCCTCACAGCACTGGGCACAAAGTAGGTGCCTGATAATCCCTGGTTGATTGTTTAGGGGGAAGTGATGACAAAATTTTGCCATCAGGAATTATGTGTGTTGTGGTATCTAGACGTGTGTTCAGGAAAATTGTGTGTTCTTAAATGCAACTGACATGTTTGCTGAAATCGTAATCATGATCGTTCACGTTTATTGAGCACTTACTATGTGTCAGGCATCATGCTAGCATTTTGCAAGTTCATGGTCCTAACAATTCTGATGTTGGTACTGGGACCCTCCCATTTTGCACAAGAGGAATCAGATAGCAGAGGTTAAGTTGTTTGCGCAGGGTTGAAGCTGCAGTTTGAGCCCAGGCGTCTGCCTCCAGGTGGCTGGAGTCAGTGCCCGGAGTCCAGGACTGAGAGGCCCAAGGTTGGATCCCAGCCCCCACTTTGCCCCCAACTAGTTGGGGAGCCTGGGCAAGCCACATCTTGCTCTCAGAAATAAGGGCTAGGCTTGATCAGGGGTTGCAGTGTCTACCGGGCCTGGAGGGGCCCAGGCAGGTGCCCTAAGTTACAGAGGGCCAAGGGTGATTGTTGCCATGTTGGGCACGTTGTCCTGGTGTGGTCTTCCAGAATATTCCCGAGAAGCCAGAAATCCTGAGTTTTGTATGCCGCCTCCTTCCTGACTTGTGGATTTCAGTAACTAATTATTTACAACATGCCACACATCAAAATAATACATCTGCTGCTCGCCTGCGGCCAGTGAGTTACCAGTTTACAAATCCGGAGCTAGGTCATCTGTAAAGGCTCTTCTGCGGTCAAAATGCCAGATTCCAAAGCAGCCCCTGCCCTCCAGGGGCTTCAGTCTCCCCGGGAAATGTACCAGCATACACCCACACCAGGAAAACCCTAAATGGCGGGTCCCGGGTCCCAGGGCTGGGCAGCCAGAGGAGGTTTCCTGGGGTGTGGGGTCCTGCAGAAATCTGGGATATGGACGGGAGAGGGATGGTGCCCCAGGCAAGGAGCACTGCACAGGCAAAGGCAGAATATTGCCCTCTCTCCATGGGTCCTCTGGGCATGCCCACAACCAGGCCTGGCCTGAGCTGTTAGTGGGCCAGCTTCGCAGGTGAGGAAACGGAGCTTAGTGACTCACCTAAGGCTCCCAGACAGGAGGTGGTGACGTGGGACTGAAAGCAGGTGGGGCTGCATTCTGCATTCTGCCTCCCAGAGAGGAAGAGGTGGCAGCCCGAGGATTGGGCTCCCTCCAAGGAGGAAGGAGGAAAGGAGTCTGGAACTGGAGAGTCAGTTCTGTATGTGGGAACCTGGAGAGGAGCTTCCTGGGTGGGGCGTAGCCACAGGGCTGCCCCTGCGGGTTCTAGAAGAGAGACAAGGAGTTAAAGGCTGACCATGTGAATTGAGCAGAACCGAGATTAGCGTCTTGAGGAGAGGTAGGCGGAGCCAAGTGCTGCAGGGGACCCGCTCCAAATCCCATCACCAGCCTCAGGAGAGCCCCTACACCCCTGCAGACCCTACCCCTTTTCCCATCGGTAAAAGGAGGTAATGGCCCAATCAACATCTCTTTCCAAAATGGTGCATGTGCCACCAGTATTTCAGGTGGTACCTCATGGGGAACTTTTTTCCTTTATTAATTTTAATAGTCATATGTTAATTTTCATGCAAATTAGAAAAAAAATAACTGTCACCAAACCTGGCATTGCACCATACATAGCAATAACAGCTAACCCTTAGTGAGCGTTTTCTGTGCGGCAGGCACTGAGAGAACACATACTCATTAGCACATTGCATCTCATTACAAACCATGAGGTTGATACTATCACTGCCCTCTATTTACAGAGGGGGGAAATGAGGCAGAGAGGCAAACTCAGTTGTCCAAATCATCCAGTTAGTTAAGAGGCAGAGCTGTGTTCAAGTCCAGGCAGCTGGCTCCAGAGTCTC
Organism: Eubalaena glacialis; assembly: GCF_028564815.1. Taxonomy (NCBI): domain Eukaryota; kingdom Metazoa; phylum Chordata; class Mammalia; order Artiodactyla; family Balaenidae; genus Eubalaena; species Eubalaena glacialis. The sequence continues at coordinate 28,749,093 of NC_083728.1, read as the reverse complement.
ACTCAAAGCTGTAAACAAAGAATGTTGTCTGACATTCCAGCTCTACAAGGATCTAGTTGCAACCCACAGAAGTTGACCACTGACAGGGCTCCCTGGGGGGAATTCAGGATGGAAAAACAGCATGAAGCATTCTGTTTTGGATATACAGCCCCTAGACAGTTAAGATGCATATCTAAGGAAGAATTTCAATGACCCAGAAATCTTGCATCTTCCCTTACATAGAAAAACACTAAAATCATTAACTTGAGCTATCTGGGTTTGTGTGTGTTTATGTGTGTGTGATTAGCAGTAATCTTTTACCAAGATGTATGCATGACTACATGTATTTCCCAGCCAAGAAATTCCTACATATCCTGGCTCCTCCCCTACCTCTCCGGAGCAGTTCCTCAGAGGCTATAGTCCTCAGTAAAACCCCTGAATAAAAACTGAAACTCACTGCCCTTATGTTGTGCGGTGCTGATTTTTTTTTTTCAGTTGACAAAGCCTCTCCAATATTTTTCCTTAGACTGAGGGTAACTGCACAGGTGGTATGACACAGGTAACTGGGAAGGTGGTAAACAGATCACAGAATGGTTCCAGGGGGGCTACAGTCAGGCGGTCTCCCAGGGCCTGTCCAGAGAGGGAGCTCTATAATTTGAGGAGAAAAACTCCAGACTGCAATTTTATATCAGATAACCTTATTTTTGTAACAGATAGTATGTTTTTTTAAATGTTGTTTTGACAATGATCCTGACTTTTTTAAATATTTATTTTATTTTTTTGTTTTGGCTGCATCGGGTCTTCATCGTGGGATGCGGCTTCTTCGTTGCAGCATGCGGGATCTTTTTGTTGCAGCGCGCAGCCTCTTCGTTGCAGCATGTGGGCTTCTCTCTAGTTGTGGCGTGCGGGTTTTCTCTCTCTAGTTGAGGTGTGCGGGCTCAGTAGTTGCAGCGCGTGAGCTTAGTTGCCCCACGGCATGTGGGATCTTAGTTCCCCAACCAGGGATCGAACCCACATCCCCTGCGTTGGAAGGTGGATTCTTTACCACTGGACCACCAGGGAAGTCCCCAGATAGTATGTTTACATGGTTCACAAATCAAAATTTTATAAAAAGATCTATACTGAGGTGCTGCAAACATCCCAGCGGTTTCTGTGTGTCCTTCAAAGGCTGCTTTGTGCAAATACAAGCAAAGAGAACATATTCTTCCTCCTTTTCTCCTGTCTACCTACCTTGATGTTGTTCACTTATCAGCTCGGCCTCGAGGCCTGTCGTTATCCTATCAGCCAGTGAGCTCTCCTGCATCCCTCTCCTTGTAACAGGTGTGTGCTATTCCAAGAGGCAGCCATCCCTTCCACTAGCCCCTCTTCTGTGGGTAAAAGGGAGGTTGTCTCCCATATTTTGCTATTACCAACAAGGCCGCAAGAAATAATAACCTCGTACATACATCATTTTGTCCAGGGCAGGTAAACATTGGCTTTGGGACAATCTCACAGTGCGAAATGGCACCTTGGAGTCATTGTTAATTGACATTTCCCATGGTGAATGAAGGTAATCTTTTCATATGTCTAAGACTTATTTGTACTTTTTCCTCTGAACTGTTCATATCCTTTGTCTACTTCTCTATTGGGTCTTTTTGTTCTTAATCTGTAAAACTCTTTATACATTAGGAAGATAAATCTTCTGTCTGTGATTTACATTGCAGTATTTTCACCCAGGATGTCATCTGTCTTTTGATCTTGTTGTTGGTATTTTTTGGCATTTTTTGCAGAGGCTGTTTTGTTTGTTTGTTTGCTTGCTTTTGTGTGTTCTAATATTTATGCAGTTGAATGTATCAAATTTTTCTTTTGTAGTCTCTGGATTTACAAGTCATGATTAGGAAAGCCTTCCCCACTGGAAGCTTACTTATAAAGGAATTTGTCCATGTGTTCTGCTAATAAAAAGCCACCTTGTTCATGGGGAGGGCCCAGAAGCACAGTCTTTTGCTAGATGGTGAACCTGACATTGCTCACCTAGTATTTTTCTCCATCAAACACTGCAGGCTGATCTGTGGAGGCAGCAGCCTCCGGCCCAGGGCAGACATCACCATGGCCTTCCTGATACACCTGCTGGTCTGTACCTTCGGGATGGGCTCCTGGGTGGCCATCAACGGGCTCTGGGTAGAGCTGCCCCTGCTGGTAACGGAGCTGCCCGAGGGCTGGTACCTGCCCTCCTACCTCACAGTAATCATCCAGCTGGCCAACATCGGCCCCCTGCTGGTCACCCTACTCCATCACTTCCAACCCGGCTGCCTTTCTGAGGTGCCTATCATCTTCACTGTGCTGGGGGTGGGCACCATCGCCTGCACCCTCTTCGCCTTCCTCTGGAACGTCACCTCCTGGGTGCTAGGCAGCCACCACAGCATCGCCTTCCTGGTCCTCACCTTCTTCCTGGCCCTGGTGGACTGCACCTCCTCCGTCACCTTCCTGCCCTTCATGAGCAGGCTGCCCACCCACTACCTCACCACCTTCTTTGTGGGTGAAGGACTCAGCGGCCTCCTGCCTGCTCTGGTGGCTCTTGCCCAGGGCTCGGGTCTCACCACCTGTGTCAACATCACTGAGACATCAGACACCACCCCGATCCCTGAGACCACCAGGAACATGGACAGCCCACAGGTACCTGGCATTACCCAGAGCTGTTGCAGCTCTGTTCTTGGTCATAAGCAAGATCATACGGAGGGCTGGTGTTTCCCAGATGTTGGGTAGACCAGTGTTCTTGACCTGGCAGCACTTTAGATCACCTGGGGGAGCTGCTGAGACATACCAGGGGGCACCCCCCTCACCCCCATCTCTGAAATCCTTGGGGTCAGATGTGTTTTAGAATCTGGAGTTTCAGATTTTGGAACACACTTACCCCAAGTCTGGGACAGGGCCTGTGACTCAGCAGTGCAGCACAGTGACCCCCGCTGCCCACAGCCCGGGGCATTCATGCCCAGTAGGCAGATGAAGGCTGTAAACAGACTCATATCCAGCTCAAGTGTTGCTGTCAACTGAGTCACAGAAAAATTCTGGCTTTTAGAGCTTTCTGGATTTCAGAATTGCAGATAAGGGATTGTAAACTTGTATGTATTAAAAATTCCCCAGGTGTCGCTAATGTACAGCCAGGGCTGAGAACCATAGACTTTAGACATTGCTTCAATACCTCATGTTGTTACAACATCAAACTTCCTCACTGGGTATTGGACAATATATACATCTAACACTATCCAAACCACCGCAGTACAGCCGTGGTTGCAAACCAGTGGCCTGGGCCACCATAGCCTGAAAGCATTTTTCTTTTTCGAGAGTTTGAATTAGTTGATAACATTTAAATTTTTTGAAATTTCACACACATAAATCTAGATGCATGATATCTCTTGGAAAAAAGTAGCCACAGGGCACCTTTGGGTGGGGATGCTTTCCCGTCTCCAGCCAGCCCCTCCTCTGAACATGTATATTTGTGGTTACCAGCCCTGGAGGGCAGTAAGGGGGGAAAGCTGTAGCTTCCGGGTCAGAAAGAACCAAGTGCACTGGCTTCGCCACATACTCCCCGGAACCCTCAGGTAAGACAAACCGTCCTGACACCTCTGTGCCCTCTAAAACCAGGGATAATGGACCCCACTGCACGGGGCCATCAGGAGGCGCACACGAGCTGCTACATGCACACTGCTGCTGCCCAGTGAGCAATCAGTCAGTGTGAGCATTTATTATCCATCACTTACTTATTAATAATAATGCCTAATATTATTGTATACAGGCAGACCTTGGAGATAATTGAGGGTTTGGTTCCAGATCACTGCAATAAAGCAATATTGCAATAAAGAGAGTCACACAAACTTTTTTTGGTTTCCCAGTGCATATAAAAGTTATGTTTACACTATATGTAGTCTATTAAGTGTACAATAGCATTATGTCTAAAACAACAATGTACATACCTTAATTAAAAAATACTTTATTGCTAAAAAATGCTAACCATCATCTGAGCCTTCAGCAGGTCATAATCTTTTTGTTAGTGGAGGGTTTGAAATATTTCGAGAATTACCAAAATGTGACCCAGAGATACAAAGTGAACAAATGCTGTTGGGAAAATGGCACCAGTAGACTTGCTCGATGTAGGGTTGCCACAAAACTTCAGTTTGTATACACACACAAAAAATGCAATATCTGCGAAGTGTAACAAAGTGAAGCACAATAAAGCAAGGTGTGCCTGTATTGTCATCATTAATTGTGTTGTTACCTGTACCCTGACATCACCCAGGGATCCGACTGACCCTTGTTTTGTCTTTCCCAGGGAGCTAGCAGCACTTTGGTGTCTGAGCTCGCTAGGACGGCACCCTCCGTGGTCCATCTGGAAAGCCACTACCTCCCCGCCAACTTCTCGCCTTTGGTCTTCTTCCTCCTGCTCTCCTTCATGATGGCCTGCTGCCTCATTGCTTTCTTTTTCCTCCAGCGTCAACCCAGGCGCTGGGAAGCTTCCATAGAAGACCTCCTCACCTCTCAGGTCACCCTCCACTCCATCCGGCCGCAGGAAGGGAAGGACCTGGGTCCCCCAGGCCCAGAGGACAGCGGCAAGGGCCAGGAGCCTCTGGAGGAGAAGACAGCTCCCCGGCACCTGGCCCACCTGACCTTCATCTACATCCTGGTGGCCTTTGTGAACGCGCTCACCAACGGCGTGCTACCCTCCGTGCAGACCTACTCCTGCCTGTCCTATGGGCCTGTGGCCTACCACCTGTCCGCCACCCTCAGCTCCATGGCCAACCCTCTCGCCTGCTTCCTCTCCATGTTTCTGCCTAACAGGTCTACCCCCACCTGGCCCTGGAGAACTCTGGTTGGGGGCACACTTCATGTCAGAACCCAGAATCCCACACCCACCTATCAGGCTGGATGTGTAGTGGTTAAGAATATGGTTTCTGGGGCTCAACTGCCTGGGTTCAAATCCCGGCTCTGCCACTTACTAGCTTTGTGATACTGGACAAGTCACTCCACCTCTCTGTGCCTCAGGAATCTAAAAAATGGGGATAATAATAGATCTTCTTCCTAGGTTGCTGGGAGCATAAGATGAGCTAATTTCGTAAAGCCTTTAGAGCAGTGGCTCATGTCAGGTCCACTGTCACCGCCATTGGCCCATGTGGAGGAGCAAGCAGGAATTGAGGTTCCCATTTACAAATGGAAACCCTGAGGCTTGGAGAAAGGGTCTGCCGTGGTCTAATTCCCAGGATTTCAGCCCTGCCCTCCTGCCTCCGGCCCATGTCAGCTCCCTTATAGCTGCAGTTCTAGAAGAATGGCTGGGCAAATTGATAAAATGCAGATTGAGCCAGCCTAGATTTCAATTTTTTTTAATATAAATATTTATTTATTTATGGCTGTGTTGGGTCTTCGTTGCTGTGCGCGGGCTTTCTCTAGTTGCGGCGAAGCGGGGGCTGCTCTTCGTTGCGGTGCGCGGGCTTCTCATTGCAGTGGCTTCTCTTGTTGCGGAGCACGGGCTCTAGGCGCGCGGGCATCAGTAGTTGCAGCACACGGGCTCAGCAGTTGTGGCTCACGGGCTCTAGAGCACAGGCTCACTAGTTGTGGCGCACGTGCTTAGTTGCTCCGCGGCATGTGGGATCTTCCCGGACCAGGGCTCGAACCCGTATCCCCTGCATTGGCAGGCAGATTCTTAACCACTGTGCCATCAGGGAAGTCCCAATTTCAAATTTTAATAAGCAACCTAAGTGGTTCTGATGTAGGGACTTCGGATCCACACAGGAGAAACACCCACCTTGGGGTCATGAAACTTTAGGTCTCCCTGCCTCCCATGTGCTCCTCTGCCCTGCCTGGCCACACAGCCTCTCAGCCCTGCCCACCCCTCACCCCCCCAGCCTGGGAAGGAGGAGTAATGAAGACAGGAGAGCTGGACAGAAGATGTCACTTTGCCAGAAAGCTGATTTTTCTCCCTTGAGGTTTAAAAACTGGAGGGAAGCTGGAGAATTCTGAGGGAGCAGGACCAGAGGCCACAGACCTGTGGATGCTGAGACGCCCAGAATGTTAGAAATACAGAGTCTGAGAGTCCCAGAATTCAAGAATCTTGGAGCAGAACGAGTCCTTAGAGGCAGGGCAGCCCCTCCACTCTCACCTAGGGGTGCATACCTGTCAGTGTTCCGAGGAATGTGGCCAGGGAGACCCCAGGGAAAAGGCCTCAAATGAAGGATGGTGTCCTCAGTGGTCAGACCGAGGGCCTACGTGGAAGGCCACCAGTGTAGTGCATCTAAGCCAGCCACCAGGACCCCCAGATCATGCAAACCTCACGTTGTAGACAAGGTAGCTGAGGCTGGAGGGAGAAGGGTCACCCAAGGTCGCACAGCGCACCCTGCAGTGCCAGTGCCATGATCCAAGCCTCCCGCTCATCAGCGCGGCTTCCTGGCTGGGCTGGGGAATATCGCAGGAGGAAATGGCAGCAGATGGTACCAGGTGGGCCCACAGCCAGGGCCAGGCCCTGCACAGTCTGCTCCCCAGCCCCACAAGACTCATTGCGCAGGTGAGGAAACTGAGGCTTAGGGACCAGTCCTGCAGGTGGAACTGGGATTTGAACCAGGCTCATGTAGCACTAGAGTCTGTTCTGTTTTTCCTGCTGGGATGCTGGGCCCTGCTGTTAACGCTCAGGATGACTTAGGCCAGCCTTGACCCCAGGAACCTCGCTGACCCACTTGAACTGGGTAGCCTGGAAGTTTCCACATGGGTCTAACCTCTAAGCCTGGAGACGCTGACCACTCCATGTGGCCCCCTGGGGCTGGGGCAGGGTGGGGGAGTAGGGGCAGAGGTCAGGCTACTCACCTCCTCCATTCACCCCCCTCCCCCGCTCTGTCCTAGGTCTCTGCCATTCCTGGGGGTCCTTACAGCGCTCGGGACCGGCTTTGGGGCCTACAACATGGCCATGGCCATGATGAGCCCCTGCCCCCTCATGCAGGGCCACTGGGGTGGAGAAGTCCTCATCGTAAGTATCTGGCCTGTGGAGCTGTCCGCCTCCCACCCCCCAGCTAGCCAAGGCCTGGGAGGTCGAGAGTATAGCCCCTTCTATTGACCAAAGTCTTTGTGGTTACTCACTCAGGAAGCCCAAGGTTGGGGGGAGGGGGAGGGATGCTTCTCATTTGGGAATAGAGGCTTAAGAAGGTGAGCTGGCTGGTCCAAGGTGACAGTCCAGCTTCTCCCCTGAATGCCACACTCTTTCCACTATGTGTATGTCAGCGTGGCCTTCTCTTAGTTGCCCTTGACTTGATCATGAGACAGAAAAGCTATTGGGCTCTCCTTTGTCCTTGGGGAGGTCAACTCAGGGGGCCCCATTAGTCCAGCAGAGTCACCCCCAAAAGGCTCTCCTTGAACTTAGAGGTTATTCCATGGGGTCCCCTTAGCCCTGTTAGGTCACCCTAGAAGCGCCCTTCGCCCCTGGGGCTCGCCCCAAAGTTACCTTCACTGCTGAGTCTCTCCCAACCAATCCCCGCAGGTGGCTTCGTGGGTGCTGTTCATTGGCTGTCTGAGCTATGTCAAGGTGATGCTGGGCGTGATCCTGCGTGACCGTAGCCGCAGCGCCCTCTTGTGGTGCGGGGCGGCGGTGCAGCTGGGCTCGCTCCTCGGAGCGCTTATCATGTTCCCACTGGTCAACGTGTTGAGGCTCTTCTCATCCGCTGACTTCTGCAGCCTGCAGTGCTCCACCTAGGCCAACTGAAGTGGCGTGGTCCATCATAAGGCCCCGCCCCCATTACTAATACCCGGAAACTGGGACCCCTCGAGGCAAGGCATGTGCCCAAGGTCACAGAGTTAGTGGTAGGGAGCTGGGAGGCAGAGCTTTTAACTGATCTGCAGCACCCAGCTGGAGGATGTTAGAAGCGGAACAGCTGGGAGGTTGAGCTGCCCATTATAAGCTATGTGACCTTGGGGAAGTCACTTGATTGCTCTATCCCTCTGTTTCTTCATCCATAAAATGGTGATTATAATAAATAGCACCTACTTCATAGGTTTGGCACAGGGATAAAATGCAGAAGCACCCAGCACATCCTGATCTGACGCCCAACAGTAATAACAGGAGTGACAATCTACAAAGCCTAGAAGTGGCCAGAGGCGTTGAGAGATGACCCCTTCTCCATATCCTTTTTCCCCCTATCGTTTCAGAGAAGCTTCTAGAAGACAGATGGCTAACGGTAGAATCTCAGGCACCTTGGCTTCCCAATTCCCAGTATGGAGGAACATTGCACCCCATGCACCCCTTCCTGTCACTCCTGCTGACCCAGTAAGGCCCACTCCTCGGAGATTAAGTGACCTCCTAAGAGGCAGAGAGAGGATTGGGGCGGAGGGGCCACAGCAAGACTCTGAACGTGAGTCCCCCCACCCCATTCACCGGCCGACACTGAACTGGGAGGCAGTCCTCTGAACTGGGGGGAGGAGGAGAGTGGGGAAGAGTATGTTAGCTACCTGATAGTTTTTTGGTTTTACTTTTTGTTTTTCTTTTTTTAAATAAAGACATTCCCTGCTTTTACACTAAGGTCAGCCTTCCAAGAAAAAGTCCAGCATGAACATTAAAAAAAAAGTTTCAATATAATCAGCTTTTAGTTGGTTCTAAAGTCAAGGCCGAGCTCAGAAATAAACAGAATCAAGGGCTTAGAGAATGTCTGGTCCTGGGACTTCTTTTCTTTAGAGGTTTGTTTTGTTTGCTTGCCACCACCCTTGCTTTTTAATTTTGAATAGATAATATAGTCACATGTTTCAAAAATCAGAAAATATAAAATGATGTTCAGCAAAAAAATTCCATCCCTGTCCACTCCCCCCTCTGCCCAGTTCCCCTTAACACATACATGAGCACTTTTATTTGTTCCCTGTTTACTCTTCCAGAGATTATGCAAATGTAAGCAAATCCAAATATAGAGCCTTTTTACATAAAAAGTAGTAAACTGCTGTGTACTTTGCACTTTCAAGCAACAGTGAAAATGCGGAGAGCCGTCTTCTTCTTTGTCGTGACTGCATAGTATTCCACTGTGTGGAGGTGCCAGATTTGTTCAACCAGCCCTCTGTAGAAAGACATTTGAAGGTGTTGGAGACAAAATTAAACACTAAATCTCCCACCAACCCCAAAAACCTCTCCACAAAAGTAGAAAAGAAAGAAAATAGTTTCACTATTGAATATATGTTCAACCTGATTGTGGTGCACATCACAGACAGTCTGCTAAAGAGATTGCACAGGCGGAAAGAAACTCTACCCTTCTGTATAGTCCAGCAGACACAACCTATTACATCAGGTTCGCAAATGATAACCTCAAGAGAAGTAGATAACACCGTTTGTCATCCTGAACTCAGCTAGTGATTGGGGTGGCTCTCTGTGTTAGCTAATTGTCCTGAACCACAGGAAAGAAGAACTCATATCTTTATGAAAGGAGGTGGCTTTGCAACTTGGAGCCAAACCCTGAGTTAAGCTCCTACACTCCAGAGACTGGGTGATGATAGGGGTGTGGCTTCCTGATATTTACATTGCAGAGGGTTCCCTTGTCCTTGAGAAAAACATTCCTGGGTGGTAAAACTGGCAAGAGGTTCATTCAGCTTTTTTAAAAGCCTCGCATACATGCAAAAAGGAGCAGAGAAAGAATGTATGTTTTCTAAGGTAAATGCTCTTAAGAAAAGGGAGTGGGGATGTCTCTTTCCCTTTTTGGCACCAGAAAGAAATGTTTTTATTTGTATTTGCCCTTACAAGGGCATTTGGGTTGTTTTCAGTCGCTCTCTCCCAGAAAAGATATTGGAGTAGGTAATGAGCAAGAAGACCATCTCTCTGTACTGACGTGGGAACATGCTCCAAGATTAATTACACACACGGGAAGCAGATGCAGAAGAACGTGTAGAGTACGGTGCTAGCCATGCTAATACACTCTGTCAAGCACTAGGTGGGAGGGCGGGTGACTTGCTGTTTGGAAAAGGCACCTCCATCTGACAGCCCTCTCTATGGTTTTGCTTTCGCCCTCCTCCTTGGAAGTCTTTGTGACCTTGACAACCTTTTAGTTACCAGGCACAAGTCAGCTGTCCTCCATCTCCTCCTCTGTACAATGGAGACAATAAAAGCTCCTCCCTCTCAGGGTTGTTGTGAGGGTTAATTAGCCCCACACCTGCAAACAGTGAGTGTTCAATAACTGTCATTAAAAAGCTTCCACTTTGAGAGAATATCTGCTATGGACCCTGGATGCCCCTTCCACCCCACCCCCACCCACCCCCTCCCTGAACTTAAGTCCAGTTGACCCACGTCACGTGATGTCTCTACAGTCCAACCAAGGAAGTTTCCCCGAAGAATGAGAGCGGGACTCTGGACTCTGCCTAGGGTTGGCAGCGGGTGGGCATCCCTGAGGACGACCCTGCTCCCCAAGCTGGTATCTCAAGGTGGTTGGAGGGAAGGAGGTAAAGCAAGAAGGAAGGGGCCTTCCGGGCAGCAGAAACTGCACTTGCAAAAGCGGTGGGGCAGGAGGCAGCAGGCCGCATTCAAGCACCTAAGGCAGGAGGCAGCAGGCCGCATTCAAGCACCTAAAAGGAGGCCAGGTTAGGGAGGCCAGGGGCAGGCACAGAGGCAAGGGCCTGAGAGGCCAAGGTTGTGAAGGGGTGGAGGGTTGTGTTGGCCTCTGTGGGTTTTGGCAGGGAGGTGGTGATATTGCAGGGAACCACAGCAGATATAAACAGACTTGGAAACTACTGCAGCCATCTGGGCAGAAAGGGCCCTGCACTGGGTGAGCCACGCAAAGGCCGGCTTATCACACAGACTGAAATATACGATTTGTCCTTTTTGGTCTCCTAAGAAATTTTCCTGGAAGTCAATGACTGATTGAGCAAAGGGACTCTAAATAAAAAGGACAGAACGACCCTCCTTCCACCCCAGACCATGGATGGGGGCTAAAGGGATCTGAGTATGGAGAGCAGGTAGGGTCCCAGCCTCTGCCCCAAGAAACCAGAGCAAGAGGGGCTGCTCTGCTTTGAAGCTGGCCACCCAAACTCCCGAGTGGGGGTCCCCAGGAGACATTCCCTCCCACCATTTTGCTGGTAGTATACTCTGAGAAATGTTTAGAACTGTCTGGAAAACAAAGCCTGAAAAGTGACACCTGGGGCAGGAGTCTCACAGGCCCCGGTGCTCTGGGGAGATTGACCTGGTCAGAGCTGCCCTAGGTTTAAGCAAGTCCAGCCGGCCTCTGTCCAAGAGCACTGAGCCCGAACCCAGCTTCCGCCCCGCCCTGTCATTTTCTGCAGTAGAGACATCCCGTAAACCACTTTCCAGAGAAACTGCAGAGAGCAGGGAGCATGGCGGTATGGTTTGATTTATACCTTCTAATGCTTTAGACAGATGGCACATGGGCCTCTGAGTGGGCCCCAGGCCCTGCAAATGGGGTCATGTGTGAGCAGTGGTCCTTGCTCTTCAGGGCTCCGAGCTCCATGAGGGAAGGCTTGCATCTGGACTGTTTATCCTGGACCCTCAGGCCTCAGCACCATGCCTTGCCCTGAGAAGGGCTCAGCAAATATTACTTAGTGGTGGGAAGAATGGCCTCTCCAAAGCTGTGCATGCCCTAATTCCTGAAACCTGTAAATATGTTACATTACACGGCAAAAGGGAGTTTACTGTTGGAATTAAGGTTACAGACCTAAAAATAGCAAGGTTATTTTGGATTTCTTGAGTGGGCCCAATCTAATCACATGAATCTTTAAAAAACAGAGAATCAGAAGAGATTCAGTTGAAGAAATGAGAAGATGCAGCACCATACACTACAACAGCAAAAAACCCAAACAATACTATTAAAAATGGACAAAGGACCTCAATATATGTTTTTCCAAAAAAGACACACACATGACCAACAGGTACATGAAAAGGTGTTCAACATCACTAATCATCAGGGAAATGCAAATTAAAACCACAATGAGATATCTACCACATGGCTGTTATCAAAAAGACAAGAGTTAAGTGTGGGTGGGGATGTGGAGAAAGGGCAACCTTGTGCACTGTTGGCAGGAGTGTAAATTCAGGCAGCCACTATGGAGAACGGTATGGCGGTTCCTCCAAAAAAATAAAGATAGAACTACCAGATGATCCAGCAATCCCACTTCTAGGTACATAACTGAAGGAAATAAAATAACTATCTCAAAGAGATATCTGCACCTTCATGTTTATTGCAGCATTGTTTACAATAGCCAAGACATGGAAACAACCTAAGTGTCCATCAACAGATGACTGGATAAAGAAATGTATTTTTATACACAGTGGAATAATAATCAGCTATAAAGAAATCCTGCCATTTGTGATAATATGGATGGACCTTGAGGGACACTATGTTAAGTGCAGTAAGTCAGACAGAGAAAGGCAAGTACTGTATATTCTCACTTATATGTGAAATCTTAAAAAAACTGAACTGATAGAAACAGAGTAGATTGGTGGTTGCCAGTGAAACCATGCATCTCAGATTAGGACTTGAACCTACGTGCGAGGACTCGAACCCAGCCAAAACCCAGATTGGGACTTGAACCCACGGTCTTTTAACTGTGATCACACACCTGGTCTCAGGACTTAATGAAGCTCAGGTTCTTGATGTCTCATCACAGAATGAATTCAGTGAGAGACAAAGTGATAGGTAAGAAGTGGATTTATTTAGAGAGAAACACACTCCATAGACAGAGCGTGGACCATCTCAGAAGGCGAGAGCAGCCCCAGGGTATGGGGTTGTCAGTTTTTATAGGGGTGGGTAATTTCATAGGCTAATGAGTGGGAGGAGTATTCCAGATATTTGGGGGAAGGGGTAGGGATTTCCAGGAATTGGGCCACCGCCCACTTTTTGACCTTTATGGTCAGCCTTGGAACGGTCATGGCACCTGTGGGTATGTCATTTAACATGCTGATCTGTATAAATAAGCCTCAGAGTATACTGAGGCATAAGGTCTAGTGGAAGTCTTGTCTGCCATCCTGGACCATTTATGTCTTGTCATATGGCTATGTCGTTCTTTTAAAGGTTGTGCCCTGCCCCCTTCCCTCCTGTTTCACCAGGAGCTGGGGGGTGGAGGAAATGAGGAAATGTTAGTCAAAGAGTACAAACTTCCAGTTACAAGATGAATAAGTCCTGGGGAAGTAATGTACAGCATGATGACTATAGTTAACAATAATACTGTATTGTATACTTCTCTGGCAGTCCAGCGGTTGACTCCATGTTTCCAATGCTACGCGGTGCAGCAAAAACAAACAAACAAACAAACCAAAAAAACTGTATTGGGACTTCCCTGGTGGCGCAATGGATAAGAATCCGCCTGCCAATGCAAGGGACATGGGTTCGATCCCTACTCCGCGAAGATCCCTCATGCCGCGGAGCAACTAAGCCCATGCGCCACAACTACTGAGCCTGCACTCTAGAGCTCGCGTGCCACAACTACTGAAGCCCGCGCGACTAGAGCCCGAGTTCTGCAAAAGAAAAGCCACCGCAATGAGAAGTCCGCGCACCGCAACGAAGAGTAGCCCCCGCTCGCCGCAACTAGAGAAAGCCGGCGTGCAGCAACGAAGACCCAATGACGAAGACCCAATGCAGCCAAAAATAAATAAATAAATTTATTTTTTTAAAAAACTGTATTAGATGCTTGAAAGTCACTAAGAGAGTAGATGTTAAATATTCTCACCACACACAAAATAGTAACTATTTGAGGTGATGAATGTGTTAAGTAACCTCATTGTGGTAACCGTATATTATACATGTATCAGATCATCAGAATATACACCTTAAACTTACACAGTGTTATATGTCAATTATATCTCAATAAAGCTGAAGAGAGAAAGAAAGAGAGGAACGGAGAAAGAAAGAAAGAGAAAGAGAGAGAGAAAGAAAGAGAGGGAGAGAGGAAGGAAGGAAGGGAGAAAGGGAGAGAGAGAGAGGGAGAGAAAGGGAGAGTGGGAAGGAGGGAGAGAGGGAGGGAGGGAAGGAAGGAAGCAAGGAAGGAAGGAAGAGAAAGGAGAAAAGAAAGAAAGAGAGGAAGAAAAAGAAAAAGGAAAGAGAGAAAGAAGAGGGAGAAAAAGGAGGAGGAGGAAGGAAGGAAGGAAGAAAGGAAGGAGGGGAGGAAGGAAAAAACAAAGACTTGGCAGAAGTCAGAGAGATGCCAAGTGTCCTGGCTCTGAGATTCAGGAAAAACCCACATGCAAAGACCAAGAGAGGCCCTGAGGAGCCAAGCGCAGCCCTGGCTGACAGCCATCGAGGAAGCAGGAACCTGCAACTGCAAGGAACTTGATTCTGCCAGTGACCTGAATGGCACGGAAGCAGATTCTCCCCCTGTGGGCACCTTGATTTTAGCCCTGTGAGACCTGTTTCCGACTTCTAACTTAAGAATTGTGAGATAATAAATTGGCATCGTTTTAAGCTGCTGTTTGAGGCAATTTGTTACAGCAGCAACAGAAAACGGATACAATGGTGTTCCCTCTCTTGTTCTCACAGCCCCTTTAAGCTCGTAAGATACATTCACGTGCATTATGACAGTCACCCCCAGAGTCTGACGTCACACTGCAGATGTGGAAGCAGAGGTCCAGATGGGGAGTGACCGAGCCAGAGTGCCCCAGAAAATGGGCTGCAGAGACAGGGCACAGACACTGGCTCTGAATCTAGGGTTCTTTCTAATGAGCTGTTAGCATAAATACTGAGGTATCACACTTCAGCTTTATCCTGGAGGAAGGTGGTCCCAAGAACTTGGAAGCATAAAATCAGGACTGCTCTGAGGAGAGACCCACAGAGTCATCTGAAAGGGAATTGAGAGGCATTCCAACATGCTTCCTCGGGTTGGTCAGCACTGGAATCCCCGAAAAAGAAGCATCCACCATGTCTACCCCCACTCATGTCCACCATGGTGACCATTAACTTTGTGGCTGTAAAGAGCTTCCCACTGCTGCCCTTCCTGGTGGGCCAGATGCCAGGGCACAGGGCCGTTGCCAAGGGCCTCCACATGCCCCAGGCTCCTCCTGAGCCTTTACTGATTTAAATCTCACAGAAGCACTATGAAATACTTTCTATTATTATCAGTCCTATTTTGCACATGAAGAAACTGAGGCACAGAAAGGTTAAGTTACATGAGGTCACACAGCCAGTGAGTGGCAGAACCAGGACCCAGAATGCCTAGGCTCTGTATTACATGATCTTTCTGTGTCAGGGACATGAGTCTCAAAGCACGTGAACTCGCCAGGAAAACCTTGGCTTCAGAGGAGGAAACTGGGCCACAGAGAGATACAGCGCCTCCCGGGCTCGAGGTCATCTGGTTTGAAATGGAAGCAGAAAACTCCAATCCACCTGGCCCCAACTTCATCACCCCCCAACACACAAACGCACACACACACGCACGCACACACTCAAACTCCTCTGGAAGTGAAAAGAAGAAATTAGTGCTTTTGTAGGCAGGATGTGATTTACACGTGCAGAGACTAGTGGTATCCCTTTAAGAATGAGTAGCAGAGGCGCTAGAAGTTGCCAGAGTTTTGTCACATACAACGCCTTGAAATTCTGATTTTGCCATGGCATGGCCTTTCCTGATTCACTTCATGATGTTTATAGAGGTAAAACCTGGGGGAAGTGCCATGACAATTTTTGGTGTTTCCAGGACTCTGCCTTTCATTTGGAAACTGGTGGGTGATCCGCTGGCTTCTGGGTGTGCCTTAAGAAAGAAAGGCTGCTCTATTACAACTTGCAATTTGGCCCAGACCCCTGTCTTCTCACAGGGCTCAGTGGTTAGAATGTAAGATACGTAGCTTTCTCTCTTGATAGGAAAGATACTATTATTAAGAGAACAAGGATAAGCAACAAATAGCACTGCTAGTTGCTACAATGTCCATTCTCCTGTCTCTTTCATAGTCATAGAACCCCTGATTTTTTTTATTTATTTATTTTTATTTTTTATTTATTTTTGGCTGCATTGGGTCTTTGTTGCTGCACGCAAGCTTTCTCTGGTTGCAGTGAGCGGTGCTACTCTTCGTTGTGGTGCGCAGGCTTCTCATTGCGGTGGCTTCTCTTGTTGCAGAGCACGGGGCTCTTCTAGGCACGTGGGCTTCAGTAGCTGCAGCGCGCGGGCTCAGTAGTTGTGGCACACGGGCTTAGTTGCTCTGCGGCATGTGGGATCTTCCCGGACCAGGGTTCAAACCCGTGTCCCCTGCATTGGCAGGCAGATTCTTAACCCGTGCGTCACCAGGGAAGTCCATAGAACCCCTGATTTTAGCTGGGCACATAGTAGCCCAGAATAAAGGCCACATTTCCCAGGCTTCCTTGTGGCTGGGAATGACCACGTGACTAAGTTTAGACAAATGTTACAAGAATAACGCTTATAACTTCCAGGTTGTGTACTTAAAAGGCAGAGCAGGACCTCCAATTCCCATTTCCCCCTTCCTGCGGGCAGAAATGCAGATGTGATGACTGGATCTGGAGCACCTACCTTAGACCAAGAGGAGGAAGCCACAAGTTGAGAATAATACAGCAAGAATATAGAAGGAGGCTGAAACCATGATGATTGTGGAGCTACCATTCTGCCTGGAACCCAGATTTAACGTGACAGAGAAATAAATTTCTGTTTTTTAAGCGTCTATAATGTAGGGGACATTTTGTTACAGCAGTGGAATTCTCATATTTGTATATGTATGTTTCTCTATATGTGTGTGTGTGTGTGTGTGTGTATATATATATATATATATATATATATATATATATATATATATGCATACATACACTCACACGCTCACAGTCAGTCACACAGAAAGAGGAGAGGACCTGGAAAGATATATACTGAAATGTTAGCCTAGTTAATTCTGGAGGAAGGGATTTCTGGTGATTTCTTTTTTCTTCTTGACACTTTGCTGTAATCTGAATTTTTTTCTTTGAGCATGTGTTATTTCAAAACTTGACAAAAATAAAAGCCTAAAGAATGGGAGCATCCTACAAATAGATCCTATTGTTTAAATCACCTTCATTTGCTTCATATGAGCCTTCATAGGTCACACACACACACACACGAACATAAGATTTTACAGAATATTTGGCTTTGTTTCCTGTGGGTTGTGGAACTTTTTTTCAGATGTTCTTTTTACTGAACAAAATGTCTTGGAGATGGTTCCATGTCCCTATGTGTAGGGTGGCCTCATTTCTTGTAACCAGCACAAAGCACTCCCTGGCTGGGCATGCCAGGTTTACAGAAAAGCTCTGTTGATGGACCTCTGCAGTTTCCAATTTTAAGCTACTGAAAACAACACAGTGATGAAAGTCCTGACATCTGCCTCTCTGCACTTGTGTGGAGCTTTGAAGCTTCTAATCTGGCTCCCCTGCTTATTCACTGTGTGACCTCAGGCAACATATCGTGCATCTCTGAGTCTCTATCTTCTCACCTGTAAAATACGGGAAATAACGAAGCTTGCTCCATAACATTATTGTGAGGATAATAACATCTAAAATTTATCACGTGCTTACTGCATGCCAGGCACTTTTCTAAGTGCTTCTCAAGAGTTAACTAATTTAATGCTCACAACAGGGTGACATGAGGTAATGCTTAGACAGATGCCTTGAAAGTTTTCTAGAATCTTCCAGCTTTCAGACAACCACCATGAAATCCTCTGGCTAAATCTTCATGTGGAACCATTTCAGAGACTTCTTAGAGTTGGTGGTCAAAGAAGATATTTGTATGATTTCAATCTTTTAAAATTTATTGAGATTCATTTTGTGGCCTGACATATGGTCTATCCTAGAGAACTTCCGATGTGCATTTAAGAAGAATGTATTCTGCTCTTGTTGGGTGGGATGTTCTACAAATGTCTTTTAGGTCTAGTTAGTTTATAGTGTTGTCCAAGTCTTCTATTTCCTTGTTGATCTTCTGCCTAGTTGTTCTATCCACTATTGAAAGTGGGGTATTAAAGTGTCCACCTATTATTATTGAATTGTCTATTTCTCCTTTTAATTCTGTCCATTTTTGTTTTGGGTTTTTTTGTTTGTTTTAATATTTATTTATTTATTTATTTATTTATTGGCTGCGTCAAGTCTTAGTTGTGGCATGCAGGATCTTTCATTGCGGTGCATGGGCTTCTCTCTAGTTGTGGCACACAGTCTCATTACTTGCGACACACAGGCTCTGTAGTTGTGGCACGTGGGTTTAGTTGCACCACAGCACGTGAGATCTCAATTCCCTGACCAGGGATCGGACTGGCATCCCCTGAATTGCACGACGGATTCCCAACCACTGGACTACCAAGGAAGTCCCCATTTTTGCTTCATATATTTTGGGGCTCTGTTGTTAGGTGTGTATGTGTTTATAGTTTTTATAAAATCATCCTGATGTGTTGACCCTCTGATATTGCTGTTTGCATGATATATATTTTTCCGTCCTTTAACTCTCAACCTATCTGTATCTTTGAATCTAGAATGTGTCTCCAGTAGACAGTATATAGTTACAGCTTGGTATTTTTATCCAGTCAGAATATCTCTGCCTTTTGATCGAATCCATTCAAATTTAATGCTATTAAGAATAGAACTAGATTTACATCTGCCATTTTACTTTATGTTTTCTATATGTCTCATGTCTTTTTTGTTCCTCTATTCTTCCTTACTGCTTTCTTTTATATTAAATGAGTAATTTTTATTATAACATTTTATCTTCTTTAATAGTTTTTTCACTTTTTTAAAATGACTGCTCTAGGTTTACTATATACATCTTATCAGAATCTATGTCAGGTTGACACTAACTTAATTACAGTGAGATATAGAAGTGCTACTCCTCTATTGCTCTATTTCTTTTTCCCCCTTTTTGTACTATTCTTGTTATATGCATTACATCTCATATGTTTAAAAAGCCCACAACACTCGCTCTAGGGGTGTTCACTAGCAAGAAGGGAGGCAAGAGGAGGGAATATTTGGTTAGATCACCTGCTTCCCCCAAAATCTGTTCCAGGCTCCAAAGCTAATAACAACTTTCCCTCCAAGGAACTCGAGGAGTCTCCTTATCCCCCAACTGCCATGCACACAGCCAAAAAGGTTCATAAAGATCTGGCCTACTGGTGCCTCAAGACACCCTCCATTAGGGCTGTTGGATAGCAGGAATATTAAATAATATCCCCCAAACTGAGAAGGAACTTTGAGACCTAAAAATGAAGCAGGCAACTCCATAAAGTGCAATTATGAAGCTTATTGTGGGTAACTTACAGACAGGCAAAATTGAGCAGACAGCAATCCAGAGGCACTCTGCGCAGCCAAAAGGGATACAGGAGGATTTAAAGGGGCCAAAGTTAAAAACAGAATCTGACTAGCAAGGGAGAAGTACGTCTGCACTGATGGGAACCGGGGTTTTTTTCTCTCCCGGGGGGTCTCATGGCCATTATTCCTTGCAGACCATTAACCATCTGTGTCAGCAAAAGGCATTCTTTCAGTTTTCATATCAGATGAAGGAAAGGGTAAAAGTTGATAAGGAACTTTTCTGGCTTGGGCACATTCTTTGTGAGTAGGTTAAAGGTCAGTCACACAAAAGGGGAGGGAGTAGGACTGCAGGTCTAAGATGGAACTGCCAAATGGAATCAGTGTGGTTCAGCCACACAGGGGCCTTGACCTGAGGATACACATTGCCCTGGTCAAGTTCCGCCCCACCCACTTTTTTTTTAAAATAAATTTATTTATTTGGCTGCATTGGGTCTTCGTTGCTGCGCTCGGGCTTTCTCTAGTTGCGGCAAGAAGGGGGGGCTACTCTTCGTTGCGGTGTGCAGGCTTCTTATTGCGGTGGCTTCTCTTTTGCGGAGCACGGGCTCTAGGTGCGTGGGCTTCAGTAGTTGTGGCACGCAGGCTCAATAGTTGTGGCTCACGGGCTCTAGAGCTCAGGCTCAGTAGTTGTGGTACATGGGCTTAGCTGCTCTGCAGCATGTGGGATCTTCCCGGACCAGGGCTTGAACCCGTGTCCCCTGCATTGGCAGGCAGATTCTTAACCACTGTGCCACCAGGGAAGTCTCTGTCAAGTTCCCTCTTTGACACGGCAAGTCCCATTCCCATCACTCCCTTTCCTAGAGTGGGGAAACAAGAAAGTTCCTCCACCTCCTAGGCTGATTTATAATATTAATAAGTAACATTTATTGTTCAAAGAGAGCAATAATTATGGAGTAACATGGATGCTCTCATGAAACCCCTAATGAAATAGGTAATCATCTTATGGATGAGACTACTGAGGCTCAGAGAAGTTAAGTAACTGAACCAGGTCACATAGCTGGTAAGTAATAGTTAGAGTTTGAACGCAGGTAGTGCGGCTCCAGAGCCAACAGGTGAGATCACTCCACTGTGCCGCTCCCTGAAAGTAGTCATTAGAGGATCCGTTTCCTCCTGGCAGTGGTAAATGGTTAACATCTCTAAAGGGAAATCCCCCTGTTTGTACCACTGCCAATTTCCATGGTGTAATTACTCTCACTGTTGCCGATTTCAAGCTACAAATATGTTACTGAAAGCAGCATTGGGAAAAGATGCACACAATCAGCTCTCCCAGGCTGGTGCAGACTGAAAGCCCAAGGAGGGGGTCAACGGGAGGTGGGCAAGGGAGGACAGAGGATCTTTAAAGAGGTTTTCCACCGAGGAGCTCGTTGGGCCCTCCAGCAATCTGAAGTGCTGACTCTTATTCTTGTCTTACAGATGAAGAAGCTGGGGTTCAGTGAGCCTGATGCATTGGTTCAACAGTTACTGAGCATACACTCTGAGTGGGCCCCAGATGAACGGGACCAGTACTGGGGATGCAAAGATGACCCAGACCAGGTTCTAGCCTGCCTAACGGAGCTTGTGGACTGACAACAGACACACAGACACATACACGTGGCTCCCATGGGGCCTCCCTTCAAACAGGTAGCATGACATTTAAGATGGTGGGTTCTGGTCCCAGACTCCCTGGTCTCAAGTCCAGGCTTTACCATTTACTAGCTGTGTGATCTTGGGCTAGTTACTTAATCTCTCAGCTCCTCAGTTTACTCATCTGTAATAATGGTACCTACCTCATAGCATTGTTAGGAGGATGATATGAATTAATGCAGACAAAGGCCTCAGAACAGTGCCTGCTGCATAATAAATGCTCAATAAGTGTTAGCTGTTTTTATTATGTAACTTCAGAAATGCAACTCTATGTGCCCAGAAAGAGAGAGAGAAGGGAGAATGAGTACATGGTGTGGGCGATTCCACCTGGACATGAGCCCAGCTGTGAGCAAGATGCTGGGGGCATGGACAGAATCCCACACATCTGAGTGAGAGCCGAACCTAAAATTACAGTGTGCAAACCAATGCAATGGCTACCACACACTGCCACTTTTTATGTTCAGAGTGTATTTATTACTGCAAAGGACTATATTCAGAAGACTGCCAATACCTTTCTTTATGAGAGATTGAAAGAATTTTTCAGAGTTTTAAAAAATGTTTATTTTTATAATTTTCTCCTCACATTAGAACCTAACACCCACGTTAAATGCTCTCCCTGCAGTAACTATCGTTTCAAAATGACAAGCGCTAGAATAAACAGTGGGGACTTTCCAAAGGCTATTCAGCTGGTGGTTGGGAGAGCCGGAGCGAGACCCCAGCTTGAGGACTCACAGGCCAGTGCTCTTTCTTCTTCAATCTAGGCCCTAGGGGACAACCGTGACGTTCTCCCAAAGACCCCGACCTCCACTTCTGGCTCCTTTCTGAGCGGAGGGGAGGACGGGTTCGTCTGCAGAGCTTGAACTCACCCAGGGAGGGTGTTTGGAGTGGAGAGAAAAGGCGCGTGGATTAGAATCCCGGCTTCACAGCTGGCTCTGTGTGACCTCCCTGAGGCTCAGTCTCTATAGATAGAGGTTGACACCTACGTCAACATGTGTATATGTACATATACACATGTGTATACATATATATAGTACATACATTATATGTATGTATTCTGCACCCAGCAAGGGCTCTCGTGTTTACTCCCTTCCCTCCGTACAGGTGGTGGGCTCTGGATGCATAACTTTGAGCCAGCAGGTGGCGCTGCAGCCCAAGAAGCAGGAGAAAGGGCAGGAAAAGGGTGTGCCTGGAGGGTTGATCAGCTGGGGTCCTGCAGATGGGGGGTGGGGGGGCATTCAGAGGGAAGGTAGTAGTCCAGGCCACACGAGTGCCTCTCATGCCCACACAGGCAGACACACCCAGCATCTCGCATATGTGCATAACCGAGGATCGACCTTGCATGGGAAGGAGGCCTTCCCATACAAGATCTCCTTGAATCCTCACAACTGTCTTATGGGTAGTGCCAACGTGATTCCATTTTACAGGTGAGAAAAAATGAGCCCAGAGAAGCAAAGTGAACTGTGCTAGGTCACACAGCAAGTCCATGACAGAGCTGGGATTTGATCTTTGCCCATAATAATATTAACAGCTAACCCTTCTACATGTGTTAATACTGTCCCAAGGCCTTCTGTACACATTAACTCACTGAATCCTCATAACAGCCCTATGAGGTAGGCGTTAGCATTTTTAGTTTCAGGTTACAGAGGAGGAAATGGAGGCACTGAGAGATTGGGCAGCTTGCCCAAGGCCACACAGCCAAAGCAAGAGAGCTGGGATTTTACTTCCAGAGTCTCTGCTTTAAACCACTGCACTCCTTGGCCTGCTGAGGCACACGGGATGCACGGACACACCCTCCTCTCGTACTCACATTCTCAGCCAGGGCGGCTCCAAACTGTACAGAGTGCAAGGTCCCTGGGTGCTATGAAGTGAACAGGGCCACAACGCACCCCTCACCTGGCCATGACACCACCTTCCCTGTCTGGCCACATCAGGAGCCCCTCCTCTGTGGTGGTGAGGGGGACACCTCCCCTTGGAAGGACTCTGCTAAATGCTCCCATTTCCCCTAGGGAGCCTCCTCTGTGAAATTTTCCTGCAGCCCCCCAGACACCAGGAGGTCACCCCTCCTGTGGCAGCTCCACTTATGCACTGAAGGCAAGATCTCTCTAGCTGCTGCGGCAGCCCAGGCTGGCGAAGAGCGTGAGTGAAGCAGGGAGACCAGTGAGGAGGCCGTGGCAATGACCCAGGTAGTGGCGGTGGACCCTGGTGGCGGACCCTGGTGGCGGCTTTGGACCCCGGTGGCAGCTTTGGAGGTGGGAGGAAGGATTTGGAGTCTGGATTTGTTTTGAAGGACGAGCTCACAGAATTTGATGAATTTGATATGTGGGTGTGAGAGAAATTGTTATGATATGTAATAAAATATATTGCATACATTTTGTAATAAGGCATTAGTTATCAAGCGCTGCATAGCAAATGAACTCAAAACTTAGTGGCTTAGGATGACAATAAACATTTATATCTCAAACAGTTTCTGTGGGTCAGGAATTCAGGAATGGCTTAGCTGGGTGGCTCTGGCTCAGAATTTTTCCTGAGGCTGCAGTCCTCTGAAGGCTTATTGGTGCTGGAGGATTCACTTCCGAGGTAGATCACTCACATGGTGCTGGCTGTTGCCAAAGAGTCTCAGTTCCTCTCCATGGGCAGCTCGAGCGTCCTCGTGACATGATGGCTGCTGGGCCCCCAGCCAGTGACCAAGCGAACAAGATGGAAGATGCAGGGCCTTTTATGACCTAGCCTCAGAAGTCACACTCTCTCATTCCTGCACTACCTGTTGGCTTCACAGGCAGCCATCAAGGCATGAATGGCAGCAGGCATGGATCCCTGGGCACCATCCTGGAGCTGGCTACCACATAAGAAGAAAATTGTTCTCCTTTCCTTTTTTTTTTTTTTTTTTGGTCTTATTTTTTTTAAATTGTGGTAAAATATATATAACATAAAATTTATCATTTTAACCATTTTTAAGTATACAGTTCGGTGGCACTAAATACATTTACATTGTTGTGCAACCATCACTACCAATCATCTCCAGAACTTTAGCATCTTTCCAAACTGAAATTCTGTACCTGATAAAAAATAATGTCCCATTTCCCCTTCCCCCAAGTTCCTGGCAACCACGATTCTACTTTTCGTCTCTATGAATTTGATGACTCTAGGTACCTCACGTAAACGAAATTATACAACGTTTGTCCTTTTGTGTGACTCATTTCCCTTAGCCTAACATCGTCAGTGTTCACCTATATTGCAACATATGTCAGAAATTCCTTCCTTTTAAAAGCTGAATAACATTCCATTATATATACCACGTTTTATTTACCCATTTATCTGTCGATGGATGCTGGCATTGCTGCCACCTTTTG
Organism: Eubalaena glacialis; assembly: GCF_028564815.1. NCBI lineage: Eukaryota > Metazoa > Chordata > Mammalia > Artiodactyla > Balaenidae > Eubalaena > Eubalaena glacialis. The sequence goes on along the minus strand of NC_083728.1, from coordinate 28,724,909 downwards.
GTTGTTCCGAATAATGCTACTATGAACGCGGGTGTACAAATATCTGTTCAAGTCTCTGCTTTCAGTCCTTTAGCTATGTACCCAGAAGTGTAATTGCTGGATCATATGGCAATTTTATGTTTAATATTTTTGAGGAACTGCCATACTGTTTTCAACAACAGCTGCACCATTTTCTATTCCAACCAGCAATGCACAAGGATTACATTTTCTCCACATACTCATCAACACTTGTTATTTTCTGTGTTTTTCTTTTTTAATAATAATCATCCTCATGGGTGTGAAGTGGTATCTCATTGATTGTGATTTTGATTTGCATTTCCCTAATGATCAGTAATTTTGAGCATCTTTTCACGTGCTTATTGACCATTTGTATATCTTCTTTGGAAAAACGTCTAATAAGGTCTTTTGGACATTTTTTCATTGGGTTGTTTGGTTTCTGTTGTTGTTTTCTCCTTTCTTGGCAAGTATATACCCTGCACGCTGCAGCAAACCACACATTTTGGCTCTGCCTTTTTCCACTCACTCTCAGTCCATGCCAAGCCCTGCCCTATATGGTGGGGATGCTGTGGGGAGCAGAACCTGAAGCTTCCTGCCCCATGGAGCTCACTCCATGGGGAACCAGGCACTAACGAGATGTCAGCTGGTGACAGAGTGGCTTTTATTTCAGGGGAGAGCAGCAGGCAGCCCCAGGCCCCTTTCAACCCTTGCGCCTGGCATGTCAGCTCCTCATAGCATGTTCTAAAAGTCTGAAAGAGTTTCCAGCATTTTTAAAAATTGGGAGACAACATCAAAATGTAGATTTATTGCTACTCTTGAAAAACTGGAAGTTCTGACCACTTGGGCCTGCTTTCCCACCTGGCCGACATCACCTGGATCAAGGTACCAGCCCCCACATGCCTACAGTGTTGGCTACTGATGGCTCACCTTTCCCAGGGGCACTCACTCCAAAGACTGGTCAGTGCGGAGCATAGAGGCCTGACCTGCCTGTCTCAGACTGTGACATCTCTGAAGGGCTGTCCCCTTCTAGGCTGTCCCCACTCTAGAGCTCCTGATGGGACTGCCCAAGGCAGTTGCAACTGCCTAACCCTGCTACCTTCACTCCCCCGATATCTGAAAAGCATTCCCTGGAAATCCACCTGCACCCAAATTTCCATCTCGTGGTCTGTTTCCTGGGAACCCTGACCTTCAAGAAAGGCATGTGCTTGCCTGCTCCCCAAGGCCCTGGCCTAGCCCACCTGGCATTTGAGTTCTCCATCCTTGGTTGTGTCCTGGCCTCCCCATAGTGATAACAAAAGGAGGTGCTAATGCTTCCAAGACAGGGACCACGTGCTCATGTTCTAGACATTATTCTCAGCGATATACTCATTTAATCCTCACAATAAACTTGTGACCCTAAGATCACTAGGTACTTATTAAAAAGGCTAAATTTTTTTTTAATTTTTATTTATTTATTTATTTAATTTTTGTCTGTTTTGGGTCTTCGTTTCTGTGTGAGGGCTTTCTCCAGTTGTGGCGAGCGGGGGCCACTCTTCATCGCGGTACGTGGGCCTCTCACTGTCATGGCCTCTCCCGTTGCGGAGCACAGGCTCCAGACGCGCAGGCTCAGTAGTTGTGGCTCACGGGCTTAGTTGCTCCGCGGCATGTGGGATCTTCCCAGACCAGGGCTCGAACCCGCGTCCCCTGCATTGGCAGGTGGATTCTTAACCACTGCGCCACCAGGGAAGCCCTAAATTTTTTTTTTTTTTTTAATTGACAATACTAAGTGCTGGTGGGAATGCAAAATGGTACAGTCATGTTGGAAAACAGTTTGTCAATTTCTTATAGAATTATAAATACAGTTATAATATGACCCACTAATTGCACTCCTAGGTATCTACCCTAGAGGAATGACAACTCATGTCCACACAAAGACCTGCATGTACATGTTCATAGCAGCCTTATGTATAATCACCGATAATTGGAAGTGACCCGAATGCCTTTCAACTGGTGAATGGAGAAATAAGTCATGGTGTATCCATACAATGAAATACTACTCGGCAATAAAAAGGAACAGACTTCTGACAGATGGAACCGCATGGATGAATCTCAAATGCATTATGCTGAGTGAAAGAAGCCAGACTCAAAAGGCTACATACTGTAAGATTCCATTTATCCAACATTCTTGCAAAGGCAAAACTATACAGACAGACAACAGGTCATGGTTATTAGGCGTATTCATTTCCGAGGACTACTGTAACACAAAGTACCACAAACTGGGTGGCTTAAAACAACAGAAACTTGTTCTCTAATATTCCAAGTCCAGAAGTCTGAAATGAAGGTGTTGGCAGGGCTGCACTCCCTCCACAGTTTCCCAAGGACAAGCTGTTCTTGCCCCTTCCAGCTTCTGTGGCTCATTCCTTGGCTTGGGGCCACATCACTCCAATCTCTGCCTCTGTGGTCACATCAGCTCTTCCTCTGCATGTTTGCCTCTCTCTATAAGGACATGTGATGGCATTTAGGGTCTGCCTAAATAATCCAGGGTAATCTTCAATTCAAGACCCCTAATTTAATCACATCTGCAAAGATCCTTTTTCCAAATAAGGGTACATTTACGAAATTCAGGGTTAGAATTTCGGACCTTTGCAGGGTCCTTATTCAACCTACTATACAGGGATTAGGGGAAAAGAGGTTAACTACAAAGGGGCATGAGGGAATCTGGGGGGGTGATGGAAATGTTCCATATATCAATTGTGGTGACAGTTGCATAACTTATATATTTGTCATGCCTCCCCCAGTTGTAAGTGGCAGAACTGGGAATGAATGAGGCAGGCTTGGCACTGAGACTGTTCTCAAGGTAATCAATGCACTATTTATTACATGGGGAGAAAAATGAGGTGGGGTGGGCGTTCTGCATTCCACTGCTAATAATTAAGCAGAAAAGTTTGAAAATGACGAGAATGGATGAGCTTCCCTCCAGTGATGACATTTCACGATTCTCCAGTTCTCTGGCTGTCAGACGCTTTCCTTCAAAATTCTGTGAAGCTGAAGATGTGGCCCACTTTGGAGCCAAGAGGGCAGTTGTCTGGGATGTGCTGGCTGGGTGGGGGAGGGGAGAGGATGCTGGGGATGGATGAAAATAATAGCAGGGGGAGGGTTCTGACCCCTCTCCCCACAGAGCACTCATGCCCTTTCCCCCCGGGACAAGGCCTCTGTCCTCTCCATTCACTCACCCCAGCTGATGCCACACACCCCCCACCAGAGACCTCCCCACCTCCTCTCATTGTCTGACGGGCTCAGATGGAGGGGCAGCCCATTAACCCCTTCCTGGCCTCATTGCTTCACTCTGCAGCTGTCACACCCGCAGCCTCAGGCCCAAGCAGGGAAGAGGACCCGGTAGTTAATCACAATTACTGCGCAGAGTGTCAGCTGTGAAGCTGGCCTCCTTCATTGACTGCCAGCCGGCCCAGGCCGGGGACGACCAGTACCAGCCATGCAGCAGATTCTAAGACCTACAGAGGCAGAGAGAGGACAGTCTCTTCCTAGTTCATTTCTGGGGACTTCCCCCAAAGACCCCAGCAAGGTGTCCTCCATTGTCAGGGCTGCAGCCAGTAGCCTACAAACCCCCAAGCCCGCCCCCTGCCCTCAGCACCTTTGCATGATCCTCAGGTGGTGGACTCCTCATCTAGAAACGCCACCTCCTCCAAGAGGCCTTCCCTGAGCACCCTGGCTGACGCGGCGCTGCTGTTCCCAGTCACTCTCTATACATGCCCTGCTTACAAGCTGTTTCACTTTTCCAAAGCACTTGTCACTACCTAGAATTGTCTCAGGTGTTGACTGGTCTAGTGTGAATAATAGTTTCCGGGGGCTGAAATAAGAAATTACTACAAACTAGATGGTTTAAGGCAACAGATATTTATTCTCTCACAGTTCTGAAGGCTAGAAATCCAGTATCATGGTGTCAGCAAGGCCATGCTCCCTCTAAAGGCTCTAGGGAAGGATACTTCCTTGCTTTTCCCCAGCTTTGGGGGGTTGCCCACAATCCCTGGTGTTCCTTGGCTTGTAGACTCATCACTCCGCCTCAGCCTCCATCATCACATGGCCTTCTCCCTTCTTGTGTCTGTGTCTGTGTCCAAATTTCTCTCTTCTTATAAGGACACCAGTCACTGGATTAGGGTTCACCTTAATCCAATATGACCTCGTACTTGATGACATGTGCAAAGACCCTATTTCCAAAGAAGGTCACATTCACAGGTGCCAGGGGTCAGGACTTCAGATCACACGATCCCTCAGTGATTGTGCCGCAGTGAAGCATCCCACGATGTGGGGTCGCCAGTTTGTTGATGGAGATTGAGCTGCCTCCATTTATTGTCTATTACAAATGAAACTGTTATGGACATTTGTGTACAAGTCCTTGTGGGGACATATATTTTTATTTCTTTTGGGCAAAAACCTAAGGGTGAAGTTGCTGGGTCATAGGTAGGTGTACGTTTACCTTTATAAGGAACTGCTAAACTGTTTTCCAAGGTAGAATATCTGAAATGCTGTTTCATGTCAGTGCACCGTGAGTGTCCTCATTTGTGTTTATGGCTGTGTAGTGCTCCAGTGTATGGATGTCCCAAAATGTGTTTAACCAGTCCCTTATTGAGGTTGTTTCCAGTCCTTTGCTGTTACAAACAATACTGCTGTAAATAACCTTGTAGATATGTCACATGTCACATGAGTGAGTCCACCTGTAGGACACACTCCTAGAAGTAAAAGTCCTGAGTGTGACAGAGACTAATGGTTGTCCTCTAAAATCCAGGCTTCACTTCCTCCTTTGAAACAGAACCTACTGTTTTCATCTGGACACATGATGCCTGGAACACACACTGTATTTCTCAGCCTCTCTTGTAGCTTACTGTAGCCATGGAATCAAGTTTTGGCCATAGGAATGTAAGTAAAAGGATCACATTTGACTTCCAGAAAGGGTCTTTAAAGGGACTTCCCTCCCTTTTTGACTCCTTTCTAATGACCGGAAGTCTCTCCCTCTGGGATGCAGATGTGATGGCTGGTGTTTGAGCAACTATTCTGGGCCATGAAGTAGAAGCCATATACTGAGTGTGGTGGAGTAAAAAGATAGAAGGAGTCTAGTTCTCTGAACTATGGAGTACCTTGTCAGCCCTAGACTGCCAGCCACCAGACTTTATTTACATGAGGGAGAAATGCCTCTACTTTGTTTAAATCACTATTAATATGGGGTTTCTGTCACAAGCGGCCACTGGGTTATAGATCCTATGCATTTGTAAGTTTGAAAAGTAGTGCCACATAGCTTTGCTTTTAGAAAGGTCATTTTGGGGGACAGAGTGCAAGTAGACTGAAGGGCTAAGGAAATCAGGGAGACACCGGGACAGTGGTAAAGGGGGAGAATGATAAGGCCTAAGCCCTCATGAGAGCAGTTTAGGTGGGGGGGGGGGTGATGGGGTGGGACAGCCGAATTCTTTCCAAATCTAAAGGAGAGAATGATAAACTAGAAATGACAGGACAGGTGCTCCCACCCCACCCCACCCACAGTCCACGCTTTCATTTGACCCCAGCCTGCTTGGCCACCCCCCTGCACAGTAAGTTCCAGGCCCCTCCCCAGCGAGCCAGTCTTCCCAGGTACACCGTACTTGCTCTTACTGCAACATTTTGTACCTGCTGAACCCTTTTATGGGCAAAGCCCTCATCTGCCACATCCCTCTACCCCCTCACCTGGCTAATTTCCACTTGCCTCTCTGGCCTTATCTCAGACTGGGCCTCCTCCAGCAAGCCCTCTCAGGCTCCCTCCTCTGCCGAAAGTCCTTCTCTGAGCCCACGCCCTGTTGCTGCCCTTCCTCTAGCATTTTCCAGGCTGTGTTATAATTGTATAGAAGTCACCCTGCAGCACTGGAGAGCCTTTGGCTGGTGAGGGGGAAACCAAGAGGGGCCCAGCCCAGGACGCAGCATTTAAAAAAACGTGACCCACTTGTCAGGCGCTATTCTCAGCACTTACACGTGCCTAACTCAAAACAACACTGTGAATGGGCGAGTGAGCGAACGAATGAATGAATGAGTGAACGAATGAATGAAGTACCCACCAGGGGGCGGTGGCGCTTTACCGCGGAGCACCGAGTGGAAGAGACTGGGAAGAGCCGCTTTCCCACCGCCCCTCCTCTTCGGGTCTCGCCACACACACACCCCCAGCCCCACGAGGGAATAGCCCAGCCCCGTCCGCCCCCTCCCCGCCTCAGATAATTAACTCGAACCAATAAAACGCTGATTGCGGCGCCTTTGTACACGCCGCCTCGGCATTGTCATGGTAAACGGGGTCCCCTCCCCATCCGGGCTGCCGGCCCCTCCCCAGCCCCCGCAGCTGGCCCGGAGTCGGCCCGAGCCACCTGGACGGGACCGGGGGACCCAGAGCTGTCCGGCGCCCCGTCCATCTGCTCCTGCTCCCCACCCCCGCCCTCACCGTCAGCTGCGGACCCGGCCCAGCCCGGAGCCGGCGAGGGCTGCCTGCGAAGCCCGCACCTCTTTCCTCCGCCTTGCCCGCGGGACCCGCAGAGCGGGCGCCGGGGATCCCTCCTGCAAGCCTGCGGTCCGTCCTCAAAGACGGCGCGGGTGGAGGTGCGTTCATGGTCAGAAATAATAACAATGCTGAGAAGCCAAAGAGTACAGAGGGAACCAGTGGGAAAGCGCACCCCCGTTCCTAGTTCCCCAAGAAAAGCTTCCAGAAACCTTCTAACATATATAGGTACATATAGGAATATATATATATATACACACACACACACACACACATATATATATATATATATATATATATATATATATATTTTATTAATAGGAATATATTTTAAAGAGGATACAAGTAACACAGGAAAACAAGCTGGAGGTAACCAATTTAAAGAATGCAGTAGGTTTTACAGGACTGTTCCCCCTTCATCCTCACCACCTCCCTCCCCACGACTGTCAGTTTGGGAGTATTTCTCCAGAGAGCTTTCTCTGCATGCACACTCATAAATGTATCTGCATATACACACATGTATTACCCTAAATGGAATCATGCACTACCTATTATCTACGGGTCGCTTTACTTTACTTGACAAAGAATGTGGTAGAGATCTTTCCGTTGCTGGGTTGTTTACAGAACAACGCTACCGAAGACCCCTTCTGTCAGCTCCCACCCCCACCCCCCTTCAGCCTGGGTGTGATCTGCTGCCTGGCCTGTGTGCCGTTCCCCCTGTGGGAGAAGGTTCTGTCCTTGCGTCCCTGTGTGAATGGGGGCAGGGTGGGATCTGTGTGTTTCTGGGCTTCTGGGAACCTATCAGGTCTGTAAGCTGCCTTTCAGCAGAGAGAAGTGGAAAAATAATAATAATAACAACAGCGGCAGCAGCTGTAAAGCAGAAATATCCAAAACATAAGAAATAAGACAAAAGGAAGTCTGTGTGTCTTTTCAATGTCATCCTAAGCACTGTCTGATCAGCCTGCCTGGGTCACCTGTTCTCTAGGCGACACACCTTTGTTTGACTTTGCTGTTTATTATTGATCAATGTCCCTACTCAGTGAACTTACAAGTTATCTTGTAAAAAGAAGCACAGGGACTTCCCTGGTGGCGCAGTGGTTAAGAATCCACCTGCCAGTGCAGGTGACATGGGTTCAATCCCTGGTCCCGGAAGATTCCCACATGCTGCGGAGCAACTAAGCCCATGCGCCACAACTACTGAGCCTGCACTGAAGAGCCTGCGAGACACAACTACTGAACCCACCAGCCACAACTACTGAAGCCCAGGCACCTGGAGCCTGTGCTCTGCAACAAGAGAAGCCAGTGCTCTGCAACAGTGAGAAGGCTGGGCACCACAACAAAGATCCAATGCGGCCAAAAAGCAAATAAATACATAGATAAATAAATACATAAATAAGCACAGTTGCAAATGATTTCTGTCCTATCGTAAAAATAATGCAAAAGCTTGTGATTTTGTTGCTCTGTAAGACATTCACCTAACTTGGCCGTCTTGTCCTCCATTGAACCAGCTTTACCATCCTGCTGGTTCCCCCATTAATGAGTTAAATAAAGCTTTGACATGTGCTTACTATATATTTGCATGAGCTTCGTGTTTTCAATTTTCTGAAAATAATACTTTGAACCAGTTAACCTTTCTTGAAGCCTCTCTCTGTGCCAGGCACCTTCCTCAGGGCTTCACTAGGAAGAAGGAGCTTAGAGGCTGACTCTAGGGTGACAGATCTGGGTAAACACCGTCTCTGTGCCAGGCTCATCCACATTCTTATCTCTTACTCAACTCAAATTGCATGACATCACTGCAAGAGGAGATTTGCTTTTACATTTTCCAGTTTTGTGCATCACTTTCCTCAAGACATAGGGCTTTAACTATGAGGCGAGGTTGGTGATAGCTGCCTCCCAGGATTGTGTGAAGGTGTAGTGGGATAATGCTTGAAAACGCAGCTCCATCAGTAGTGCATTGTGTTACTTGTGGTTCAGCAGCCGGAAGCTCAGGGAGGGGAAGTAACCTACCACCCAAAGTCACAAGGTCCCAAAGCCTGGGCCATCACGCCTGCTGCCTTGGTCACATAATGTCCCAGAGCCACCATTTCCACATCTGTAAAATGGGAATAACAAAACCTCCAGGGGATGTTGCCAGATGAAAGCAGACTGCCTGGAAGAGAGGTCAGCTGTCGTGGCAACTGCAAACTTAGTTTCATGGTTGTGTGAAAGCTTGAATGTGCTTATGTCACACATCAGGTCATCTGTTGAGATGCCTTTTGGCTCTTGCTTTTACAGCCAGCACCTGAGAGGAGGGGTATTCTTCTATCTTCCACCCCAACACAATGATTGTTTGTGCCCTGAGCTCCAGGATCTTGCTAGGGGGTCCTTGGCAGCTTTTTTATGGGTCTAGGGTTTTCTTTCCTGAAATGGAGCCCACCCAGATTTGGGGTCAAAGGTGGCAGCTCCCGAGACCTCAGGCTTGGAGATTGTATTAGTTTTCTGGGGCTGCTGTAACAAAGCACCACTAACTGAATGGCTTAAAACAACAGAAATGTATTGTCTCATAGTTCTGGAGGCTAGAAGTCTGAAATCAAGGCGTGAGCAGGGCCATCTTCCCTCTGGGGCTCTGAGGAAGAATCTGCTCCAGGCCTCTCTCCTGACTTCCAGGGCTTGTCCACAATCTGTGGCATTCCTTGGCTTGTAGACGCATCACTCCCATATCTGCCTCCATCGTCACACGGCGTTCTCTCTCTATGTCTGTGTCTGTGTCCAAATTTCCCTCTTCTTATCAGGACACTAGGCATTGGATTAGGGTCTGCCCTACTCCACTATGACCACATCTCAACGATTACATCTGCAAAGACCCTATTTCTAAATAAGGTCACATTCTGAGGTTTTGGGTAGACACAAATTTGGGGGAGGGGGATGTTATTCAACCCCAACAAGCATCTCCCTGGTGATCCTGAAGGAAACTGACCCTCCCCACATTTTCTGGATTGCAAAAAAACCCAGGATTCCTGTGAGACCCTCTGGATGAGCAGTATCAAGCGTCTGACCATCCTATCAGCAGGGAGCTAGGAGTTGCATTTCCTCTGACTAGATAAATAAAGCATAAGCGTGCCAGGGAGGAATGGACAGTGCCTACCACCCATGTCTCTTCGCTCAAAACTGTGCACACAAGTGCTGGGCTCTGAGCTGCCAGCAGGTCTCTGGTCTATATTTTCCTCATCTGTCAAATGGGCACGGTGAGTATACGTATACAAATTTTGAGAACACGCAACATTTATGGTGATAAAAATCAGAATAGTGGTTACCTGGCGGTTGGGCAGGAGAGAGCCTGCTGGGTGGTGGAAATGTTCTATAGATCTGGATGGTAGTCACACAGGTGTATACTTACATAAAAATTCATTTAATTGCACACTTTAGATGTGTGTGCTCTAGGTACTTTAGTGTGTATATTTTATACCTTAATAAAAAGGTAAAAAAGAAGGAAGGAAGGAAGGAAGGGAGGGGGGGAGGAAGGAAAGCAAAGAGAAGGAAGAAAGATGAGCACAATGACCTTTGCCAAGCCTGGCTTCCAGGACAAAGGGGAGAGGCCCATGCCCAGACCTTTCTGCAAATGGCAGGCAGAGGGTCACCGAGATGTAGCCTTGGCAACAGAAACAGAACGGAGGGGCTGGTGTCGGTCAAGCCCTTCTTTCTTTGTTTTCTCACCCCAGGCCTCACTCCTGGAAGACAGAAAGTGGGATTTGGGAGTCACACCCACTGGCTGTTTGACCTTGGGCATGTTGCTTGCCTTCTCTGGGCCTTAGGCTCCTCACCTGGAAAATAAGGACAATACTCTCAAAGAAGTGTGGCAAGGACTGGGACACTGGCTGCGCTGCCCTCAGCATGGTGGTGGCCCTCTGGTCAGTGCTTCACTCCACTGCTGCTCTGCTCACTGCTGCTCCTCCTAGCTCAGGCCCAGCTTGGGGAGGGAGCCATGTCTGAGCGCCAGCTACACTGTCCTCTAGTGGTTACAGGCAGGTGAAAAGCAGCACAGGATTCCTGGGTTCAAGTCCTGATTTTTCCCACTCACCACCTGTGTGACTGTGGATCAGTCGCTCGTCTTGGTTTCCCCCTCAGTAAAATGCCTTCCCTCCCTAGGTCGTCATTTCATCCACTCATTCAACCCGGGGCAGCTTCCTACACTTTTCTGTGGCTCAGTCTGCTCATCTCTAAAATGGGGATGAGAACAGTCCCTATGGCATAGGATTGCTGTGATGATGAAAGAAATCTGCACTTAGAGCAGCGACTGGCCCAAAGCAAGGACTCGGGAAGCCTTAACTGATACCACCCTCTATGCCCACCCATTGATTGAACTCCTGCTGTGCGGTGGGCACCGGGCTGGGCACCGGGGGGTCTCTGTGGGCCCAGTGGTCCAGCAAGTGGATGACAAGGGAGCCCCGGAGCCCCCCCAGGCTTCCAAGGCTGCTGCCTCCCAGGCTGAGCGTTTCAGCTATACCCAGGCCAGAGGCACGGTTCTGCCAAGTGAGGCGCTGAGAGAGGCTGTCGCCCGGCGGCACAAAGGCAGCTCCGCACGTCATGGGCGGGGCCGGGGAAGAGCTCCAACCACCTGGCTCTGCAACTGCTCCCGGGGCAGCCTGGCCCCAAGCCTGTGCTCCCTGCCTCTCCCGGCCAGGAAAGATGCAGCAGCAGGGCAGGCACGGGCAGGAGGCAGGCCCAAGATCCGGGCAGAGAAGGGGCAAGAGTTGGAGCGCAGGGCCTGGTGGCAGGGAGGGAGGGAGCCCGCGCACAGTGAGGAGCAAAGGAGGGGAGGGAAAAATATTAACGCGAGCAGCTGACGCTCACGAGCACCCAGGGGGCTGGGCCCTGGTCTCAGTTACTCCTCATAACAACCTCAAGAGAGATGCCCATTAGTTAGCACTCCATTTTACAGCTCAGAAAACCAAAGCTCAGACAGATTAAGTAACTTGCCCAAAGTCACACAACCAGTACGTAGCAGAGCTGGGATTTGAACCCAAGGCAGCCAAGGTCCACGCTCTTAATCATTATGAAGATGAAGAGGAGGGAAAGGAGAGGGGAAGGAGAAGAATGACTAGAAAGGCAGAGAGGAGAGAAGGGAAAGCGAAGAGAGGAAGGAGAAAAAGAGAAAAGGAAGGAAAGAAAAACGAAGATGGAAGGAGAGAGAAGGAGGAAGAAGAGAGACGTGGAAAGGGTGGAGGAGTAGAGAGAAGCAAACATTCAGGAGGGAAGGAGGCCCCTCCTTGGGGGTCTGGGGGAGGGAGGCTGCCCTCTGCCTGCCCCAGCCCTCCCCCTCCCCCTCCCCCTACACCCCCATCTCCCTCACCTCCCCCACCCCACCCCCCGGCCCCCCACACACACCCCCACCCCGCTGCACGAGCTGCTTCCTGACAGGCACACCAGGAGAGTTGGGCCCCTGGAAACAGTGGCTTTCCTGGGAGGGGCTGAGGGACCCAGAGCCAGAGAGGAGAAGTTGAGGGCCTAAGAACTGGAGGGCCTGTCAGCCCCTGTGTGCCTGGCCTGGAGGGCTTGTTTCTACCCCACTGCCACCCTCCAGGGGGGCTTGTCCCCAGTTCAAAGTTGAAGAAGCCAAAGTCAGAAGGTGAAGTTAAGTCCCCCAGGGCACAGGGCTGGTAAAGCTCTGGTGCAGGACTGGAGCCCACAGTCCGCCCTGGAGGCTGCTGCACTCTCAGACTCCACAGTCTCCAGCCTCTGTCCTCACAAGGTGGAGTCTCCAGCCAACTATCAGCTTCAGCAGCAGGCAGAGCTCAGCTGGAGAAGCCAGCTTGTACACAATCCTATGGGCACGCTCACCCTCTTCCTCTTAAAGCAACCTACTCAGCAGCCCCAGCCGAGGGCACAGAGAAGGGAGCCCAGGCTACTCACATTCAGCCTGGACCAAGCTGAAGGCCCACTGCAGTCAGCACAGGCTGCGTCATTAAGCAAACATCAGCTCAGCAGCTGAGGTCCTGCTTACTCCTCACTCAGGTGACATGGCCACTGGGGGCCAGTTGGGGCCTCTGGAGTCTGGGGGCCCAAGATTCTGTTTTGGATGGCTTAGGATCCTTTTGAAAGTGTACCCCAATTTAATTCTGTGTATAGATTAACTTTTCTGGTCTTTGGTTTTCATCAGATTCTCAAAAAGGGTTAAATCTCCCAAAAGATTAAGAGTCACTCAGAGATATTCAGCTCAAACAGTCTGTGACTTAATGTAGATGAATTTAGAAAATCATAGTTGAACAGGAGACCTGAATCTTGGAACTCTGAGGACAGGGGCCTGGTCTATTGTAACCTGTGTCTCCGGTTCACAGTAAACATTAAACATTCATAAATGAATGAGTGAACAATTTACAGAAGGCCACCAGAGGAACAAACAGGAGGAGCCAAGAAGGGGTGTGGAGGACCCTCATTATTTAATGCTGCATAACAAATCACCCCAAAACTCAGTGACTTACAACAACAACCATAATTTCATGGTTTCATGGTTTCTCAGGGTCAGGAGTTTGGGACCAGCTTGGCTGGGTGGTTCTGGGGCTGCACTCATCTGAAGGTTTGACTGGGGCTGGAAGATCTGCTTCCAAAGTGGCTCATTCATATGACTGGCAAGATGGTGACAGCTGGAGGTGGGCCTTTCCACAGGTTGCTTGAGTGACTTCATAGCGTGGCAGCTGGCTTCCCCAGAGTGACCAAACCCAGAGACGAAGGCAGAAGCTGCAATACATCTCATGACCTAGCCTTGGAAGTCACATTCCACCATTTCCACAAAACCCTACTGGTTACACAGGTCAACTTTATTAGAATTCTAAGTTGATGTGAATCTCAGGAGAAGAGGATCCTTGGGGGCCACCTTAAGGGCTAGAGGCCACAGAGGAGTCAGAGAGGTGAGAGGAAAATCTGGAGAATTCAGAGCCCTGGAGATCAGAAGTCTCTTGCAGAGAGTAGCCCTGCCTTGAACAGAGTTTGGGTCCAGAGCTTGACGACACTCCCAAGGCCAGTCTTCCACTCTCTGCCTCACTTCTGGCCATACCTTCCCCCCACTATCTCAGCGTTCCAGACTTGCTGGGTTTTGATTAATTCTCTAAAAGCAACATGAATTCTCCCACCTCCAAGCCTTTGTTTCTACTCTTCCCTCTTCCTTGAATGCCCTTCTCACTTCTCCTCTCAAGCTACCTCCTCCAGGAATCCTCCCTAAACGCATCCCTACATGAGTCAGTCACCTTGCCCAATCCCCAGTGCATCCTCCATGGCTGCATAGACCCCTTTGTACAGCTCTGCCTCCCCCACCCCAAGTGCCCTGGGTTGGAAGGCTGACCCACAGGAGCCCAATGCTATATGCTGAATGCATGAATGATGGTAACACCCCACACACAACAGGCACAGAGAGGAACTGAGACATGGCTGATGACCTCCTTGGGCCTCAGTGTCCCCACTGGTCAAATCCCCTCCAGCCCCAAGATTCTGCTTTTACATCCTCCTGGAAGTATCCAAGGACAGCACCTTGCAATTAGAAGAGACAGGTCAGAGCAGGGCTCAAACCCCAGAGCCTCCACTTACTTCATCTTCAAGGTCAGGCAAGTCGTTGACCTCGCCACACCTCAGATTCCCCAGCTGTAAAAGACACTAATGTTCTTCACCTCCCAGGTGGAGAGGAGTGAGCACTATGGCACGAGAGGTGTTCATATCCTGGCTCCACCTCTGGGCAGATGACCTCATTCCTCAGAGCCTCACTTTTCCTATCTATTAAATAGAGACAATTATATTGAGTTATCAGATTGCTCTGGGTCTGAAACTGCACTCATCCAAGTAAATGTTCTGCCCAGAGCCTGGCACATGGTAGACACCATGGCAGCCTTGGCAGGGTGCTCGGTCTCCCTTCAAGGGAGAACTTGCCCTTCGGGTACCAGGAGAGCAGTGAGCTGACAGCCTCCAGCTGCGGCAACTTCAGGATCCACCTCAGCTTTTGAGCCAAGGTCACACCCTTCCCAGGCAATCCCAGCCAGTGTCCAAACCAGCAGGGGAAGCTTCTGCCCAGAGTGGGGCTCCTCCTATGGGCACACTCTTCTCCGGAGTTCCCCATTGGGTTGGCGGTGCCAGATCTGTGTGGTGGTCTCAAGTTCTCCCTGTCCAGTTCTGCTCCCCCTTGTCTGGCATAGGCATCAAGCCCCAATAAACCTCTTACTCTCCTGGCTCCATCTCAGTGTCTGCACCTAAATGACCCAAACTGACAGGGCACTCAAAATGGAGCAGTGGTTCTCAATGTGTGTCCCCAGAACCAGCAGCATCTCCATCACCCGGGAACTTGTAAGACGTGCACATTCTCAAGCCTCACCCCAGACCTGGGGGTGGGGCCCAGCAACCTCATTCAACTTTCAGAACTGCCATAAGAGAGGAGAGCTATTGTTCAGACATCATAGTGGCAGTGCGGTGGGGGATAGGGATGCGGGTGGGTCTGCGGGAAGGGGAGAATGTTTTATCACAGTCTCAGCAATTCGCACCCGCCAAGTCCCTCCCTCATTTATTCCAAGAATCCAGAGGGTTGAACCAACAAGGATCCCTCTCCACCCCATTTGGGGAAGGGACCAGTCCAACATCCATCTGGAGACTTCACAGGTTTGTGAGGCTACACACAGCCCTGCCTTCTTTTCTCCTGCTCCTCGCCCCTCTCTCTTCCTTCCCTCCGCAAGGGCACCCCAGCCCCACCCGCCTACCTCCCCTTTGTCTGCCAATCTGTCTCCATCCCAAGATGAGCCCCAGGCCTGCACCAGCCAGTCTGTGCTCTACCTACAGGACCCAGAGAGAGGCCTCTACACTCCCAACTGCTTCTCACTTACCCTGGGGAAACGTCCAGGGAAACAGTTCATACTCCTGGCCTCCCTGCCCCAGCCCAGGCCAACGTTCGCCCCCCACCCCCCCAGGTCTGGAGTATACTCTCCCATCTAAGGCACTCAAAGCATCTCCACGTGACAAGTGAGGAAACGGGACAGAGAGGCACAGAGATTTGTTCAAGATCACACAGCAAGAAAGAGGAACAGCCAGAATTTGGACCTTGCTCTCTCTTCCCACCTCAGCCTCCCACTCCCAGGCCCCTAGAGTTGGCAGGTGACAATTTTGAGATGGTCACATGTGGCAGGGACATTGTTGGCCCTGGAAGATCCGAGGCCTCACAAAAGCAGCCACAGCTTATCCCTGTGGCATGGTGGCACTGTGCCCTTCTTTCTCCAGTGGGTGTGATCATCATCCTTCTCGCTGACTTCACAGCCCAGCAGATAAGGCTCAGAGACAGGCAGACACTGGCCAGAGGTCACACAGCTGCTTTCGCTTTTCTAAACTGGAAGTAGGGTGGTGCTTTATGGGTGCCCAGCTCATCCTCTGTCCAGCCCCACCTCAGAGAACCCTGGACTGTCAGGGCCAGAATAACAGTGGCAGTAAAGACAGGCACATTTACTGAGCACTCACTGTGCGGCAGGCATGGCTGGCATGTGCTCTGCAGGCACTGTCCTACGTAATCCTCCCCAGGAGCCCACAACAGATATGCAGTTATCTGGCCCACTGCGGTGACGAGCCTCAGAGAGGCTCATATTTTAACTCTAACTGCCCTAGACCAACCCCTCCATTTTATTTTATTTTTTTTTTTAATTTTATTTTTATTTTATTTTATTTTATTTTATTTTATTTTATTTTATCTATTTTATTTTATATTTTTTGGCTGTGCCTCATGGCTTGTGGGATCTTAGTTCCCTAGCCAGGTATTGAAACACGGCCCTCGGCAGTGAGAGCACGGAGTCCTAACCACTGGACCCCCAAGGAATTCCCCAACCCCTCCATTTCGTAAATGGGGGGTTTGAGGCCCAGAGAGGTGATATGATTTCTTCAAGGACACACAGCTAGTTAGTGTCAGGACCAGCCTTTCCCAGGCAGCTTACCTAATGAGAGTAATCCTAGCCCACTCATACAGCACGATGGTTGCCAAGCTCTCATCCCCGCTCAGGAAGACAAGGGTTTCTTTTGCTTAATGGTTATCATTCGGGGATTTTTATATGATGTGCCAATATAATTCTGAAAACTTTATATTCACTAATTTAATGTTCACAAATACTCTACAAGGTGGGTGCATTTATTATCCTGATTTTACAAAAGAGGAAACTGAGGCCAGAGAATTTAAGTCGTCTGCCCAAAGTCACACAGCCAGGATTCAAATTCAGGCTGCCTGAGGTTTTAACCACTATGATGTCCCGCCCTTTTTACGGCTGAAAAACCCGAGGCTCAAAGAGAGGACATGACTTGCCTGAGGCCACAGAGGTAGAGAGTGGGGAGGAGGGGGCGGCTGGACAGCGGCTCAGACCTCCTGCCTCCAAACCCAGTGCTGGTTCTCCTCCCCAGCAGTGCTCTTTCTCACTCCATGTCTGTTGATTAACAAACACTGGCTGGGAACCTTCTTTGCCAGAACAACCTGCCCAAAAGGTAAGGCAGACAGGAAACAGACACCCACAATACTGAGGGATGAATAGGTTCATGGAGGTACCAGAGGCAGCTGTGGCAGTACCTGGCAGGACGCTGACCCACCCTGGGAATAAAAGGAGGCTTCCAGAAGTCTGATCCTTGAGTTGAGTCTTCAAGTTCAAGTGGGAACTTTTCCAGAAGGACGGGGGGCATAATGCATCCCAGATTGAGGAAAGAGCATGGGCAAAGGCCAGCAGTGTGAAAGAGAGTGTAAACCATTGTGAAGAGTCCGGTTCAGTCCTGAGCAAGGGTGGGGACAGAAAAGGCTGAACAAGGAGGATCATGAAACACACCTGAGGGAGTCAGGATACTGAAGTCCCAAATCTGCCCATATCTAACAGAGTGACCTCAGTATTCCCATCCACAAAATGGGAGTGGGGGTAAAGAGTTGGTGTCTAAGGGCCCTGCCAGCTCCAAATTTCAGCTGGTGGAGTCAGGATAGATTTGAACAGGAGGACAGTTTTGATGTGAATGAAGGAAGCAAGGGAAAGAAGGTCATTCTGGGAAGAGGGACCCACAGGAACAAAGGTCCAGAGGAAAGAAAGTGCAGAGCAGGTGTTGAAAATGGTAAGGAAAGGATATAGCTTCTATACAGGGTCTCTGGGATGGTGTAGACAGACAGAGGAAAACAAGTGAAAAGGTTGTATCAGTCTGGACTCCTCAGTTAGAAATGAAAGGAAGAAAAAGAAAGGAATTATTGATTTATATAACTGAGAAACCCAGAGTACTGACTTCAGGTATGGCTGGATCCAGGTGCTGACAAGTTATTGTGAGGACCATGTCTCTCTCGCTATCTTGACTTTGATTTCTTCATTGTTATTTCCACTCTCATGGAGTTTCTAACCTCATGGAGGCAAGGGTGGCCACCAGTAGCTCCAGAATCCATCACACATACTACACTCCTAATGTAAAAATAGATTCTCAAACCCACTCATGGCATTATCCTGGGCCCTTTTCTTTCCCTCACATCTAACATTAGATCTATCCTCAAATCTTTTTTTTTTTTAAGTCTTAACTGAATTTGTTACAATATTGCTTCTTTTTTTTATGTTTTGGTTTTTTGGCCCCGAGGCATGTGGGATCTTAGCTCCCCAGCCAGGGATCAAACCCACACCCCCTGCATTGGAAGGTGAAGTCTTAACCACTGGACTGCCAGGGAAGTCCCTATCCTCAAATCTTGTAGGATTTACCTATAAAAGAGATCCAGAATCTCCCCACATCTCCCCCCATCCACTGACAACAGCCTGGTCCAAACCACCCTTATCTCTCTATTCTATTTTTTCATTGAGGTATTGCATTCATGTGGACGAGAACACAACCAGAGATGTATATCTGGCTCAATGAATCTTCACACAGTAAGCACATGATGTAACCTCCACCCAGATCAAGATACAGAACACTAACAGCATCCCAGAAGCCTCCCTCTAACCCCCTTCTAGTTAATACCCCCTTGTCCTCTTACGTGTCTGAGTCACCATCATCTTTCACCTGGTTCAGTGCACCAGTTACTGGCTATCTCAAGCTTTCACTCTTGCCCCTTTCAGTTAATTCAGTCAATTCAGTCAGTTCAGAGATCCTGTAAAGTGTAAGTCAAAAGATGTTCCTCCTCTGCCCAAACCCTCCCATAGCTCCCATTTCACTTGGTATAAAAGCCAAAGCTCTTACCATAGCCTGCAAGGTCTTACACAAGCTGGCACCTCAACCCCTCTCTCCCTCTCCCTTCCCTCAGCATCCCCTGCTCCAGCCTCACTGAGTCCTTTCTGTTCCTCAAACACTCAGGCACACATACACAGGACCGTTGTACTTGGCTGTTCCCACTACCTGGAATCCTCTTCGTCCCCCCACCCCCATATCCCCATGGTTCACTCCATCACCTCCTTCAAGTCTGTGTTCAAAGGTTCCCTTCTGATGTCTGCTCCCACCCAAGATGGAGTAACAGGAACTGAATTTACTCTTCCACTTGAAACAACAACAGCAACAAAAAGCAAACAAACAAACAAACAAAACCAGGCAAAATATATGAAATGACAGTTTCAAGACACTGGGTATCAGGCAATGAAGAATAGTGATCCCTGTGTAATGGGAAGCAAACAATGTAAGCCCCATGATTGCCCAGGTTTACTGCCTGGGAGGAGTTTCCAGATCCTAGTGCAGGGAGGTGGTGAAGCCCAACAGACACTTTGAGTTAAGGAAATGCAGCTGAGAGTCCAGGAATACCAAGGAGAGCAGAGTTTGCAGGACAGAGTATCAGAGAGGAGAGAGCTGCACAAAAAGAGAATTCCAGAGATCTGCAGGAAGTTCCCTTAGAATATTAGGCTGAGCACTGGTTGGTGCTTTTCTGTGACAAAACTACTCTGGGCTGGGAAAAACATGGGTAAAGATTAGAGAGCAGTGCCTAGCAGTCACACAGGATCAAATATAGTGCCAAATAGAAAAAAGTCATAATTCATGGGGAAATGGTTAGAGTACTCAGGAAGGTCTTCTCTCAGTATTGGTAAAGAATTAGCCCTTAACAGAGCACTGCTCTGGACACATTCAACAAATCATAAAAGCAAGACTTGAAAGGATCAAAGTATTTCCAAGTAACCTAACTGAATCTCAGAGCAAAACTCAAAAAGATATAAAGAAATATAAAAATATACAGCATCCAATAAAGGTAAAATTCACAACGTCTGGTATCCAAACAAAAATTACAGGCATGCAAAAAAAAAGAAAGATTTCAGTCATGCAAAGAAGCAAGAAAACATGGCCCATAATGAGGAGAATAATGAATCCGTTGAAATTGACCCAGAACTGACACAGAAGTAGTGGATAAAAATACTAAAACAATTATTAAATCTGTATTCTAGGGACTTCCCTGGTGGTGCAGTGGTTAAGAATCCACCTTCCAATGCAGGGGATGCAGGTTCAAACCCTGGTCAGGGAACTAGATTCCACATGCATGCCGTGACTAAGAATTCGCATGCCAAAACTAAGGAGCCCATGAGCTGCAACTAAGCAGC
Source organism: Eubalaena glacialis (assembly GCF_028564815.1). Taxonomy (NCBI): domain Eukaryota; kingdom Metazoa; phylum Chordata; class Mammalia; order Artiodactyla; family Balaenidae; genus Eubalaena; species Eubalaena glacialis. The sequence continues at coordinate 28,704,902 of NC_083728.1, read as the reverse complement.
CCGCCGGCCACAACTAAGACCCAGCGCAACCAAAATAAATAATAAAATAATAATAATAATAATAAGCTTAAAAAAACTGTATTCTATATACTCCAAAGTTAAAGAGACACATGGAAGATATAAAAAGATCCAAATTAAACTTCTAGAAATGAAAACTACAATGTCTGAAATGAAAAATATGCTGGGATTAATGGCTGACTAAACACAGCAGAAGAAAAGATTAGTGAATTTGAAGACATAGCAAAGAGAAACTATCCAAAATGGAACACAGAGGGGAAACATTTTTTTAAATAAAAACAAGAAAAGTATCAAGAAATGTGGAACAACTTCAAACAGTCTATGTGTAATTGAGTTCCCCCAAGGAAAGGACATTTTGCAAAAGACTGGCTAAAGAATGGCTGAAAATGTTCCAAATCTTATGTAAACTATAAACTCACAGATGCAAGAAGCTTAACAAACCTCAAGCACAAGAAACAGGAAGAAAATGACCCATCATGGTCAAATTGCTCAAAACTGGTGACAAAGAGGAAGGTATTTAAATAAACAATCAGAGAAAAAAGGCATGATAAATAATAATGGCAAAAAAATAATGATAATGGCAAATTTCTTATTGGACATAATGGAAGGGAGAAAATAGTAGAGCAACACCTTAACTTACTGAAAGAAAAATAAATGTGTCAACATAGATTTGTTCCCTGTTAATATATCTTTCAAAAATGAAAGTGAAATAAGATGCTTTCAGACATACAAAAGCTGAAAGAATTCTTCACCAACAGATCTGCACTATAAGAAATGATAAATGAAATTTTTCAGGCAGAAGAAAAATGATACCAGATGGAAATCTGGATCTATGCAAAGGAATAAAGAGCACCAAAAATGTTAACTACATGAGTAAATATATAAGATTTTGTATTATCATTTAGATGTCCTTAAAAGGTAATTTACTGTTTAAATAAAAATAATAATATTTTGTGGAGTTTGTAACATCTACGTAAGTAAAATGTATGACAATAACAGCATTAAAGTCAGAAGAGAGAAATGGAAGTATACTATTGAAAGGTTCTTACACTACATATGAAGTTGTATAATATCACTTGACAATAGACTGTGATAAGTTAAAGATATATACTATAAATTCTAATGCAACCACTGAAATAACAAAATGAGGAATTATAGCTAATAAACCAATAAAGGAGGTAAAATGGAATAATGAAAAATAATAATGAAAAATGCTCAGTTAATCAGAAATGAGGCAGAAAAAGGAGAAAAAGCAGATGGGACAAAGAGAAAACAAAAAGCAAGATGATAGACTTAAATCTAATCATATCAATAATCACATTAAATGTAAATGGTCTCAACACTCCCAATTGGGAGTGGGACGAATTGGGAGATTAGGTTTGACATAAATACACTACCATGTGTAAAATAGATAGCTAGCGGGAACCTGCTGTATAGCACAGGGAGCCCAGCTCAGTGCTCTGAGATGACCTAGATGGGTGGGATGGTGGGGGTGGGAGGGAAGTCCAAGAGGGAGGGGATATAGGTATACATATAGATGATTCACTTCATTGTACAGCAGAATCTAACACAACATTGTAAAGCAATTTTACTCCAATAAAACATAAAGTATTTCTTTGCTATGTTTGATATATTATAAAAATTGTAACTAAAATTTATTGAGAAATTATTATTTGGCAATGCTGTGCTACACACTTTCATGTATCATTTCATTTGAAAGTTAAGAAATCTGAGGTTTTAAAGAGCTAAATTATAAAAAGAGAGAAAACAAATAGCAAGATGATAGACTTTAATTATATCAATGATCACATTAAATGTAAATGGTCTAAACACTCCCAGTTAAAAAGCAGAGATTGTCAGATTGGATTTTTATAAAGACCCAAATATGTGCCACCTACCAAAACAAAAACAAAAACAAAAACACACATACACACTTCAAATATAAAGACATAGTTAAAAGTACAATGATGGAAAAAGATATACCATACTAACACTAATCAAAAGAACACTAGAGTGGTTAGTTTAATATCAGACAAAGTTTATTTTAGAGCAAAGAATCTTACCAGGGATAGATAAGGTCATTTCATAATGAGTAAGAGGTCAATTAATCAAAAGCATATAACAATTTTAAATGTTTATTCCCCTAATGGCAGAGATCCAAAATATATAAAGCAAAAACTGGTAGACCTCCAAGGAGAAATAAATCCACAGTTATAAACTGAGATTTCAAATCTCAATAAATGAAAAAACAAATAGAAAATCAAATTTTACCTTCTTAGTGTGCCCTACCTTGACCATCCATTTTAATTGTGCCCCCTCACTCCCTACCCCTCTCTCCTGTACACGTCGTCACCTTCTAACAAAATATGTATGTATGTATGTAT